>NC_139995.1:44938200-45000700 GCF_964263955.1 Coregonus lavaretus | reverse complement strand
AATTAGTATTTGGTAGCATTGCCTTTAAATTGTTTAACTTGGGTCAAATGTTTCGGGTAGCCTTCCACAAGCTTCCCACAATAAATTGGGTGAATTTTGGCCCATTCCTCCTGACAGAGCTGGTGTAACTGAGTCAGGTTTGTAGGCCTCCTTGCTCGCACACGCTTTTTCAGTTCTGCCCACAAATGTTCTATATGATTGAGGTCATGGCTTTGTGATGGCCACTCCAATACCTTGACTTTGTTGTCCTTAAGCCATTTTGCCACAACTTTGGAAGTATGCTTGGGGTCATTGTTCATTTGGAAGACCCATTTGCGACCAAGCCTTAACGTCCTGACTGATGTCTTGAGATGTTGCTTCAATATATCCACATAATTTTCCTTCCTCATGATGCCATCTATTTTGTGAAGTGCACCAGTCCCTCCTGCAGCAAAGCACCCCCACAGCATGATGCTGCCACCCCCGTGCTTCACGGTTGGGATGTTGTTCTTCTGCTTGCAAGCCACCTTCTTTTTCCTCCAAACATAACGATGGTCATTATTGCCAAACAGTTTTTGTTTCATCAGACCAGAGGACATTTCTCCAAAAAGTAAGATTTTTGTCCCCATGTGCAGTTGCAAACCGTAATCTGGCTTTTTTATGGCGGTTTTGGAGCAGTGGCTTCTTCCTTGCTGAGCGGCCTTTCAGGTTATGTCGATATAGGACTCGTTTTACTGTGGATATAGATACTTTTTTACCTGTTTCCTCCAGTATCTTCACAAGGTCCTTTGCACTTTTTGCACCAAAGTACGTTCATCTCTAGGAGACAGAACGCGTCTCCTTCCTGAGTGGTATGACGGCTGCATGGTCCCATGGTGTTTATACTTGCGTACTATTGTTTGTACAGATGAACGTGGTACCTTCAGGCATTTGGAAATTGCTCCCAAGGATGAACCAGACTTGTGGAGGTCTACAATTTTTTTTCTGAGGTCTTGGCTGATTTCTTTTGATTTTCCCATGATGTCAAGCAAAGAGGCCCTGACTTTGAAGGTAGGCCTTGAAATACATCCACAGGTACACCTCCAATTGACTCAGATGATGTCAATTAGCCTATCAGAACCTTCTAAAGCAATGACATCATTTTCTAGAATTTTCAAAGCTGTTTAAAGGCACAGTCAACTTAGTGTATGTACACTTCTGACCCACTGGAATTGTGATACAGTGAATTATAAGTGAAATAATCTGTCTGTAAACAATTGTTGGAAAAATTATTTGTGTCATGCACAAAGAAGATGTCCTAACTGACTTGCCAAAACGATAGTTTGTTAACAAGAAATTTGTGGAGTGGTTGAAAAACAAGTTTTAATGACTCCAACCTAAGTGTATGTAAACTTCCGACTTCAACTGTATATTAGACCACATTTTGCTAAACTTTAAATACAATCAATGGATGCAAAACTCACTGTAAAGTGTTTTGTTCACAAAATAAAACATTTACAAATCGTTTTCCTTAGAAGAAAAAGGGTGGCAAATCTGTTCACTGAAATGTGTTCACCATTTCCGGCAATCATAAAATTGTAAATGGCTCTTTCAGTGTTAAACCAGGTACAATATAGGGAAAGATATAGGCAATAGGAACTGTCTAATATGTATGATTTCTCACATCATTGCTGACATGCAGAGACGCAAAGAATGAAATTGTTTTACTTCAAAGTAACTTTGGGTTAGTCTTAACTCATCATCTCCAACATTGTGACCTATTACAGACGTTTGCTTTGGTGAGGATTGAGGCATATCTATTCATATCAGCAGTCGCTCCACTGTATTCCTCTGTCCTTATTCTATTGGGGATTGTTTTTCTGCTTTGTGATGAAAAGTCTACACACTTGTCAGCAGACCTCAATGTGTATGATTCATTCATCGGTATGATCACAATACAATTCCATGAATCCTACACATTGTGTGCAGCATTAATGGAATTGGACCAATGAATGAATCCTGAACAAAGTGTGCTTATTTTCTGTTCATTTTTTATCAAGAACAATATTTAATTTGATGTAAATGAAATTGTTTAGTGATATATGCATAAAGGAGAGTAATTCATTTCCCATAATTCTGCACCTTTTAATAGTTGTATTTGGAATTTTGATCATCATGATTTAGTGACTGCAAAAAAAATCTATTGATTAAATGGGCTTTTTTAAAAGACAGACTAACTTTTTGTTTTGTAAACTTGATTTAAGTGGTATGTATGGTTGTGTTATCTTTTTGCAGGGAGTCGTGTTCTTATGATTAGTGCATTAGCAATTCTGAGAGTATTATATAGATTTGAGGAAATTATTAGCTTTTTCCGGAAGCCAACTCCATTTTGAAAATGTATTTAGTGTTTTTCCACAGACCTCTGTGTCTTCTGACAAACATTGTACCCCAAAAAGTGCTTGTACGCGATTGAGAAAAACTGTAATCAGACACCCAAAATTTTTTTGGGAACGACATAGTTATTACAATACCAGTTGTAGTTGTACTTCTACCTCTACCTGTAGTTTGAAATGAGTAGATAGTAGATTTAACATCAATTTTCTCAATATGCCTTGAAGCTGAAACATTTTCACAAATAATCTTACACACAGACACAGACACACAGACAGACAGACAGACAGACACAGAAACAGACAGACACACACACACACACACTGTACAGACAACCAGTTAGTCAGTGAGGGCATTTAAACAGGCAGGGCTCTACACACAGTCAGACAGCACAAACAGACAAAAAATATTTTATTTTTATGTGGAAGAATTACCCATCAACCATAGTATGGCATAATCATCATCATCAGCATCAAGATTTAAGCCATTACAAAAGTGATCACACATTGAGCACACCTAAACTGATGTTCAAAAAGTGCAGCTATGATGTAGGGGAAAGATAGTCACTTCAGGCCTATGTCATTGATTCCTACTCCTCCCCCTCTCCATCTCTTTTTAACGTGGGTGAGAGACAGGAGCAGTTGTAAAACTCATCACAGAATGAATCGGAAATTCGAAATTGGTCTGGATTCAATCACTGCAGATTTTTTTGATTTTGCATTGCACTTGTAGACAAACACAGACAAACACAGACACAAAAACACACACAAAAAACACACACATACACACATACAGACATATACACAAACACATTCAGTCAATTAGGGCATTTAAACAAGCAGGGCTCTACACAGTCAGACAGCACAACAGACAAAAATATCAAACAATTATTTTTTTAAAGTGTGGAATAATTACCTATTTTCAAGTCACAAGATATGTCCCAGTCAGGGGATACGTCCAACTGAGGAGATATGGCCCAGTCAGGAGATGGTGTTAGGGAATAATCAGCATCATATATCTGGTCTATGACAAAAGATATCACACATTGAGCACACCTAAACTGATGTTCAAGAAGTGGAGCTATGATGCCACCCTAATTCCTCCCCATTCCCATCCCCTTGAGCCATTGTAAAAATCATCACAGAATTGGTCAGAATTCAATCATTGGAGATGTGTTTTTCTTCTGCACTACACTTCCACAGCAGTTGAACTTGACACACATGCCTTTTCTTCTTTTGTCCGGTAAAAAGCAACTAGGGAATGACAAAAGGAACGTTCTTTAAATAAATATTTTGGGGGGAATCCACTGATATAGCATGTAATCATTGTTGTTGCTATTCCTTTTGATTTGACTGTTTTCCCTCTCCTTTCCCACCTCTGTTTTGTTTTGTTTGTTAAGTGTCCTGCCTGGTTGGCCCTGTCCGGGGGTATCGTCGGACAGGGCTACAATGTCCCCCGAACTCCCCTGTCTCAGCCTCCAGTATCTATGCTGCAATAGTTTATGTGCGGGGGGCTAAGGTCAGTCTGTCCTATCTGGTGAAATTCTCCTTGTCTTATCTGGTGAATGCTCCCTCTAATTGTCCCATCTCTCTCTCTCTCTCTCTTTCTCTCTCTCTCTCTCTCTCTCTCTCTCTCTCTCTCTCTCTCTCTCTCTCTCTCTCTCTCTCTCTCTTCTCTCTCTCTCTCTCTCTCTCTCTCTCTCTCTCTCTCTCTCTCTAAGACATTTTAGAAAATTGATATATAGCGTTTTGGAATGATATTATTAATTTGTCTTACCATCATAAACTTGTGCCAGCACTGCAGAGGCCCATGCTAGACAGAAAACATATTTATGTTCAATATAGGTTATAATGTAGGTTATAATGTTACGTTTTTAGATTGACAGTCTTTGCTAATTTATTTACTCCATTGACTCACACCATTCAGTAATTGTCATTCACTATTGTAGACAGTATGTGTGTGTGCGTGTGTGCCTGTGCGTTTGTGTGTACGTGTGGTGTGTGTGATTGTTTGTGCGTGCGTGTGTGATGATGATGGTAGTTTTGCTCACTGGGGACTACGTGGTGGTGGTGGCTCATGGTGGGCTTCTCCCCCTCCTTGGGCTTGTGGGCCACCTGTGAGGCTTCTCCCTGGGGCTTGGTGACCACCATGGAGGTGAGAGGAGTCACAAAGCCGTACTTCAGACAAAGATCCAGGGCCTCCTTCTTCACCTTCTCCTTCACCTTACCACTCGACTGCACCCTGAAACACACACACAAAGGTATTAATTAAATAATGTGCTAAAACATACATTGGGGTACGAAATTATTGACAGCCTCGATAAAGATGAAAATTGAAAATTGAAAATTATATTACTTTATACTAATACAATTGCTCAGAGAAAGAGATTTTGTTTAACAATACTTTTTTCTCTCAAAAAGGTAGGGAGTCAAAATTATTGACACCCCTGTTTTCAATGCCTTTCAATAGCTCACCTTGTGAAGATAACAGCACTGAGCCTTTTTCTAAAATATAAAAAATATCTTATAGCAGGCTGGGCTTGCCACGCTGTGCTAAAGAAAAAGACTGTGCGTGTCTATGCACCTTTTACTACTGCTCTCTCTCAGCAGCAGTTGTAGCTTATGTAGATACTAGCCTACTAAGTCTAATAATGATAAGTAATACTTATTATTATAATGAGAATACTAATAAGAGCAATAATAAGAAGAACAACCACAAGTACACCAAGACGAAGGAGGAGCAAGAGGTGCAAGCGCTGCGTGATATTCTGTGCCAAACAGGTATTAGATTAAAACGTTGGAACGTTGTAAACAACACTAAACAAATGTTTATGAATCCCAGAGAGTATTTTCTAACGAAATCAAGTTGTAAAGCCTTTTTTACAGCAAAGCAAAAATAATGTTGCTACGTTGTGGTTGCGTGAGGCTTGGAGCTCAATTGATATCGAACAGATTACGGAATTAGCTTTAAACAAACAGTAAAAATAGTCCGTTTGTAACTCCACTCATTAAGCTGTATAGTCCATTTGTTTGTGTTGTTGTCTTGGCTAGCTAGCTAATGTTCCGGTTGGTAGCTAGCTAGCTAGCTAGCACTCACTCACGTGGCTAGCGTCGCTGTGACACTCCCAGTGTCTGTTGGAAAGCAGACTGAACCAGGTTTTCCTCTAGGATTTTGCCTGTGCTTAGCTCTATTCCGTTTATTTTTTATCCTAAAAACTCCCCAGTCCTTAATGATTACAAGCATACCCATAACATGGTGCAGCCACCACAATGCTTGAAAATATGGAGAGTGGTACTCAGTAATGTGTCGTCTTGGATTTTCCCTGTCACGATCGTCGAACAGAGAGGACCAAGGCGCAGCGTTGCGGGTGAACATATTTATATTTATTTACTAGATCACACGATCAAAACAAAGAACGAAACGTGAAGTCCTTTGATACACAAACCAAAAGGGACAGAAGAAACCACCCTAACTGGATCAAGCAGCGGGACGAGGAGAGAGGATGGACGTGGGAGGAGATGATTGCGAGTCTGGCAAGAGGGAGGAGAGACCCCCAGGAAATTTTTAGGGGGGGGCTCACGACGTCGGGCCAGCAGGTGTACGGGTTAGAGCGGTGCAAAGCGTTGGCAGAGAAGGCCGCCAGGTTAGGGGGGCCACTGGGCACAGAGGAGAGGGAAAGTGTGGAGGCACGGCGAGAGGTACTGGGGTGTGTTACCAGTCCGGTCCGGCCCGTTCCTGATCCCTGCGTGGGGCCAGTGGTGTGTGTCCCCAGTACGGTCCGGCCTGTTCCTGCCATTCCCACCAAGTCAGTGGTGCGCGTCGTCAGCCCGGCCCGGCCTGTTCCTGCCATTCCCACCAAGTCAGTGGTGTGCGTCGTCAGCCCAGCCCGGCCTGTTCCTGCCATTCCCACCAAGTCAGTGGGGTGCGTCGACAGCCCAGCCCGGCCTGTCCCTGCTCCACGCACAAAGCCTACGGTGTGCGTCGACAGCCCAGCCCGGCCCGTTCCTGCTCTCCGCACCAAGTCTGTGGTGCGCGTCGCCAGCCCAGTCCGGCCCATCCAAGCTTCCCGCACCAAGCCAGTGGTGTGCGTCGTCAGTCCGGCACGGCCCGTTCCTGCTCTCCGCACCAAGTCTGTGGTGCGCGTCGCCAGCCCAGTCCGGCCAATCCAAGCTTCCCGCACCAAGCCAGTGGTGTGCGTCGTCAGCCCTGTCCGGCCCGTTCCTGCTCTCCGCACCAAGTCTGTGGTGCGCGTCGCCAGCCCGGTCCGGCCCGTCCAAGCTCCCCGCACCGGGTCAGTGGTGCGCGTCGTCAGCCCGGTCCGGCTCATTCCTGCTCCCCGCACCTTTGTGTTTTGTGTCAGGTGTTTGTGCGTTACCCGTGTTTCGGTACGCCATTGCTATTTAGCTTCCTCCTCGGTTGAGGAGAGTTTTTGCGCCCTGTGTTGTGCGCTCGTGTTTTGACGCCTGTGTGCGTCTTTTTTGGCCTCTGGCTGTTTTGGATTTATTTTGCACTCTCCAGTAAAGTCTTGTTGGACTGTCCATCTGCTTCTGCGCCTGATTCCACACCACACCATTTCTAACATCGTGACATTCCCCAAACATAACACTTTGTTTTCAGGACAAAAAGTTAATTGCTTTGCCACAATTTTTGCAGTATTACTTTAGTGCCTTGATGCAAACAGGATGCATGCTTCCTTCTTTTCACTCTGTCAATTATGTTAGTATTGTGGAGTAACTACAATGTTGTTGATTCATCCTCAGTTTTCTCATATCAAAGCAATTAAACTCTGTAACTGTTTTAAAGTCACCATTAGCCTCATGGTGAAATCCCTGAGCAGTTTTCTTCCTCACCAGAAACTGAGTTAGGAAGGACACCTGTATCTTTGTAGTGACTGGGTGTATTGATACACCATCCAAAGTGTAATTAATAACTTCACTATGCTCAAAGAGATATTCAGTGTCTGCTTTTTAATATTTTTATACTTAGGCAGCCTGTTGGCATGTTACGTTGTGGGATCTTGTTCCGTTAAGGTTTGTGTTATTAACCTAGGACTTCACGTATCGTTTGTTTATTGTTTTGGTTCGTGTTGTGTACACCAATTAAAGAATTTACGCTTATCACGCTGCGCCTTGGTCCGCTTCATCTATCGACGATTGTGACAGAAGATCCCACCACGACTGGATCAAGCAGCGTGAAGAGGAGAGAGGATGGACTTGGGAGGAGAAGAGTGAGAGTCTGGCGAGAGCCATGGAGGCCATGTTCACGGGGGATAGACAAGCCCAAAACATTTTTAGGGGGGGGCTCACGCCGTGGACGACGAGGCAGCAGGAGGCTGCGATAGAGCGGTTCAGCAGGTTAGCAGAGGAGGCCGCCAGGTTACGGGGGCCACTGGTCACGAGGGAGAAGGAGAGTGTGGAGGCACGGCGAGAGGAACTGGTTAGGCAGCAGAGGGAGCGGAGGTTTATGAGGAAACCCAGTCCCGCTCCTCGCACCAAGTAAGTGGTGTGTGTCACCAGTCCGGTCCGGCCCGTTCCTGATTCCCGCACAAGGACAGTGGTGTGTGTTCCCAGTACGGTCAGGCCCGTTCCTGCTCCCCGCACTAAGCCTGTGGTGCGCGTCGCCAGCCCGTTCCGGCCTGTTCCTGCTCCCCGCACCAAGCCAATGGTGCGCGTCGTCAGCCCGGTCCGGCCCGTTCCTGCTCCCTGCACCAAGCCAGTGGTGCGCGTCGCCAGCCCGGTCCGGCCTGTTCCTGCTCCCCGCACCAAGCCAGTGGTGCGTGTCGTCAGCCCGGTCCGGCCCGTTCCTGCTCCCCGCACCAAGCCAGTGGTGCGCGTCGTCAGCCCGGTCCGGCCTGTTCCTGCTCCCCGCACCAAGCCAGTGGTGCGCGTCGCCAGCCCGGTCCGGCCTGTTCCTGCTCCCCGCACCAAGCCAATGGTGCGCGTCATCAGCCCGGTCCGGCCCGTTCCTGCTCCCCGCACCAAGCCAGTGGTGCGCGTCGCCAGCCCGGTCCGGCCTGTTCCTGCTCCCCGCACCAAGCCAATGGTGCGTGTCGTCAGCCCGGTCTGGCCCGTTCCTGCTCCCCGCACCAAGCCAGTGGTGCGCATCGTCAGCCCGTTCCGGCCCGTTCCTGCTCCCCGCACCAAGCCAGTGGTGCGCGTCGTCAGTCCGGCACGGTCCGTGCCTGTTCCACCGGTGCCTGGTCCGGCACCGGTCAGCTGCTCCACGCCGGAGCCAGAGCAATCCGCTCCACCGGTGTTCAGTCCAGCTCCGGCCAGAGGGACCAGACCAGGGGCGCAACGGAGGGGTAGAGAGAGTGTGGTGGTCACGTCCGGAGCCGGATCCGCCGCCGAGGCGGAATGCCCACCCGGCTCCTACCCTCTTGTGTTTGGTTGGCGCGGTCGCAGTCCGCGCCTTTGGGGGGGGGTACTGTCACGCCCTGGCTCTGGGGACTCTTAAATGTTGAGCCAGGGTGTGGATTTTTCCTTGTTTAGTTTTCTAGGTTTGTCGTTCTAGATCGTGTATTTCTATGTTGGCCAGGGTGGTTCCCAACCAGAGACAGCTGTAGCTCGTTGTCTCTGATTGGGGACCATACTTAGGCAGCCTGTTGGCATGTTACGTTGTGGGATCTTGTTCCGTTAAGGTTTGTGTTATTAACCTAGGACTTCACGTATCGTTTGTTTATTGTTTTGGTTCGTGTTGTGTACACCAATTAAAGAATGTACGCTTATCACGCTGCGCCTTGGTCCGCTTCATCTCATAACGATCATGACACAAGGCAAAGGGTGGCTACTTTGAAGAATTTAAAATATTAAATATATTTGGATTTGTTTAACACTTTTTGGTTTACTACATGATTCCATATGTTACGGATACAGGTATCCTGTATGTGTATTTGTTTTTCCTCTCCTTCTGCCCTAATCACAGGTGTCCCTTGTTTTCCTGATTGGTGGTTGTTGGTGTGTCCCACCTGTCTGACATCCGTTCGTCTCATGATTGCTGAGATGGACCAATCAGTGGACACTCCTCCGTATTGCACCACCTGTTTCTGGTTTTTCATTACCATATCACATCCCCTGGTTTTAAAAGCCAGTCAGTTGTGTTTTCTGACCAAGACTCATTTTTTGTGAGTATGTATACTGTGGTGTCTTGTTTTTGTGTACTCACTCGTTTGCTGTTTAGTTCATATTGTTCTTATGTTGTTTGTTTGTGCCTGGGAAAAGGGGGGTTTAGCAAGTCGCCCTTGGGCATACACTACCCATAGGAAAACCTTGTCTAAACACACTAGTGAGACCTGAGCAGACCACCCACTGTATTTTTGTATGGTTAGCAGTAAGCTTAGCGGTTCTTGAGGCAGGAAGATCAGTTTAGTTTTTTTTTACTTTATTGTTTCATTCCTTGGGTCCAGCTCAGCCCCTTTTCCCCAAACCGTTTACCGTGTGTTCAAAATAAACATTTTGTGTTTGACGGTAGCTTATGGTTGTCGGTGTATTTTGTTCTCACTGTTCTGTGTCAATATTCTAATTTGCATGAGTCATGTTACGGGTCTCTTTTCCATCCACCCTAGACTTTTAAAGCCACGGGGTTCGTAACACCATATGTGTTATTTCATAGTTTTGATGTCTTCACTATTATTCTATGTAGAAAATAGTCAAAAGAAAGAAAAGCCCCTGAATGAGTAGGTGTGTCCAAACTTTTGACTGGTACTGTATGTTTGATGAACTTCTTAAAAATGCATGATTTACTAACTTATGCATTTATTTTCTTCAGAATTTTGGTGGACAGACTACTCACAATGTGGCCTTGATGGAGAGGGGTGCAATCCAATGTCCTGATGTTAATTGTAGGGGTGTGTCTTAATGTCACGGATCCCCCCAGTACTACTGCTCATTCCATTTACCATCTCCGGAGGTCTACGTCACTGGGCTTCTAGGCTTCACTGACCTGGATCATTACCACCAACCCCGGACTGTCTTGTCTCATTACGCACACCTGGTTCCCATTTCCCCTGATTAGTATGTGTATATATGTGCCCTCTGTTCCCCATTGTCTTTGTCAATTATTGTCCCAAGTCCGTTACACCTCGCTTTTTTGTTTGGGTTACATCCCTGTGATATATATGTTTTGGGCTTCGTCCCCGTAGTTTTTCATGACGTACCTTGTGTTGGGTGGAGTAAATAAAACCCCTAATACGTATTCCTGCGCCTGTCTTCGAATCATTATACAACGTGACACTTAAGGCAAATTCATTCTACAGTCTTTTAATGTGTGTGTTTCGGTAGTGACATCAAAACTGGGAACAGCATTTTTCAGAGAAAGATGTTTATATAAAAATAATAGTGAATTGCTTTATTTTCAAAGATGAATTTTAGGAGTCAGGGTGGGGGACAGACACCTCTCAATAGAAATAGGCATACTGTATAAACATGGTTTTGTCCTGTATTCTTTTAACAGTTTATTGCATTGGAATTAATTAGAATATATCATGAGTTTGGAGACTTATCTGTTATAAAAAAAAAAAAATTTTGATTAGGGACAGCAATTTGTGCGACTTCTGTGGAATAACCCATATAAATACACACGTCGTACAAATGCACACACGTACACAAACATATACACGCAGGTATAGAGACACATACGGCTGGAGACCTGTATAGACAGAGGTGTAAACACACCCAATCACAGACGCAATGCCATGCAAAGCAGACTCACTCTTTGTCCAATAGCTGCTTCACAGTGAGGTAGGCCCACAGCCTCTGGATGTGGCTGTCAGGCCTGGCTTCAATGGGCTCCTCCATTGGTATTGTCTCAGAGTACATCACCCTATTGCTTTTCTGAAATAATCAAGGCATACTCGCATCATAATACTAAATATTGACTTAACACTATAAAACAAAAAATAGTTGAGTCAACTAAAGATATCAAGGCAACCAGCTGCTATCCAATTTCTAGTTCACTCAACTTTTTCCACATTTGCCTAAGTAGAGTAAATTGGAAATCGTAATGCAACTGGTTGCCTTGATTTTTTTTAAGCCCAGTAAAAATCTCACTTTTAAAAGTTAATATTCTGTTAACTCATATCTAAATAATGTTGTTGACTCATCCTATACTCGTATTTGTGGCAAAAGCATATATTGGAGAAAAACCCCCCACCTCAAACAGACC
Organism: Coregonus lavaretus; assembly: GCF_964263955.1. NCBI lineage: Eukaryota > Metazoa > Chordata > Actinopteri > Salmoniformes > Salmonidae > Coregonus > Coregonus lavaretus. The sequence continues at coordinate 44,989,189 of NC_139995.1, read as the reverse complement.
GTTCAAAAATGCTTTCTATTTCGTCATAGAATATGAAGTAATCTCCCTAAGGAGGAGGATCTGGCCAATCAGCGGTCTACAGGAGGATGAGCTGGCCAGTCAGTGGTCTACAGGAGGATGAGCTGGCCAGTCAGTGGTCTAATTGCATGACATTTTTAATGACCGGTATAAGCCCACACCATTCTGTTGAGGTACACCCACACTATTCCAATATAGAAAAGCTGCTGGAAGAAAAGCGATTTCACTCATATTGTAAGTTATACAGTAGGTAATATTTCATAGAAATCTGGAAACAGTTACTTTAAGTTGATTTAAAAAATTAATAATTACAGTGCATTGAACATTTTGACATTTGGCTGAACTATCTCTAAAGTACTCATATGGAGTTATGTTTTTTTTTATCAACATTGCATTGCTTTCAAAATCAAAAGAACATACAAAACAAAGACCAGGGCAGTATGGAGTGATCTGACCTATGAGCTGAGTAGAGGTGACCTCACCGATATGGCTATGACCTCTGCAGTGAACGTCTCTATGTTGTTGTCGGTGATCTGACCAGACACCACGATCTCGGAGCCGTTGTAGTACTGGCTGAAGTTGGTCTGGGTCAGGTTAGCCCCACCCACATACACCATCTGCACGTCCGTCAATAGGGGTGTGGCCACCTCTTCATAAAAGCCCTGTCAATCATACAGTACAGAGGCTATTAGTCCCGCCCCCTGCTCCTCCTCGTTTCCTCTCACATAATCTACATTTAGGAAATCAGGAAACAACAGTCAAGCCTACTTAGATGAGATAAGATCTTATTGCATTTTAAAGGTTGGTTCGGCCCTTTAATATTCCAGCTAATGAAGCTCAGTCGGGACCATTTTTGATCATTTGTTGTGTTACAGTCTCAAATGATGTTGAGATTTGTAAGAAATAATTCAAATCCATTGTAGTGCAGGGACTGTAGTGTGAATACACTGCCTCACAGTGTGTGTTCCCTTACCTGCAGCTGCAGAGCAGCATCAGAGTCCTCATATATTCTGCGTCCCACACCGCTGTTCTCCAGTGCCATCTTCTCCAGGAACTCAAAGTTGACATCCATTCCAAAGCCGAGACAGTAGAGAGGGAATTTCTTACCAATGGCTTCCTTTACATTCTTGTGGATCTTTTCGAGGTTGGTCTCACCTGAGGAAAGTGAGATTGGCTATTATTGTGTGCGTATATGTATGTGTGTGTGTGTGTGTGTGTGTGTGTGTGTGTGTGTGTGTGTGTGTGTGTGTGTGTGTGTGTGTGTGTGTGTGTGTGTGTGCGTGTGTGTGTGTGTGTACCTGTGGTTGGGTCTCCATCAGTGAGTAGTATGAGGAGGGAGGCTGAACCCTCTCGTGGGTTTCGGTTCAGCATGGCTGTGCCCTCCAACACAGCAGCATTGATGTTGGTTGCTAAGAAGAGAAGAGAGAGGACAACACATCTATGTATTAGCTCCCATTGTCACTAACTAGGCTATTGTTCATACAGTGACTTTAGAAAGTATTCATTTCCACATTTTGTTACGTTACAGCCTTAATCTAAAATGGATTTAAAACATAATAATCAGAAATACCTTATCTACATAAGTATTCAGACCCTTTGCTATGAGACTCGAAATTGAGTTCAGGTGCATCCTGTTTCCATTGATCATCCTTGAGATGTTTCTACAACTTGATTGGAGTCCACCTGTGGTAAATTTAATTGATTGGACAGGATTTGGAAAGGCACACAGCTGTCTATATAAGGTTCCACAGTTGACAGTGCATGTCAGAGCAAAAACCAAGCCATGAGGTCGACGGAATTGTCCGTAGAGCTCTGAGACAGGAAAGCATATGCCTAATGGACCAAAATGAATGGCATTTTGGACGAAACATATACACCATTGCAAATACCACTCAAATGGGCGCCAAATGGTGCAAAACATATTGCAAAATGTATATGGCAAATGCCAGTGTAATAATAAAAAAATCCTACGGGTGCGAGCGCGCTCCACCGTCAGAAAGTATATTGCAAATGGACACCAAAGTCAAATCTCAAGGGTGAAATGACCAATTATAAAAACTTTTGTCTCAATTATACATTACTAAAGAACCGTATGGATATAGATTTGTTTTATTTTATGCGAGTTTGTCCATAAGGCCTATGTTATGTCCATATCAGGCATATTATACTGCAAGTGGTCAAAATGTTAACTTGTCACGTATTATACTCCAAATGGGCAAAGTGTCCACTTGTCAGATATGATCATAGGAAGTCGGGTTCCGAACCCGAAAGTCACAGAACCATGTCCAAATGGCATATATAATGTCCAAATGGCATATGAAATGTCCAAATAGAATATGTAAGTATTGAAAGCACTAAAGCAGGATGTAATGTCTATTTGCCATATATGATCATAGGAAGTCAGGTTCCGATTTCCAAAAGTCAGTGAACCATGTCCAAATGGCATATGAAATGTCCAAATGGCATATGTACAGTGAGGGAAAAAAATATTTGATCCCCTGCTGATTTTGTACGTTTGCCCACTGACAAAGAAATTATCAGTCTATAATTTTAATGGTAGTATTATTTGAACAGTGAGAGACAGAATAACAATAAAAAAATCCAGAAAAACGCATGTAAAAATGTTATAAATTGATTGCATTTTAATGAGGGAAATAAGTATTTGACCCCCTCTCAATCAGAAAGATTTCTGGCTCCCAGGTGTCTTTTATACAGGTAATGAGCTGAGATTAGGAGCACACTCTTAAAGGGAGTGCTCCTAATCTCAGCTTGTTACCTGTATAAAAGACACCTGTCCACAGAAGCAATCAATCAATCAGATTCCAAACTCTCCACCATGGCCAAGACCAAAGAGCTCTCCAAGGATGTCAGGGACAAGATTGTAGACCTACACAAGGCTGGAATGGGCTACAAGACCATCGCCAAGCAGCTTGGTGAGAAGGTGACAACAGTTGGTGTGATTATTCGCAAATGGAAGAAACACAAAAGAACTGTCAATCTCCCTCGGCCTGGGGCTCCATGCAAGATCTCACCTCGTGGAGTTGCAATGATCATGAGAACGGTGAGGAATCAGCCCAGATCTACAAGGGAGGATCTTGTCAATGATCTCAAGGCAGCTGGGACCATCTTCACCAAGAAAACAATAGGTAAAACACTACGCCGTGAAGGACAGAAATCATGCAGCGCCCGCAAGGTCCCCCTGCTCAAGAAAGCACATATACAGGCCCGTCTGAAGTTTGCCAATGAACATCTGAATGATTCAGAGGAGAACTGGGTGAAAGTGTTGTGGTCAGATTAGACCAAAATGGAGCTCTTTGGCATCAATTTAACTCGCCGTGTTTGGAGGAGGAGGAATGCTACCTATGACCCCAAGAACACCATCCCCACCGTCAAACATGGAGGTGGAAACGTAATGCTTTGGGGGTGTTTTTCTGCTAAGGGGACAGGACAACTTCACTGCATCAAAGGGACGATGGACAGGGCCATGTACCGTCAAATCCTGGGTGAGAACCTCCTTCCCTCAGCCAGGGCATTGAAAATGGGTCGTGGATGGGTATTCCAGCATGACAATGACCCAAAACACAAGGCCAAGGCAACAAAGGAGTGGCTCAAGAAGAAGCACATTAAGATCCTGGAGTGGCCTAGCCAGTCTCCAGACCTTAATCCCATAGGAAATCTGTGGAGGGAGCTGAAGGTTTGAGTTACCAAACGTCAGCCTCGATACCTTAATGACTTGGAGAAAATCTGCAAAGAGGAGTGGGACAAAATCCCTCCTGAGATGTGTGCAAACCTGGTGGCCAACTACAAGAAACGTCTGACATCCGTGATTGCCAACAAGGGTTTTGCCACCAAGTACTAAGTCATGTTTTGCAGAGGGGTCAAATACTTATTTCTCTCATTAAAATGCAAATAAATTGATAACATTTTTTACATGCGTTTTTTGGATTTTGTTGTAAATGCCCATTGTAATATATACTGATAACATGTTAAGACTGGCATGTATTATGTGTAATGGACTGTCCAATTAGCAGAGTAATTTATTGCCAATGGACAAAAAGGCAAACCTATGGCAATATATCATATGGCAAATGGACACTGTCCATTAGCAATATATTACAATGGGCATTTACCATCATGAATTGGACATGCTGTTACTTTGCTGAAATGCCCAATTGTCTGGCTCGTTGAACTTGGGATGGCCTAGCAGTGATAGTGGATCCTCTCTCTCGATCGTTGGTGTTGATTTCAATCTGTCCATTTGGTGAATGTAAATCACTGCTTAAACATATTGGAAATGGACAGTGTCCATTTGCCAAATGATATATTGCCAGTACCAATATGTCCAGTATAACATCACAAATATAACATCACGAATTGGACATGCAGTTAAAGGGTTTAAACTAATAAAGTCCACTACTGGGACACTATACACAAATACAATTCAAATGTGCTGTTTATGATGATTTTAAGCAATGAGATGGCTGACTTGATTGCTGTCCAATTGCAATATGTTACAATGGCATTTGCCATATGATATATTGCAAGTTCATACTTCCCATTTAGGATATGAAGGGGACCATGTACTCTATTCATATTGATATCTGTAGAGCTACCTTGACCCTGAACACGTGGCAAAAGGAACTTTGCAAATTGCATGCACAGAAGCAGAGTTAGAGCATAACCTGTAAACCAATGTTATTCTAAGGGAGAAACTCAGATGTGTCCAACCACATGAACCGCCACACGCATCTAGAATAACTCTGTGGCTTGTCCACGCCAACCTACCCCCGATGACCCCAGTTGAAAACGGCGTGTCTCTGCATGACCCAGAGGCCGTAAAATGTCAAAAGCATGTTGAAATCACTATTAGTTAGGCTTCATTCCAGGCCTTCTTATTTGCACAGTCTGTGCGGTCAGACCGAGCGAGCTATGGTCAAGTGGGGCACCTTATTGAACTCGGAATGGCCTAGAGACGATAGTGGGTCCTCTCCCTTGCTCGTTGGTGTTGATTTCAGCCAGTCCATTTGGTGATGGTAATCCCTGTTTAAACATATTGGAAATGGACAGTGTCCATTTGCCATATGGTATATTGCCAGTGCCAATATGTTCAGTATAACATATTGGCACTGGCAATATATCATATGGCAAATGGACACTGTCCATTAGCAATATAACATATGGACAATAACAATATATTATACTGCAATTTGACAGTCAGCCATCAGTCAATAAGATATCACACTGACACCAAACTGATACATACTAACACCAAACTCCCTTTGTCCAACTCATTTAGAAGCCAACTATCACATATGTCAGAGCCGGCCCAAAATGTATAGCGCCTTCTGTTAAAACCATAAAAAACCTTAAAACATGTAGTGACATTCGAGCTGCGGGTCCAGTTCTGACATTATGTGTAGGCCTAGCTGAGGCGAACCCGAATCTTGAGTTTTGTCTCGATTGGTCATTCGCCCGAGCAGCAACCTTCATTAGTTCTGAAAATGTACTTTTTTCGGGGGTTGCTATGGGGTCCCTGAATGAGCAATCGACCAGAAACTTGTAGGGTCCATTTCTAAGGGCCGAGGCAGTTTCAATGCACCTAGTCTTGTGATTCTGGGACTTTTCTAAATGTCGTCATTTTCATGATGTTAAAAATGAAATGAATATATTGCAAATGGACGAGGCTGTTTCTCGGCCGGAGAACCTCCTAGAGCAGTACCGACCTAAGCTATAGAACAATTTTATAAAGTTTCAGAACTCTAGGTCTGACGGTTCTTTGATGGTTCGAACGCCGGTATCTATTGCAGGCTCCTTGCGTCTGTAAGCACACACTGTGTCACTCCATCTTGGCTGTGTGTGTGAGTTTTTCTCAGAGGTCTGATTGGCAGCGTGAGCAGTTGTCAGGCTAGAGCATGTCTCTATGGGTGCTGTCTCTGTGTCCTGGGCTTATGGGTGGTTCTTTGGGTCTCAAAAGAATACTTGAAGTACACAGGACTGTGTGAGTCTGTCCAATTGCAATATGAAATATTAGCACTGGCAATATATCATATGGCAAATGGACACTGTAAAGAAATTCACATAAAATCACAGAAATCACATAGAGCTCCAAACCTGCCTTAACAGATTCACCTTAACACGCCTCAACTGGATCTATAACTTTTTTCTACAAAAAACATCACGAAGATGACTGTACGATTTCTCGTAAACTACGATAGATAAATGGCTGGTTCTTTTTCCCTTACACGATAGGTTTATGTACTTTGATGTGCAGCGGACAAATGAGTGCTATATTACCGTTTTCGACCTTTAATCCCAGAAAATGTGAATTAACTCAAAGAGTGTTGTGGCCTCGACGTCATCTGTTTCCAGGCTAAAAGTACATCTTGCCGCCCCTCTGCTCACCAAGTTTTTGAAGTCTGTTCTGTTTACGAGAAACGGCCATGTCCATTTGGTGATGAAATGTCAATTTGCCATATACAGTGGGTCGCCACCCTGTGGAATTGTCCGGTACAGCAGAAATAATCAAAAAAAAGAAAAACATTATATATAGGAAACCGAGTGTCCTGGAAAATTAATTTTGTGACTTCCCGGAAGAACGGGCCTTGGCGCTCGACCCGAGGCCATCGGCCTATTTTTAGTGCGACTGCGGACGTCTAGTTAGGGGCCGTCCATTTCAACTAATAGTCTTGGAAGGATCCTGCTTGATTCTGTAAGTAGAATTGTTTTAACTTGTAAACTGTGTTGGTTCTGTCATAGTTAGTAAGCTACTCAGTCTGCTTAAAAAGCGAGATCTAGTAGCTATGTTGACTATGACGTTAGCTAGCTAATATGTGGACAATGATGTTGGCTGTGTGTAGCGGTTAGCGGTTATGATATGAAGGTTTGTCTTAGAAAGTTATTTTTGCCTGGTCACAGACAGCTGATGTGTTGTGCACTGAAGTCCAAAAGCAAAGGGAAAAGGTGAGAGAAGAGCGCGTAGATGCGAGAAGGAATTAACGAGCAAAGTGATCATGATGTTTGTATTTGGCTCTTATGAAAGTTAACTGTGTTTGCGTGTAATCAGGGGTGTATTTATTCCACCGATTCTGTTGAAAAACATTTCTTAAATGGAAGCAAATAGAACGAAATGGGGATAAACATACCTGAATTTGTCCAATAGAAACTCTCGTTTGCAACTGTTGGACTAATGATTACACCCTAGATCAGCTAGATGCAGGCAAGAGTGGGCAAGGCGGTATTGAATGTGTCACTGTCTGTCACCTTGATTACTCAAGGTTGTAGCAACCTCATGATGGGTATAGTGAAAATTTGAATATCATATAGTAACCTAAACCTATCGATGTTACATTGAGCTGGGTGAATGGAATATGAATGACAGTCGTCCAATATGCTGTAATAAAAATAAAGCCATACTCATTAAAGAAATTATCATCCTCCCTCATCTTAAACGGCACTGACCGCCACTGATATGGAGGATCGGGTTTGTATCAGGATTCACATCCACATATGGAGGTTAAATGATCAGATTCCATGTGGTTATCTCTGTTTACACACTAGGAAAAAGATCAGATAAGTATCAGATATGCAAATAATTTGCAAAAGAACTGAATTGGGCTGCCTATGTAAACGCAGACTTTAAGTGCTACAAAATGCTAATACACCTTAACTGTACTGTCAGCTTTGGAAATCTTTGAAAATAGGGAAGAGGATTAAGTAAGTAAGTAAGTAATAATGGTAAGACTTTACTTGACACCCAGTGTCATAACTAGTATGTCATAACAGCTGAAATAACTTGTCATAACCTGTCATAATATTCCCTGCCATTAAGTTTCCTTCTGTTTGAAAGCTTATTCTTAAATCCTTTGTTGTTGTTGTAATGAATTCTTTACAGTCATGTTCTTTTTCCATCATATTTTAAATAACTTGAAAATACACTTTATGACACTGTCATGAAGCATTATGACCATCCTGTATCACCTTACTTGGACTAAGAAAATACACTTTATGACACTGTCAAGAAGCATTATGATGACCATCATAATCATATAAGCCAGATAGGCCTATCACATACATGACCCAGTCATCAGTCAAAAACAGGGTGTCATGTCCTGCTCCTGAAATCTGCTCCTGCAATCATCCCAGTCATCAGCAACAGAGCATTGGGGTAGGTAGCATGTCTGACATCAATGTGTGCGCAATTACAATTATAATTTAATATGGTCAATAAAATAAAATAAAAGATAACATAAACATACTGTTGACACGTAGGCTATGGTGTAATGGAATGTTTTGCCTTGTATAGTAGGTTTTGTGGGTTTTGACACTCTTATGTAGGTGTCATAACCAGCCATAAATAATCTCAATATATGTCACAACAGCTCAAAATACTGTATATCTGTGTCCTGACAGTGTTATGACCATATTATAACAAGGTATGACAAGTTATGTCAGCTGTTATGACCTATTATGACATGGTTATGACCTTGTCATAACGTGTTATGACGCTAGGTGTCATGTGTTACCATAATAATTGTACCTCCTCTGTCGTGAATGTGTCGTGCAAAGCTCTTGGCAGCCTCCAGGTTTTCCTGGTTGGCCGGCAGCAGCTCCTTCTTCCAGGTAGACACAGAGTAGTCGAAGGTGATTAGGCCAAAGTGGTCGTCCTCTACCAGGTCTACCAGGATCTTCAACAAGGCCTCACGGGTCTGACAGATCCCAGTGCATCAAAATACAATCAAAATGCAATCAATCAACCAATCAATCAAAATGAATTGTCCCATGCATTGAATCGTTAAACCTTTAGCTACATTACAACAGGCAACACATTCAAAAAACACACAAACAAACCTGCTCCATTTTCCTGCCATGCATGGAGCCACTCCGATCGATGATGAAGACTACATTCTTTGGTATGCGTGGTAGGTCACTGGGAGCAAAGTGATGGACAAAATACCCTTTTGACTCCTGAAGAGAGAATCAGAGATGGTGATGAAAAGACAGGGTAGAGATGAAGAAATGAATGACAGGAAGAGGGTGGAAGAAGTGTACCTTGAGATCTCCCATGGACGTGTTCCTGTAGACGTCATAGACAATGACCAGGTCTCCGTTCAGGCCCTGCTCTCCACAGCTGTCACATTGGCTCTGCTGCTCCTTGCTGGGGTAGAAATGTACCCAGGCCTGGGGAGAGGGCAGGGGCGTCAATTGGCAGTCACCATAACCTAGCTCAACACCAACAATTTCAAATAGACTTCTAAAATCATTCCAATCCCGATTAAAAGGCAAATGCAGTTTAGTGGTATAAACTCGCTGACTTTGGTACCATGCGGACGCCTGGGAGCAGGAGGGAAGGCTGTTTTTATGGCTGGCTAGGCTGACTTTATTAAGAGCGCATCAACACAGCTGCAGGGAACAGCTTGACATTTTCTCAAACCAGTGCAGAGGTAAAGATGGCTGTATAGATGGCTTTGGCTAGGTAACTGCTGTTTGACTTGACATGAAACAAACTAGGAGTTTTAATCCTGGTGCTGAGCTAGTGTGTAGCAGCTAGTTCTTGTATGACGTGTGTTTGTAGAATGTCCCCTATTGACTGAGATGAATCTAGAGCAACAAGATGATAATGGCTGGAGTCAATTTTGCTTTTTTTATTTTTTATTGTGTAGAAAGGCAGTAAATGAGCTTACATTTGATATAAAATTGGTTTTGTTTCTCTTTTTTTACATACCAATTGTATTATTACAAAATCCTATGTGATCAATATGAACAGTTCTATCTATGTATTCTTATATATATATATTTATAGAGTGGCAACCTTCATGTACATGTGGTATAAATTAAGTGTGTAAATTTACATGAATATTGAACCTGTAACCCCCCACCTCCTAAAAATGACAAAGCAAATAAAAACGTGGTCCCCAAAGCATAATTGACTCCAGCCATTATCAATTTGTTGCTGTAGCTTCAAGCTGTCACTTTGCCACACCCTAAGTTTAGCTGAAATGACGCCCCTGGGAGAGGATGGTAGTTTAGGCTTCTGCCTTTTAAAAACACAGCCTGTTTAGCTTACCTCCTTAGCATGAGCTAATTCGTATTAGCATTAACATGCAGAGAGATATGAAAATCACAGTGGTGCGAAGAATAGGTTTTGAAATTATGCATGTGTGTCTACATCTTTTTGAATGTTTTAAATTGAATTTGTTTAGAATTTAATTCATTTCAAGGTTTGAATTCATTTTGGTTAGCTCTACATTTACATTTACATCATTTAGCAGACGTTCTTATCCAGAGCGACTTACAAATTGGTGCATTCAAATTATGATAGCCAGTGGGACAACCACTTTTAGTTTTTAGTTTTTATGGGGGGGGGGGGTTGTAGAATGATTACTTTTATATTATTCCAGGTATTCCTTAAAGAGGTAGGGTTTCAAGTGTCTCCGGAAGGTGGTCAGTGACTCCGCTGTCCTGGCGTCGTGGGGGAGCTTGTTCCACCATTGGGGTGCCAGAGCAGCGAATAATTTTGACTGGGCTGAACGGGAACTGTGCTTCCGTAGAGGTAGGGGGTCTAGCAGGCCAGAGGTGGATGAACGTAGTGCCCTCATTTGGGTGTAGGGTCTGATCAGAGCCTGAAGGTAAGGAGGTGCCGTTCCCCTCACAGCTCCGTAGGCAAGCACCATGGTTTTGTAGTAGATGCGAGCTTCAACTGGAAGCCAGTGGAGTGTGAGGAGGAGCGGGGTGACATGAGAGAACTTGGGAAGGTTGAACACCAGACGGGCTGCAGCGTTACTACATTACTCTGTTGTGGACATTACCTCACTAGAAGCGTGTGTTTTGGTGATGGCATTAGCCAGCGCTTTGGTGCTCAGTCCCCCTTTTATGTACAGGAAGTTAATGCCTGGTCGCTCATTGATGTACACGTCAATCTGGCCATAAGGAAGAGAAGGAAAAGAGGAAAAATAAAGAAAATACAACATCAACCTCAAATGGAATGACTCATCAATCCATGTTCATTGATTTGATCTGTTCTCTCTCTCACCTTGAAGTCAGCGACAGGCTGCATGGGTCGAGCGTGGATCAGCAGTTCATACTTGCCCAGTCGGCGTTTCAACAGCTCCTCATAGGTCAGTTCAAAGGTCACCTTACTGAGCGCGGCCACAGTCACAGACGTCTTAAACTCCTCAAGGGTCCTCCCCACAGAACTGAGGAGACATAAAAGAGGCACAGTCTAACACACCAACACACACATACTGTAGTCACAGATACAGTACACACACACACACACACACACACACACACACACACACACAGGGCCAGCCCTAGCCTTTTGGGGGCCCTTAGTTAGATTTAGTTGCCCCCCCCCACCCTCTCAGGCAAAATATTTGAGTGGCCTCCCTCTTGACAGCGGAGAGAACATTTTGCAGTGTTACATTTCTTGCAATTTTACACGTTGCTATGGAGCTGAGAGAAAATGTTGCAGTTTTAAAACTAATTTAAATTCTTCACATTTTGCCATGACCTGTGCCATGTTCATATGATGTCTGAGTGAGAGTGACTAACAAAATCAATGGGGGCTCTCTGGAGGTCAGGGCTCCTGAACACATGCCCTGCGTACCCGGATGGTATTTTGATTATGATTAGGCCTAAAAAATATATATTATATACTTTTTTGTCATTCAGCAGACGCTCTTATCCAGAGTGACTTACAAGAGGAATTATGTTTAAGTGCCTTGCTCAAGGGCACATCACATAATTTTCACCTAGTCCTTTTGGTTATTGGCCCAACGCTCTTAACCGCTAGGCTACCTGCCGGCCCCACTACAAGGTTTAGATAGCTGGCTAGATTACCTTACCTTACAATCTAAAGAATCTAAAATATTTTTGCTGACATGGGCTAATTGAGTGACTGTAAGTGACTGATGAGGAAAACTGCTGATGCACTACCAAATTTAGAAATTGAACCTTGTGTATTATACTATTCTAACTCTCAACAGCAGGTTGAGACCCTGACTGAGTTCCACAAACAAGTGGCCGCTTATGTCGCTTATTGGCTAGGGCCGGCCCTGCACACACACCCACACACACCTGACTATGCCAGCACTTTGGCCACGAGACACTGCCTGAGTGTACTGCTGCTGAGCCTCCTCCTTCTGTTTCACAACCCCATCATACGTCTGCCCATCAATGGTCCTGAGGAAGAGAGAGAGGGAGAGAGAGCGAGAGAGAGAGATAGAGAGAGAGAGAGAGAGAGAGGGAGCGAGAGAGAGAGGGAGAGAGGGAGGGAGAGAGAGAGAGGGTTAGAGGGAGAGAGGGAGAGAGAGAGAGAGAGAGAGAGGGAGAGAGGGAGATATTTGCTCTATACGTGAGCATGTGTGTAATATGTGTGTGTGTAAACTATCATGTTAGACAGTGAAATATTAATTTAGGCATACTGTACATTTTGAATTGACTGATGAACGCATTCTTGGGAATCTTGACATGGAATTCTATTTCCTGTGACTGGTCGATCCGATTGGCCACCCGGCTGGTGATGATAGTGGTTGCATAGCGACTGGTCACTGTGGAGTTGACGTGAAAGCTGTAGATGTCCCAGTCCCTGTTCTATAAAGGATCAGGAAACACCATCAACACTGTTTAGCAATTAGCATTTAAGCATTGCATTTATCAATTTCCATTCCAAATTAGCATTTAATGATGCCTTAATCATTTTTGCATCCCAACTTAGCATTTAAGAGTGGCATTTTATAACTAGCACTGATATCCCTCCATTATACTGTGGCATGCCTTGTACATAAAACAAGACTGCATTTGTACACACACACACACACACTCGCTCACTCTCTCACTTACTCACTCGCTCACTCGATTACTCACTCTCTCACTCACGCGCACACTCACGTGCACACACACACACACTGTACACACAAGCAATCCCACCATTTATGAATACATAATAACCAGTAGAACTCAAGACTAGTATATCTAAAACCTGATTGGTCTCGGACTGGTTACACCTACTTGTTGTTTGACTGCCCTCTAGAATCATTCATGCCCACACACTCAAAGGAGCAAAAAGCTTTGACCAGTCGGTCTTTCACCCCAAACGTGAAATTATAACATGTTGCTGTTTGTCTAGCTAGGAGACATGGTGCACTCTGTTTGTTCGGGGCTGATAGGATGGTTTAGGGAAACAGCAACCAGGACAACTATGGACTATAAATGTTTGTGCTTTTCTAATAACCAATTTCTAATAACCATCGACTGGTTTCATGCTAGTGACTGATTGATCGTGCCTGGGAGGAATCCTCACTATCAGTATAAGCAATTTAGCAGTACGCCCAGAACATTGTTTTGAGAACCGAAATGGGTGTCTCAGTTTCAAGGCCTCAGCTTGGAGGGAAGAAGCCTCATGAGGTATTGGTCGGTCACATGCATGAACCAAACGTTAATGATGAATTAGTTATGAATAATGAATAAGCTAAATCATGCAAATATAACTTGTCTGTTTAAGCAGTATATAAGATAACTAACGGGACTGCCCTGACGTAGCTCCCGACCAACGTGTACTATGGTGCATTAAGTTTGTTGGAACCTCTCCAGCTTGCTGATAATAACGAATGATTCATTTAGTATTGACTTCAGGTGTCCCTGGTGGTAATGTCCACGGCAATATGGCGTCACAAACTAGATTATTGATTCTGCCTGCAGAGCTTTCCAGTGAGGGTCTGCGAGGAAAACCTGTGGGGAATTTTATGAAGCGTGAGGGAAATTCCTGTCTGACCAAAAGATGACGAGGACCAGACCAGACCAGACCCTCACTGCGAGCTGCCCATGAGGAGACACATAATCTGCAAACAATTGAGGGACACGGCGACTGAATTTCAGTAAGTCAATTTAAATGAATTTGTTTAAAAATAAATATAAACATAAAAAGGTACCACTAGTCTTAAGAAGAAGGCTAGAGCTAGTCTTAGGAGAAGGCTAGAACGAGGGCAGGAAAGGTACCATGGAAAAGCCCAACTGACAGCTGTCTGCAGGCATTTTTTGAAGTGTCTACATCAGGGGTGTCAAACGTCCGGCCCGCGGGCCGGATCAGGCCCGCAAACGGATTTAATCCGGCCCGCGAGATGATAAAAAAAAAATATAAAAAAAAATAAAATAAAATGGTAAAGTATAAAAATGCGCTGCAATTTTTCAATAAAATAAACTGCTGTTCCAATTGCGTCCACTGGGTGGCGCAATAGCAATTGTGTTAAGCAAGCAAACTGTTTATACCGGGGCAGAGCAAGTAGGTCAAGCACCTGCAGCCAATGAGCTACTTTGTTTTGCCCGCGATATTTATTACGGCTTCTACTTTTAACCTTATGTGCTTTGGCACCCTCATTGCCCCAATATGTCTCTGTCAAAAAAGAGAAAAGTGGACGCAGAGTGTTCCAAGAAAAATGGTAATCCTATTTATTCACGGAATTGAATGGGAAAGCTGTATGTTTGGTGTGTTCAGAGCATGTTGCAGTGCTGAAAGAATATAACCTTCGTCGCCACTATGTGAGTCTTCATGCCGACAAATATGACAACATTCAAGGACAGCGGAGATGAGAGAAGGTGAATGAACTGTTGGCGGGTCTGAAGAAACAGCAGTCTGTGTTTACTCACAGCCGAGACATCTGTGACGCTGCAGTGAAAGCTAGCTACCTCATTGCTAATGAAATCGCAGTGGCTTCAAAACCATTTAGTGAGGGTGAATTTGTAAAAACATGCATGATGAAGGCAGCGGAGATTGTGTGCCCTGAAAAGCGGCAGGCTTTTGCAAATATCAGCCTGACAAGAAACACAGTTGCAGACAGGATTTCCGATCTTTCAGTGGATTTGGACAGCCAGTTGAAGCAAAAAGTAAAGTCATTTATTGCGTTTTCGGTTGCAATTGATGAAAGCACGGACATTACAGATGTTGCACAACTGGCCATTTTCATCCGCGGAGTTGATGACACATTGACCGTCACCGAGGAGTTCGTGGAGTTGGTGCCGATGACAGATACAACGACAGCAGCTGATATTTTTACCGCACTCGTCGGCGCGCTGGACAGGGTCGGAGTGGACTGGTCCCGCGCTGTCAGCCTGGCTACAGATGGTGCGCCCTCAATGATCGGGAAAAAAGCAGGCGTTGTGACAAAGTTCAGAGAGAAAGTGCAATCTGCAAATGGAGGACGTGATTTTTTGACTTTTCACTGTATTTTGCACAAGGAGGCTTTGTGTTGCAAGTCATTAAAGATGGATAACGTCATGAAGGTGGTCATCCAAACTGTTAATTTCATCCGATCCAGAAGCCTGAATCATTCGTCAGTTTGACAGCCTTCTCAGAGAGAAAGACCACATCTATGGCCTGCCATACCACACTGAGGTAAGATGGTTAAGCCGAGGTGCTGTGCTGAGGCGTTTCTTTGATTTACGAGAAGAAATTGAACAGTTCATGGAAGAAAAGGGCAAACCAGTGTTAGAATTTCATTCCGTAGAATGGATGCAGGACCTTGCATTTATGGTGGATGTTACAGAGCACCTGAATAACTTGAACAAACAGCTGCAAGGGCGCAACAAAGTTGTCACGCAGTATTATGACAGCATACGTTCTTTCAAGTTGAAGCTGTCATTGTGGGAGACGCAATTTGCCGGTGGTGATGCAGCTCACTTCCCCTGTCTGAAAAATGTGTGCGCGACCCAACATGTGGCAGACATGAAGCGGTTCAAAGATAAAATAACGGGACTGTTACGGGAGTTTGAGCAACGCTTTCAGATTTATGTTTATATGTTTTTATGTTGATGTGCTATTGTTTTTAATTGATTTTATTTTATTTGTATATTTAACCTATTCTTGACTCTGTGGTTCTTGCACTTGTTTGGGGAACAGGATTTCATTATTTTTATCTACATTTCTGCCTGAGAAATGACACCCTGATATAGTTCTGTGATCTGTGATATACTTCTGTGAATCACTGAGGCATTGTGTGTTTGTGTGTTCTTTGTCCTCAGAACTTTCAAATAACTTTAGGTGTTTAATGATTAATAGTGATGTTGTGCTTTTGGACACTGTCCTCAGGCTCCAGCTTTATGTTTATATGTTTTTATGTTGATGTGCTATTGTTTTTAATTGTTTTTATTTTATTTGTATATTTAACCTATTCTTGACTCTGTGGTTCTTGCACTTGTTTGGGGAACAGGATTTCATTATTTTTATCTACATTTCTGCCTGAGAAATGACACCCTGATATAGTTCTGTGATCTGTGAAACAGTTCTGTTAATCACTGAGGCATTGTGTGTTTGTTTGTTCTTTTTCTTTAGAATTTTCAAATAAACTTGACGTGTTTTATGATTAATAGTGATGTTGTGCTTGTACTATTTTGGACACACTGTCCTCAGGCTCCAGCTTTATGTTGTATGTTGATCGTATTAAAACAAAGAAAACAATCTGAAGTTGTTGTTTTTAAGTTATATATACCATGATTTTTCCGGTCCGGCCCACTTGGGAATAGATTTTCCTCCATGTGGCCCCTGAGCTAAAATGAGTTTGACACCCCTGGTCTACATAGTCTGCATCCACTGATAATAGCAAGAGGTGTTATTTTATATGTATAGGAAGTTGCGGCAAGAGAACCTTTGAAGATACATATGGTGCATAGGAAGTAACGATAAGAGAATCGCTGAAGATGCACATGGAGTAATAAGGGAGATTACTGAATGTGTTTGGGAATAGTACTAAGTGAATGTGGATGTGAGAGTTGTGTGGGCGTGGAAAGGAAATTTGGATAATAAGATAATTGAAATTTGGATTATAGGAGTGGATGTGAGATTTGTGTGAGTGTGGAAAGGACGTGTTAAGCTGATTGAAATTTGGATAATAGAAGGATTTGAAAATGTGATATTAAGCTGATTGAAATTTGGATAATAGAAGGATTGAAAATTTGATATTAAGCTGATTGAAATTTGGATAATAAAAGGTTTGACATTTTGATATTAAGCTGATTGAAATTTGGATAATAAGACAAATTATTAGTGTTAAGAGATTGACATTTGGATAATAAATGGTAAGCTGAGTTCAACAAAGGATTTAAATGTGTGATAATAAGAGGGTTGAAAGTTGGATATTAAGCTGATTGAAATGTGTACAATAAGAGAGTTGAAATTTGGATAGTAAGAGGATTTAATTTTAGATATTAAGATATATTATTACTATTAAGTACTGAGTGAATGAGAGCTGTCAGGGGACTAGCCCCGTTGTGAAAGAGGTGCGTGTCTGAATGAATACCTCAACCAGTTCTGTGTGAGCTGAGTTTTCCAGTTCTGTGTGAGCTGAGTTTTTCGATCTATAACGTTATCAAGGGGTTATGTCCACCACCGCCTGTCAATCTACAGGTAGTGAGCACTGACAGGAGAAGCCATTGAAAAGTTTGAGAGGGTAACAGCTGAGACGGGTAAGGGCTGTTCATTGACGCCCCCGGACACTGAGATTTCTTCGAGAACATGATATGTGTACCTCTTGGGCTGGCTGCGCTGTGATTGTTGCTGGTGGTGTGGATGTAAATACCTAAGTTGATTTATAACGTTATATAGGGATTCTGTATGTCCAGATATGAAAGGAGAGAGTACTATTCCCAATTATGCTGTTAAATAGAACACTAGTGTAAATATTTAAACACCTGTATGAATAGAACACTAGTGTAAAGGAGGAATTTGTGAAGAAGAGTATAATGGGTTACTAGAGATTTGATAAAGTAACAATGCATTTTTTTTTATAATATACAACTTACACACCCACACGCAGACATACGTAAGTGGTGTAAAAAAGTATTCAGAGTTCAGGGTGGTCCCTTTATGGATCATTTGATAAAGATAAGGTTTAACCATTGTATGACTGTCTATAGGGTCTGGGAAATAAAGTCTCAGACAAAGATTGGCGCATATCCACTTTTGGTAATGTCATGATTGTCATAATGAGTGGACCAAGGCGCAGTGTGATATGCGTACATCTTCTTTAATAGAGTACTTAGCAACAATAACACAACAAAACGATACGTGAAGTCCTCGGTAACAAACAAACCTACACGGAACAAGATCCCACGAATCACAAGTGCACAAAAGGCTGCCTAAGTATGGTTCCCAATCAGAGACAACAAGCAACAGCTGATTCTCGTTGCCTCTGATTGAGAAACACCCCGGCCAACATAGAAACACATAACCTAGAACAGAACATAGAAAACGAAACATGGACACTACACAAAGAAACTAACACCCTGGCTCAACATACAAGAGTCCCCAGAGCCAGGGCGTGACAGTACCCCCGCCCCAAAGGCGCGGACTGCGACCGCGCCAACATAAACCCAACAGGGGAGGGGCCGGGTGGGCATTCCACCTCGGAGGCGGATCCGGCTCCGGGCGTGACCACCACCCTCTAACAACTCCCCCATAGCGCTCCTGGTCTGGTCTGGCCCCGCTGGCTGGAGCTGGACTGGACATCGGTGGAGCGGATTGCTTAGTCTCCGGTGTGGAGCAGCTGACCGGTACCTGACCAGGCACCGGTGAAGCAGGCACGGGCTGTGCCGGACTGGCGACGCGCACCACAGGCTTGGTGCGGGGAGCAGGAACAGGCCGGACCGGGCTGGCGACGCGCACCACAGGCTTGGTGCGGGGAGCAGGGACGGGCCGGACCGGGCTGGCGACGCGCACCACAGGCTTGGTGCGGGGAGCAGGAACAGGCCGGACCGGGCTGGCGACGCGCACCACAGGCTTGGTGCGGGGAGCAGGAACAGGCCGAGCCGGGCTGACGACGCTCACCAACGGCTTGGTGCGAGGGGCAGGAACAGGCCGGGCCAGGCTGGCGACGCGCATCACAGGCTTGGTGCGGGGAGCAGGAACGGGCCGGACCGGGCTGGCTAAGCGCACCACTGGCTTGGTGCGGGGAGCAGGAACAGGCCGGGCCGGGCTGACGACGCTCACCAACGGCTTGGTGCGAGGGGCAGGAACAGGCCGGGCCAGGCTGGCGACACGCATCACAGGCTTGGTGCGGGGAGCAGGAACGAGCCGGACCGGGCTGGCTAAGCGCACCACTGGCTTGGTGCGGGGAGCAGGAACAGGCCGGGCTGGCGACGCGCACCATTGGCTTGGTGCGGGGAGCAGGAACGGGCCGGGCCGGGCTGGCGACGCGCACCACAGGCTTGGTGCGGGGAGCAGGAACAGGCCGGGCCGGGCTGGCGACGCGCACCACAGGCTTGGTGCGGGGAGCAGGAACAGGCCGGGCCGGGCTGGTGACGCGCACCACAGGCTTGGTGCGAGGGGCAGGAACAGGCCGGACCGGGCTGGCGACGCGCACCACAGGCTTGGTGCGAGGGGCAGGAACAGGCCGGACCGGGCTGGCGACGCGCACCACAGGCTTGGTGCGAGGGGCAGGAACAGGCCGGACCGGGGTGGCGACGCGCACCACAGGCTTGGTGCGGGGAACAGGAACAGGCCGGACCAGGCTGTGGAGACGGACTGGAGGTCTGGAGCGAAGAGCTGACACAACCCGTCCTGGCTGAATGCTTATTTTTACACACTCTGTGTGAGGCATCAGCACAGGACGTACAGGGCTGTGTACTCGTACTGGCACTACAGCACGTGACACTGGCGCAGGATATCCGGGACCGAGGAGGGGTACTGGAGGCCACGAGCGTTGAGCCGGCACACTCCATCCTGGCTGCATGCCCACCTTAGCACGACACGTGCGTGGTGCTCGCACAGGACGTACCGGACTGTGCCGGACCACTCGCGGCACAGTACGCAGCTCCGCATACCTCGGAACCTGCCCAGTCTCACGCTGCCTAGCCTGAGTCCGGGGAGTTGGCTCTGCTCTACCTCTAGGCTCCGCCAACCTCCCTTCCAGCCCCCCAAACCCGGTGGCCTCCTCTCCTAATCCCCAAACTCGCCCCGTAGCTGCCTTCAGCAGCCCCGTCGTCCATGCCGTGTGCCCCCCCCAAAAAAATTATTGGGGTTGCCTCTTGCGTGTCCGACGTCGGCCCGGTTGGCGCCGCTGCTCCTCTCTATGGCGCGCCTCCACCGTCTCCTCCCACGGACGGCGATCCATTCCAGCCTGGATTTCCTCCCAAGTTTAGGACCCCTGCCCGTCCAAGATCTCCTCCGAAGTCCAGGCTGTCTGCTCCTGGACACGCTGCTTGGTCCTGTTTTGGTGGGATCTTCTGTCATGATCGTCATAATGAGTGGACCAAGGCGCAGCGTGATATGCGTACATCTTCTTTAATAGAGTACTTAGCAACAATAACACAACAAAACAACAAAACGATACGTGAAGTCCTCGGTAGCAAACAAACCTACACGGAACAAGATCCCACGAATCACAAGTGCACAAAAGGCTGCCTAAGTATGGTTCCCAATCAGAGACAACAAGCAACAGCTGATTCTCGTTGCCTCTGATTGAGAACCACCCCGGCCAACATAGAAACACATAACCTAGAACAGAACATAGAAAACGAAACATGGACACTACACAAAGAAACTAACACCCTGGCTCAACATACAAGAGTCCCCAGAGCCAGGGCGTGACAGGTAAAGGTACGGGACTTGACTTACCCCCAACCAATAAAACTATAAACGCTTATGAGATTTCCTCCACCCCGGTAATACATTTAGAAACAATACCCATGCCCTGTTAAATAAAACCAATGAATGTTGAACAAGTAGAGACTTGTTAACTAAACTTAAAGCTGCAATTTATTGTACTCCCGATTGAATTTTCGTTGAAAATCCCAATGATGAAGTTCTAAACCGATTCGTGAGTAGGCAAAATTGAACCACTCCCCGAGACGGAGTCGGAAACTGGCTCTGTTTCGCAGTCTATCCTGTCTCAGGTTCCAGACTTAGTATGGACAGAGCACTCCATCTACAGTGCCAGCCCAGTTATAGTGAAAGTATTATATAAATCTTAAAATAATAGACATTTAAAAAGTGTGAAGCAGAAAGTAAATATCCAACAGAAATTGGTAATAAATATATAGAGTAACAATGTTAGGGTAGACTAAAATGAAAACAGTGCTTTCCAATAAGGAGAAAGTTATCATGTTTGTTTTGTTTTGTTTTGAAACCTTACAATAGGGGTATAAGCAGAACATTGTTTGAGAGTGATCCGTGTGTATTAGCAGTAGTGATTGAGAGGGTCGTCCTATTGGGAAGAAAGAGTCCTAGTTAAAGGAAACAGATTTGGAGACTTGTGAAAGTAACAAAGTGAATGGTAACATTAGTAGCTTTCAGATAGCACTAATAATGCAATGTCTTTGTAATTTGAATAAATAAATGTTTAAATACAAGGTCGCATGACAAACAGAGGGATTGAGCCTTGGGACTGACTAAATTAGAAGATGCCATTTGGTGTTTGGGTTAGAGATAAGCTTCCTGTGGACAAATACAGTGGGGGAAAAAAGTATTTAGCCAGACACCAATTGTGCAAGTTCTCCCACTTAAAAAGATGAGAGAGGCCTGTAATTTTCATCATAGGTACACATCAACTATGACAGACAAATTGAGAAAAAAAATCCAGAAAATCACATTGTAGGATTTTTAATGAATTTATTTGCAAATTATGGTGGAAAATAAGTAATTGGTCAATAACAAAAGTTTCTCAATAATTTGTTATATACCCTTTGTTGGCAATGACACAGGTCAAACGTTTTCTGTAAGTCTTCACAAGGTTTTCACACACTATTGCTGGTATTTTGGCCCATTCCTCCATGCAGATCTCCTCTAGAGCAGTGATGTTTTGGGGCTGTCGCTGGGCAACATGGACTTTCAACTCCCTCCAAAGATTTTCTATGGGGTTGAGATCTGGAGACTGGCTAGGCCACTCCAGGACCTTGAAATGCTTCTTACGAAGCCACTCCTTCGTTGCCCGGGCGGTGTGTTTGGGTTCATTGTCATGCTGAAAGACCCAGCCACGTTTCATCTTCAATGCCCTTGCTGATGGAAGGAGGTTTTCACTCAAAATCTCACAATACATGGCCCCATTCATTCTTTCCTTTACACGGATCAGTCGTCCTGGTCCCTTTGCAGAAAAACAGCCCCAAAGCATGATGTTTCCACCCCCATGCTTCACAGTAGGTATGGTGTTCTTTGGATGCAACTCAGCATTCTTTGTCCTCCAAACACGACGAGTTTAGTTTTTACCAAAAATTTTGGTTTCATCTGACCATATGACATTCTCCCAATCCTCTTCTGGATCATCCAAATGCACTCTAGCAAACTTCAGACGGGCCTGGACATGTACTGGCTTAAGCAGGGGGACACGTCTGGCACTGCAGGATTTGAGTCCCTGGCGGCGTAGTGTGTTACTGATGGTAGGCTTTGTTACTTTGGTCCCAGCTCTCTGCAGGTCATTCACTAGGTCCCCCCGTGTGGTTCTGGGATTTTTGCTCACCGTTCTTGTGATCATTTTGACCCCACGGGGTGAGATCTTGCGTGGAGCCCCAGATCGAGGGAGATTATCAGTGGTCTTGTATGTCTTCCATTTCCTAATAATTGCTCCCACAGTTGATTTCTTCAAACCAAGCTGCTTACCTATTGCAGATTCAGTCTTCCCAGCCTGGTGCAGGTCTACAATTTTGTTTCTGGTGTCCTTTGACAGCTCTTTGGTCTTGGCCATAGTGGAGTTTGGAGTGTGACTGTTTGAGGTTGTGGACAGGTGTCTTTTATACTGATAACAAGTTCAAACAGGTGCCATTAATACAGGTAACGAGTGGAGGACAGAGGAGCCTCTTGAAGAAGAAGTTACAGGTCTGTGAGAGCCAGAAATCTTGCTTGTTTGTAGGTGACCAAAAACGTATTTTCCACCATAATTTGCAAATAAATTCATTAAAAATCCTACAATGTGATTTTCTGGAAAAGAAATTCTCAATTTGTCTGTCATAGTTGACGTGTACCTATGATGAAAATTACAGGCCTCTCTCATCTTTTTAAGTGGGAGAACTTGCACAATTGGTGGCTGACTAAATACTTTTTCCCCCACTGTAGATAAGCTGCCAGTGAAAATATTTGGTACTCACTGAACTCAAACAGGCTGTAAGGGACATAGTGGGACATTTGGGACAGAGGTATGAATAATTGAAAAACAAGGTTTTTGACAATATCCAATTATTATTACACAATTCTATAGTTTGGGTAACACCATTGATTTAAATAAGAAGGTAATGTCATCTAAAACAACCATCTGTTTCCATTACATGGAACTGTGTCCAAAATTGAAGTAGATCCAAGTAAATGTTTTTAGTACCAACTATTGGGCTGATAAGCAGGCACCAACTTTTTGAAGGACCAAGCAGATTTGTTAAACAACAGGTTTCACATTTTGACTAGTTGATGTCACAGGGACAGTCAGTACAGGGCATACAGTGCCTTCGTGAAATATTCAGACCACTTGACTTTTTCCACATTTTGTTATATTACAGCCTTATTCTAAAATGGATTAAAAATAAAAATTTCCTCAATTTCCATAATGACGAAGCAAAAACAGGTTTTTGTAATATTTTGCAAATGTATTAAAAACAAAAAACAGAAATACCTTATTTACATAAGTATTCAGACCATTTGCTATGAGACTCAACATTGAGCTCAGGTGCATCCTGTTTCCATTGATCATCCTTGAGATGTTTCTACAACTTGATTGGAGTCCACCTGTGGTAAATTCAATTGATTGGACATGATTTGGAAAGGAACACACCTGTCTATATAAGGTCCCACAGTTGATGGTGCATGTCAGAGCAAAAGCAAGCCATGAGGTCAAAGGAATTGTCCGTAGTGCTCCGAGACAGGATTGTGTCGAGGCACAGATCTGGGAAAGGGTACCAAAACATTTCTGCAGCATTGAAGGTCCCCAAGAACACAGTGGCCTCCATCATTCTTAAATGGAAGAAGTTTGGAACCACCAAGACTCTTCCTAGAGCTGGCCGCTGGCAAAATTGAGCAATGGGGTAGAAGGGCCTTGGTCAGAGGTGACCAAGAACCAGATGTTCACTCTGACAGAGTTCTAGAGTTCCTCTGTGGAGATGGGAGAACCTTCCAGAAGGACAACCATCTCTGCAGCACTCCAACAATCCGGCTGTTATGGTAGAGCGGCCAGACGGAAGTCACTCCTCAGTAAAAGGCACATGACAGCCCGCTTGGAGTTTGCCAAAAGGCACCTAAAGACTCTCAGACCATGAGAAACAAGATTATCTGGTCTGATGAAACCAAGATTGAACTGTTTGGCTTGAATGCCAAGCGACACGTCTGGAGAAAACCTGTCACCATCCCTACGGTGAAGCATGGTGGTGGCAGCATCATGCTGTGGGGATGTTTTTCAGCTGCAGGGGCTGGGAGACTTGTCAGGAACGAGGCAAATATGAACGGAGCAAAGTACAGAGAGATCCTTGATGAAAACCTTCTCCAGAGCACTCAGGACCTCAGACTGGGGTGAAGGTTCACCTTCCAATAGGACAATGACCCTAAGCACACAGCCAAGACAACGCAGGAGTGGCTTCGAGACAAGTCTCTGAACGTCCTTGAGTGGCCCAGCCAGAGCCCGGACTTGCTGTCATTGCTCGTCCATATATGTAAATATTCTTAATTCCATTCCTTACCTAGATTTGTGTGTATCGGGTATACAGTACCTTGCAAAAGTATTCATCCCCCTTGGCGTTTTTCCTATATTGTTGCATTACAACCTGGACCACTTTAAGCCGTACACTCCACAGATCTGGGCTTTACGGAAGAGTGGCCAGAAAAAAGACATTGCTTAAAGAAAAAAAATAAGCAAACACGTTTGGTGTTCACCAAAAGGCATGTGGGAGACTCCCCAAACACCAACCCTTACAGGAGACTCCCAAAACATATGGAAGAAGGTACTCTGGTCAGATGAGACAAACATTTTGCTTTTTGGCCATCAAGGAAAATGCTATGTCTGGCGCAAACCCTACACCTCTCATCACCCCGAGAACACCATCCCCACAGTGAAGGATGGTGGTGGCAGCATCATGCTGTGGGCATGTTTTTCATCAGCAGGGACTGGGAAATTGGTCAGAATTGAAGAAATGATGGATGGCGCTTAATACAGTCTTCCAGAGATTTGAGACTGGGACGGGGGTTCACCTTCCAGCAGGACAATGACCCTAAGCATACTGCTAAAGCAACACTTGAGTGGTTTAATCCTGAGACCCAGCCCATTGACTTATGTCCACTGTAGTGGACATTTGAGTTTCATCCCTCTTCTTGGAATCTTTTGTGCAAGTCTCTTAATTCCTGATGTACTGTACAGAGGACATCCTGGGCTTTTCAGTGATATGTCATTTGATTGGCTGGGAGGCCGGGAACCGCCTCTATCTTTCCTTTCAAAATGGACGGCATAGGAACAAGCACATTTTATGGAAAGATGAGAGGTAAGTCAAATATTGTTTGTCTATGGTTTTGTTACTATGATAATCATATATTTTCTTGTTCATGAAGGTGTTAGGAATCATATATTTAGTTCTGATAGCAACTAAATTATGTATCTTTTGAAAGATTTGCCATTTTATGAATGTCAATTATAGTGGACATCAGGACTATCTTCATGTAAATAATGACTCCACATTGTCGTAGGAAACAGAACTGAAGCAGAAAGAATTCTTTACCGAATAGTCGAGGGAGATTCAGATTTGGCTTTTGTCAGATGATGAGAGAGATGAGGATAAGTTTCAACCAGTGATACAAAACGGTGATGAAGAAGAGGAAGACAATGCAGAAGGCTCAGTTGAAGGGACAGATGCAGACACAGACACAGATACAGACAGGGATGAACAGGAAACTCGTCGCCCTCTGTGGGCCAGGAGTAACATGTATGTTTGATGCAGTTCCACAATTTTAAATTCAGCTGCATTGAGTATTTAAACTGTTATTACTTATCATTTATTATTCTTTTTTCCTTCATATCAGATTTGCACCTGTGTTACCTGGGCTTCCTGTGTGTCAAGATGACCCTACAACACGTGCAGACTGGAGTCCAATTGAATACTTTTCACAGTACATTGACAACAAGGTCTTTGAACATACACAAATCAAAGAGAGCTGCAAATCAAAGGAGTGTGCATGAACACCACGCCACAAGAAATAAAAATCTTCTTGGGCATTTCAGTCCACATGGCCTGCCTTGGCTATCCCAGAATTAAAATGTTTTGGGCCAACAAAACTAAAGTGCCAGTCATAAGTAGCAAAATGACTAGGGATAGATTCTTCAGGATAAGAAATTCCCTCAAGATTGTCAATGACCTGGCTGTAACAGAGGAAACAAAGAAGGCAGATATTATTTGGAAAGTCAGGCCAATACTCGATCGTGTGCGCCAAGGCTGTCTCAGCCTTGCAAAGCCAGAAAGGGTCTGCATTGATGAGCAAATCATCCCATTCACAGGCCGTTGTCCAGTCAGGCAATATGTTCCCGGCAAGCCAAACCCTACTGGCCTAAAGGTCTTTGTCCTTGCATCCCCAAATGGTCTGATGCTTGATTTTGAAGTCCACCAAGGGAAGAATACCTTTACAGTCCAAAGGTTAGGAGTTGGAGCTGCAGCAGTTCTACGCATGGTTGAATCTGTTCCAACAGGAAGCCACATATTCTTTGACAGGTACTTCACAACCATAGATCTATTGGATGCATTGCTGGCAAAGGGCCTTCCTGCAACTGGAACTATAATGAAGAACCGTGTCCCAAAGCTGTGCCAGCTGCCAGTAGACAAACAGTTGAAAAAAGAGGGGAGAGGAACATCAGTGTCAGTGGCCAGAAAGAGTCCTGAGCTGGCCATCACAAAATGGTTCGACAACAAACCAGTGCTCATGGCATCCACTGTACATGGGAAAGACCCAGAAGACATCTGTACCAGATGGTCCCAGAAAGAAAAGCACCTGGTCCAGGTTAAAAGACCAGCAGTAATTAAGCAGTATAATGATAACATGGGTGGCGTAGATCTTTGTGATCGCATGCTTAGCTTCTATCGTATGTCAAGCAGGACCAAGAAGTGGACATCGCGCGTGATCAGTCACTTCTTTGATGTTGCCATCACCAACTCCTGGATACAATACCAGTCTGACAGCAAAGCTCTGCACAGACCATCCAAGAACACACATCAGTACCTGGACTTCAAACTACTCCTAGCTGAGGAGCTGTTGGAGAGTCCGGAACTGGAAAACAGCTGTGAAGAGAGTGAGGATGAGTATGAGCCACCATCTAAAATGAGGATCCCACAACCAGAGCCATCTGTGCGCAGACTAGGAGCCATGCACATGCCTGAGATGATGGATACCAAGCATGCAGAAAGATGCAGAAATAAGGGCTGCAAGAGCAAGACGTACATGAGATGTACCAAATGCAAGATGTTCCTCTGCATTACCAAAAAGAGAAATTGCTTCCAGGACTTTCACCACTAACAAAGAAAATACTAAGAACAAAATGAAGAGTGAAGGAAAAAGCTAGATTGGATTCAGTTTGACAGAAGGAAAAAATCCAAAATAAATCTGTTACACATTAGTTATATGTTCATTGTTCAAATAACACTGAAAGGATTCAAGGGGACCAATCAAAGGATATGGACATAACAAAGTGTTAAGCTTTAATAGTAAAGCTATCCTTGCGAAATGTAAGGAAAAGGATTCAAGAATGATTAATGTGTATTGTATAATCAAAATGTCTGTATTCTTGGATAATAATCAATCTACAGCCCAAAATGTATGTATTCTTAGTTCATAAAAACTCTGTAATCTGTAAGAACTCTGTAAAAATTTGTATCTACCAAATGTGTCTCTTTTCGTACTCAAATGATCCTGTTGTCCACTACAGTGGACATGCTGTAAAATAAAAAAATTAAATTAAAATGTGGAAATTGTAGGATGCTTTTTTTAACCCTAAACAGTTATTGAATCACAAAAAATATGATTAGGAAAAACAATATTTTCCTTGGTTCTCAGGAGGTTAAGGAAACATTTAAATGTCTTGGAATGGCCTAGTCAAAGCCCAGACCTCAATCCAATTGAAAATCTGTGGTATGACTTAAAGTTTGCTATACACAAGCAGAACCCATCCAACTTGAAGGAGCTGGAGCAGTTTTGCCTTGAAGAATGGGCAAAAATCCCAGTGGCTAGATGTGTCAAGCTTATAGAGACATACCCCAAGAGACTTGCAGCTGTAATTGCTGAAAAAGGTGGCTCTACAAAGTATTGACTTTGGGATTGTTTACTTTAGAAGGTGCCTATTCCACTTAACAGGACACTGTATCATCTGATGTGTCTGAAGTATGATTCTGTATACACATGATTTTATCAAGACTTCCTGCCCAAGATGCAGTAAGCTCGATTAAGATTAAGAATTCTTAGGACTGATTAAGATGTAGCATAGTGCAAACTAAGTACATGTTTATTTTCTTTCTACCACTACCAAGTTTTCTGATGAGTTTACCAATTATTCTATATCTCTCCCTTTGAAATGCTTTTTGAGGCAGGTGCCTTGGGAGAACAGTTAGTATAAAGGTACCCTGATCCCTGTACTGACAAACCCAATGTTTGAAATGTCTTTAAATAATGTCTGAGGTACAGGGAAAGAAAAAGGAAAGAAACACTCACTTAGTGGAGTTGAATGACCTCTGACCTCTGTTCTGACTTTCTGGTGAGGCCTGATCACCCTCACTAGAAAAGCTAGAGACATTGGGTGAGATTTAAATGTAATATGTAAACACTGATAATTAGGAAGAAGTTTATAATTTATCAATAGTACAATGTGTGATTTGGACCACGAGAAGGAGAGAGAGAGAGCGCTGCCCCTGAATGAGGGAAACTTGTCTCTAGTCTATTTTATCATTCCTTGAATTACCTTATGGGATACAATTATTTTAAGATGGAGTTATCAAGGCTTGTAATTCTAATTGTATTTGTTATTTTGATTTAACCGGCAGTGTTGTTTTTATTTTGGGATGCATGAATCACGATGTGAGTGTCAAAAGGGAAGAAGTGAATGTTTTGTTTGTATGTTTGTTTGTTTTGCGTGTATTGTTGGTGTTGTTTTGTTTGTTTTGTTTTTGTCTTGCTTCAATACAAATCTCACCAGATTGGGTCTGCTGGATGGTCGGGATTTCCCCCTAAGGATTAGCCCTCTAACTCCCTGACCCTGTAACTATGCGGTGAGATCGCCAAGATGATAGGGGAGTATAAGCCAATTTGCAAAAATGGTTTTAACTGTGTGTTGTTATTCTCTTTGACATTTGTCTTAGACATTTGTATTAAGAATATTTGTAGATGTCATAATTTGTCATACAGTGAATAGTTTGTCTGGATTTCCTGATTCAGAAATGTCCTCTCTCGAGGTTATGGCGAAGGTGACCACAGATGGTATCTAGATGCATGGAAGGGATAATTCGACCAAGGACAGTGTGAGCCTCACCCCTTCTAACCTGCTGAAGTAATGGCGACAATGGCGTTCACTATAGCCCTGTCCTTCACCACTTCTACCTGAGTCCGAGACAGCAACCTGTACACAGCATCCAGTCGAAGCTATCAACTGCCTTTTCTCGCATGCCTTTTCTCTCAGGAGTGCGACATGAGTCCACGTGGAGTGAGCATGGAGAGAGAGCCCATCCAAACTTCTTTCATGCTACTGGTGTACTGGTGGGAAAATGGACAAGTCATAATGGACCATAAAAGGAAGGTGGCGGCTCTGGTGAGAGATTCGTCTACTTGGGAAAATCAGATTATTCCCCAGATATTGAAATCGGGCTATTATCAAGGGCCATCCACTTTGAACATGTGCCATTGGGAGGACGAACTGAAACACTATCTGAAGAAGAAAATGAAGAAACGCTTGAAGAATAAGCGCCAGGAAGGAGGGGGGTGGTCAACCGTACCGTACTTGATTTAGGCTTGTCCAAAATTGTTTATTTGGCGTATGAGTTTGATTGTGGAGGTTTGCACACTGCGAAATGTATAGTAATTAAGACTAAAAATGCATTGAGATACCTATCTGTCATTAACATGCCACTTGCGACAAAAGCTCCAGCTGAAATGT
This sequence comes from Coregonus lavaretus, assembly GCF_964263955.1. Classification (NCBI taxonomy): domain Eukaryota; kingdom Metazoa; phylum Chordata; class Actinopteri; order Salmoniformes; family Salmonidae; genus Coregonus; species Coregonus lavaretus. The sequence goes on along the minus strand of NC_139995.1, from coordinate 44,959,100 downwards.
CATTGCCAGAATCCATCAATGAAATTGTGTAATGAAGCATATGTGTACCTGTATGAAGCGAAGGCCTTAAATTAAAACATGCTACTTCAATAGTTTTATAGGTAAGAACTATGGAAACAAGTATACAGATCCCTTGTGTGTATTTTGGATTTTACAACCCAGAGTGAAGGGTTTGAAAGGATGAAGTGTCTGATTTTATGTGTTGATTTTGCTTACATTAATAGAAGTATAGAACCTCCTTTTGATAGAAGCTATAATCTAATGCTTACCTTAAAATGTTACACTAATTATCACAGAGTGATAAGAGGAGGGAATGTGAAGGAACATTTTATGTTTGTGCTTTTCTAATAACCAATTCGACTGGGTTCATGCAAGTGACTGCTTGATCATGCTGGGAGGAATCCTCACTATCAGTATAAGGAATTTGGCAGTACTCCCAGAACATTGTTTTGAGAACCGAAAGGGGTGTCTCAGTTTCAAGGTCTCAGCTTGGAGAGAAGAAGCCTTGTGAGGTATTGGTCGGTCACATGCATGAACCAAACTTTAATGATGAATTCATTATGAATAATGAATAAGCTAAATCATGCAAATATAAATTGTCTGTGTAAGCAGCAGTGGTGTAAAGTACTTAAGTAAAAACACTTTAAAGTACTACTTAAGTAGTTTTTTGGGGTATCTGTACTTTACTATTTATATTTTTGACTACTTTTACTTTTACTTCACTACATTCCTAAAGAACATAATGTATTTTTTACTCCATACATTTTCCCTGTTACCCAAAAGTTCTCCTTACATTTTGAATGCTTAGCATGACAGGAAAATGGTCCAATTCACACACTTATCAAGAGAACATCCCTGGTTATCTCTGCTGCCTCTGACCTGGCGGACTCACTAAACACAAATGCTTTGTTTGTAAAGAATGTCTGAGTGTTGGAGTGTGCCCCTGGCTATCCATAAATTTAAAAAAAGAAAATGGTGCTGTCTATTTTAGCAATTACATGTACTTTGATACTTACAGTGACGGAAAAAAGCATTTGATCCCCTGCTGATTTTGTAAGTTTGCCTACTGACAAAGACATGATCAGTCTATAATTTTAATTGTAGGTTTATTTGAACAGTGAGAGACAGAATAACAACAACAAAATCCAGAAAAACGCATGTCAAAAATGTTATAAATTGATTTGCATTTTAATGAGGGAAATAAGTATTTGACCCCTCTGCAAAACATGACTGGCTAGGCCACTCCAGGACCTTAATGTGCTTCTTCTTGAGCCACTCCTTTGTTGCCTTGGCCGTGTGTTTTGGTTTATTGTCATGCTGGAATACCCATCCACAACCCATTTTCAATGCCCTGGCTGAGGGAAGGAGGTTCTCACCCAAGCTTTGACAGTACATGGCCCTGTCCATCGTCCCTTTGATGCGGTGAAGTTGTCCTGTCACCTTAGCAGAAAAACACCCCCAAAGCATAATGTTTCCACCTCCATGTTTGACGGTGGGGATGGTGTTCTTGGGGTCATAGGCAGCATTCCTCCTCCTCCAAAGACGGCGAGTTGAGTTGATGCCAAAGACCTCGATTTTGGTCTCATCTGACCACAACACTTCCACCCAGTTCTCCTCTGAATCATTCAGATGTTCATTGGCAAACTTCAGACGGGCCTGTATATGTGCTTTCTTGAGCAGGGGGACCTTGCGGGCGCTGCAGGATTTCAGTCCTTCACAGCGTAGTGTGTTACCAATTGTTTTCTTGGTGACTATGGTCCCAGCTGCCTTGAAATCATTGACAAGATCCTCCCGTGTAGTTCTAGGCTGATTCCTCACCGTTCTCATGATCATTGCAACTCCACGAGGTGAGATCTTGCATGGAGCCCCAGGCCTACTAACCAAGCTGCTTGGCGATGGTCTTGTAGCCCATTCCAGCCTTGTGTAGGTCTACAATCTTGTCCCTGACATCCTTGAAGAGCTCTTTGGTCTTGGCCATGGTGGAGAGTTTGGAATCTGATTGATTGATTGCTTCTGTGGACAGGTGTCTTTTATACAGGTAACAAGCTGAGATTAGGAGCACTCCCTTTAAGAGTGTGCTCCTAATCTCGTTACCTGTATAAAAGACACCTGGGAGCCAGAAATCTTTCTGATTGAGAGGCTGTCAAATACTTATTTCCCTCATAAAAATGCAAATCAATTTATAAAATTTTTGACATGCGTTTCTCTTGATTTTTTTGTTGTTATTCTGTCTCTCACTGTTCAAATAAACCTACCATTAAAATTATAGACTGATCATTTCTTTGTCAGTGGGCAAACGTACAAAATCAGCAGGGGATCAAATACTTTTTTCCCTCACTGTAAGTATATTTAAAACCAAATACTTTTAGATTCTTACTCAAGTAGTATTTTACTTGGGGACTTACACTTTTACCTGAGTGATTTTCTATTAAGGTACCTTTACTTTTACTCAAGTATGACAATTGGGTACTTTTTCCACCACTTGTAAGCAGTGCATAAGATAACTAATGGGACTGCCCCGGTGGAGCTCCCGACCAACGTGTACTATGATGCATTACGTTTGTTGGAACCTCTCCTGCTTGCCGATAATAAAGAATGATTCATTTAATATTGTCTTCAGGTGTCCCTGGTGGTAATTTTCACAACAATTTTACGACACTTGTCTCAGTCTAACACAGTATAGCTCAATCTAACCCATAAAATATGAGGTGATCTTGAATATTTATATTTTGTGCTCTCTGCGCACCCAAAACTGTGGTCAAAAGACACATCTGAACTGATGTAACCACATAAGAACACGCAGTCACAATCACATGTAGGCTGATCAACAAAATATAATCCCTGACGGAGTGCCCTCCCCTCGTGACTTGTACGTGACCCTACCTTATTGGTCGGTGCCGTGGTAACACAGGCCAGAAGCAGTCCAAGGAGGCCGACTCGCGCTGCGACTCCCTCCATCATCGCCTCGGCAGAAATGAAGCCCCACAAAACACACACAGCCTTTTAAAGAAGAACACTGGATGCTATTGGCCAGCACACAGAGAGTACACAATAGTCAGTCAATCATTCACCACTTCCTGACTATGGCGTAATTACTGTATGTTTAAATGTAGCAGTAACATCTTAAGAGGTGGGAGTGGAAATGTAATCCACTAAACATTACACCCCTAAACCAGACTCAATTTTCTTGCATTCTTTCTGGTGATCACATCACATACAAGCAACATTACAAAAACGTTCTCTCTCCCTAGAATTGTTAGCTGGGACATCACTGGGAAATCTAATCCACTGACTGAAGTATTCTAGTAACAAGAGGCCAACCTTTTAGAGAAGTGAGAATGGATCAATAGTGTTAACCTGACTTCAGATGAGGGGATGGGTTTCCCATAACCCTTCTCATTTCTGGGGTTAGAGAGGGGTAAACCAGTCCACGGACCAAAGGTTGTGGAACACCACTGTGAAATCTGCACACAACAGAACAACTCAGGATGTGTTGCTGGTAGAAGTCAATAAACACTGCAGAGATAAGTAAAAATGTGTTCAGTGTGCATTTGTGATGGAGATGTGGGGCCCATCCCAAATGGCAACCTATTCCCTATAGTTCACTACTTTGGTCAAGGGAAAAGGGTGCCATTTGTGAAGTGAACTTGGACTAGAGAAGCCATATGACAGAGGCAGAGAGAACATGCTGTCAAGCAAAAATGAGTTTATTATTTATTTCTGTCTTCAAATATGTACAATCTTTGTGAGCAAGACGAGTGCTACTGACCAGTGGTCAGGAAACTGCAGGCAGAGTATAAGCTAGAGCAGGCAAAAGCAATTGTACACAGAGCAGAGCTTCTAGTGCAACCGTCAAGGATCATAGATCAAAGAGAAAGCCTTGCAGTGTGGCTAGCTGCATAGGCCAAATGCTGTTTACAGGGAACACAAGTATCTTTCTGCATGGGATGAAAGATTGAAGTCAGAGCAGAACATTCTGCACCAGAGCCATATATATATATATATATATATACAGTGGGGAGAACAAGTATTTGATACACTGCCGATTTTGCAGGTTTTCCTACTTACAAAGCATGTAGAGGTCTGTAATTTTTATCATAGGTACACTTCAACTGTGAGAGACGGAATCTAAAACAAAAATCCAGAAAATCACATTGTATGATTTTTAAGTAATTCATTTGCATTTTATTGCATGACATAAGTATTTGATACATCAGAAAAGCAGAACTTAATATTTGGTACAGAAACCATTGTTTGCAATTACAGAGATCATACGTTTCCTGTAGGTCTTGACCAGGTTTGCACACAATAAAGCAGGGATTTTGTCCCACTCCTCCATACAGACCTTCTCCAGATCCTTCAGGTTTCGGGGCTGTCGCTGGGTAATACGGACTTTCAGCTCACTCCAAAGATTTTCTATTGGGTTCAGGTCTGGAGACTGGCTAGGCCACTCCAGGACCTTGAGAGGCTTCTTACGGAGCCACTCCTTAGTGGCCCTGGCTGCGTGTTTCGGGTTGTTGTCATGCTGGAAGACCCAGCCACCACCCATCTTCAATGCTCTTACTGAGGGAAGGAGGTTGTTGGCCAAGATCACTCGATACATGACCCCATCCAACCTCCCCTCATTACGGTGCAGTCATCCTGTCCCCTTTGCAGAAAAGCATCCCCAAAGAATGATGTTTCCACCTCCATGCTTCACGGTTGGGATGGTGTTCTTGGGGTTGTACTCATCCTTCTTTTTCCTCCAAACACGGCGAGTGGAGTTTAGACCAAAAAGCTCTATTTTTGTCTCATCAGACCACATGACCTTCTCCCATTCCTCCTCTGGATCATCCAGATGGTCATTGGCAAACTTCAGACAGGCCTAGACATGCGCTGGCTTGAGCAGGGGGACCTTGCGTGCGCTGCAGGATTTTAATCCATGACGGCGTAGTGTGTTACTAATGGTTTTCTTTGACACTGTGGTCCCAGCTTTCTTCAGGTCATTAACCAGGTCCTGCCGTGTAGTTCTGGGCTGATCCCTCACCTTCCTCATGATCATTGATGCCCCACGAGGTGAGATCTTGCATGGAGCCCCAGACCGAGGGTGATTGACTGTCATATTGAACTTCTTCCATTTTCTAATAATTGCGCCAACAGTTGTTGCCTTCTCACCAAGCTGCTTGCCTATTGTTCTGTAGCCCATTCCAGCCTTGTGCAGGTCTTCAATTTTATCCCTGATGTCCTTACACAGCTCTCTGGTCTTGGCCATTGTGGAGAGGTTGGAGTCTGTTTGATTGAGTGTGTGGACAGGTGTCTTTTATACAGGTAATGAGTTCAAACAGGTGCAGTTAATGCAGGTAATGAGTGGAGAACAGGAGGGCTTCTTAAAGAAAAACTAACAGGTCTGTGAGAGCCGGAATTCTTACTGGTTGGTAGGTGATCAAATACTTATGTCATGCAATAAAATGCAAATTAATTACTTAAAAATCATACAATGTGATTTTCTGGATTTTTGTTTTAGATTCCGTCTCTCACAGTTGATGTGTACCTATGATAAAAATTACAGACCTCTACATGCTTTGTAAGTAGGAAAACCTGCAAAATCAGCAGTGTATCAAATACTTGTTCTCCCCACTGTATATATATATATATATATATATATATATATATATATATATATATATATATATATATATATACTACCAGTCAAAAGTTTGGACACACCTACTCATTCAAGGGTTTTTCTTTATTTTGACTATTTTTTACATTGCAGAATAATAGTCAAGACATCAAAACTATGAAATAACACATATGGAACCATGTAGTAACCAAAAAAGTGTTAAACAAATGAAAATATATGTTATATTTGAGATTCTTCAAAGTAGCCACCCTTTGCCTTGATGACAGCTTTGCACACTCTTAGCATTCTCTTAACCAGCTTCATGAGGTAGTCACCTGGAATGCATTTCAATTAACAGCACAGTTAATTTGTGGAATTTATTTCCTTCTTAATGCCTTTGAGCCAATCAGTTGTGTTGTGACAAGGTAGGGGTGGTATACAGAAGATAGCCCTATTTGGTAAAAGACCAAATATTATGGCAAGAACAGCTCAAATAAACAAAGAGAAATGACAGTCCATCATTACTTTAAGACATGAAGGTCAGTCAATCCGGAAAATTTCAAGAACTTTGAACGTTTCTTCAAGTGCAGTCGCAAAAACCATCAAGCACTAGGATACAACAAGCTCTCATGAGGACCGCCACAGGAAAGACCCAGAGGTGCCTCTGCTGCAGAGGATAAGTTCATTAGAGTTACCTGCACCTCAGATTGCAGCCAAAATAAATGCTTCACAGAGTTCAAGTAACAGACACATCTCAACATCAACTGTTCAGAGGAGACTGCGTGAATCAGGCCTTCATGGTCGAATTGTTGCAAAGAAACCACTACTAAAGGACACCAATAAGAAGAAGAGACTTGCTTGGGCCAAGAAACACGAGCAATTGACATTAGACCGGTGGAAATCTGTTCTTTGGCCTGATGAGTCCAAATTTGAGATTTTTGGTTCCAACCGCCGTGTCTTTGTGAGACGCAAAATAGGTGAACGGATGATCTCTGCATGTGTGGTTCCCACCGTGAAGCATGGAGGAGGAGGTGTGATGGTGTGGGGGTGCTATGCTGGTGACACTGTCAGTGTTTTATTTAGAATTCAAGGCACACTTAACCAGCATGGCTACCACTGCATTCTGCAGCGATACGCCATCCCATCTGGTTTGCGCTTAGTGGGACTATCATTTGTTTTTCAACAGGACAATGACTCAAAACACATGTCCAGGCTGTGTAAGGGCTATTTGACCAAGAAGGAGAGTGATGGAGTGCTGCATCAGATGACCTGGCCTCCACAATCACCCGACTTCAACCCAATTGAGATGGTTTGGGATGAGTTTGACCGCAGAGTGAAGGAAAAGCAGCCAACAAGTGCTCAGCATATGTGGGAACTCCTTCAAGAGTGTTGGAAAAGCATTCCAGGTGACTACCTCATAAAGCTGGTTGAGAGAATGCCAAGAGTATGCAAAGCTGTCATCGAGGCAAAGGGTGGCTACTTTGAAGAATCTAAAATCTAAAATATATTTTGATTTGTTTAACACTTTTTTGGTTACAACCTGATTCCATGTGTTATTTCATAGATTTGATGTCTTCACTATTATTCTACAATGTAGAAAATAGTAAAAATAAAGAAAAACCCTACACAGTACTCCATAATGACAAAGAGAAAACAGGTTTTGAGAAATGTATTAGAAACAAAAAACAGAAATACCTTATTTACATAAGTGTTCAGACCCTTTTCTATGAGACTGGAAATTGAGCTCAGGTGCATCCTATTTCCATTGATCATCCTTGAGATGTTTCTACAACTTGATTGGAGTCCACCTGTGGTAAATTCAATTGATTGGACATGATTTGGAAAGGCACACAACTTTCTATATAAGGTCCCACAGTTGGCAGTGCATGTCAGAGCAAAAACCTGTCACACCCTGGCTCTGGGACTCTATATGTTGAGCCAGGGTGTGTTCATTCTATGTGGTTTATTTCTATGTTGGGGGTTCTAGTTTGTTGTTTTCTATGTTTGCCTGAGTGACTCCCAATCAGAGGCAACGAGTGTCAGCTGTTGGCTGGTTGTCTCTGATTGGGAGCCATATTTAACTGTCTGTTTTTCACTTTGTGTTTGTGGGTTTTTGTTCCGTGTTCGGTCATTGTCACCGTGGACGTTACGAGTCGTTTGTTGTTTTGTTCGTGCTTTAGTTTAATAAAGTAAACATGTTCATTCATCACGCTGCGCATTGGTCTCTCCCTGACGATCGTGACAGAAAAACCCACCATACAAGGACCAAGCAGCGTGTCCAGGAGCAGGCAGACTGGACATGGGAGGATCGCCGGCCATGGAGTGAGACTGACGAGAAGCAACCCCAAAAAATTTTTAGGGGGGGGGCACAGGGCATGGACGACGGGGCTGACGGAGGCAGAAAAGGGGCGTATTCAAAAGGCCACCAGGTTACGGGGGCCACTGGTCAAAGTAGGGAAAGGAGGTTTAGAGGCATGGCGTGAGGTACTGGGGTGTGTTACCAGTCCGGTCTGGCACGTTCCAGTTCCCGGGGTAGAGCCAGTGGTGTGTGTCCCCAGTACGGTCCGGCCTGTTACGGCCCCTCGCACCAAATGGACGGTGCGCGTCACCAGCCCGGTCCGGCCTGTTCCTGCCCCTCGCACCAAGCCTACGGTGTGCGTCGCCAGCCCAGCTCGGCCTGTCCCTGCTCCACGCACCAAGCCTACGATGTGCGTCGCCAGCCCAGCCCGGCCAGTCCCTGCCACTCGCTCCAAGCCAGGGGTGCGAGTCGTCAGCCTGGTTCAGCCCGTTCCTGCCACTCGCACCAAGCCAGGGGTGCGAGTCGTCAGCCTGGTCCAGCCCGTTCCTGCCACTCGCACCAAGCTCCAAGACAGGATTGTGTCGAGGCACAGATCTGGGGAAGGGTACCAAAAAATGTCTGCAGCATCCCCAAGAACACAGTGGCCTCCATCATTCTTAATTGGAAGAAGTTTGGAACTGTCACGATCGTTGAACGGAGTAGACCAAGGCGCAGCGTGATGAGCGAACATACTTTATTAACCAAAGTGATAAACACGAACAAAACAATAAACGAATAACGTGACGTCCTAGGTTAAACAACCAACACGGAAACAAACCAAAAGGAACAAGATCCCACAACACCTGTGGGAACACAGCCTGTCTAAATATGGCTCCCAATCAGAGACAACCAGCAACAGCTGACACTCGTTGCCTCTGATTGGGAACCACTCTGGCCAACATAGAAATACAAATACTAGACTGTGACCATAGAACAAAAACACATAGAATCTACACACCCTGGCTCAACATATAGAGTCCCCAGAGCCAGGGTGTGACAGGAACAACCAAGACTCTTCCTAGAGCTGGCCGCCCGGCCAAACTGAGCAATCGGGGTAGAAGGGCCATGGTCAGGGAGGTGACAAAGAACCTGATGGTCACTCTGACAGAGCTCCAGAGTTCCTCTGTGACGATGAGAGAACCTTCCAGGACAACCATCTCTGCAGCACTCTACCAATCAGGACTTTATGGTAGAGTGGCCAGATGGAAGCCAATCCTCATTAAAAGGCACATGAAAGGCTGCTTGGAGTTTGCAAAGAGGCACCTAAAGGACAAGATTCTATGGTCTGATGAAGCGAAGATTGAACTCTTTGGCCTGAATAACAAATGTCTCGTCTGGAGGAAACCTGGCACCATCCCTACATTGAAGCATGGTGGTGGCAGCTGTGGGGATGTTTTTCAGCGGTAGACTAGTCAGGATCGAGGGAAAGATGAACGGAGCAAAGTACAGACAGATTCTTGATGAAAACCTGCTCTAGGACGCTCAGGACCTCAGACTGAGCTGAAGGTTCACCTTCCAACAGGACAACAACCCTAAGCACACAGCCAAGACAATGCAGGAGTGGCTTCGGGACAAGTCTCTGAATGTCCTTGAGTGGCCCAGCCAGAGCCTGTACTTGAACCCGATCGAACATCTCTGGAGAGACCTGAAAATAGCTGTGCAGCGACGCTCCCCATCCAACCTGACAGAGCTTGAGAGGATCTGCAGAGAAGAATGGGAGAAACTCCACAATTACAGGTGTGCCAAGCTTGTAGCGTCATACCCAAGAAGACAACAAAGTACTGAGTAAAGTGTCTGAATACTTATGTAAATGTTGTATTTCAGTTTTTTTTTTAAATACATTTGCAAACAATTCAAAAAACCTATGTTTGCTTTGTCATTATGGGGTATAGTGTGTAGATTGATGAGGGGGAAAAAAACTATTTAATCAATTGTAGAATAAGGCTGTATTGTAACAAAATGTGGAAAAACTCATTGGGTCTGAATACTTTCCGAATGCACTGCAATATATATATATATATATATAAACACTGCTCAAAAAAATAAAGGGAACACTTAAACAACACAATGTAACTCCAAGTCAATAACATTTCTGTGAAATCAAACTGTCCACTTAGGAAGCAACACTGATTGACAATACATGTCACATGCTGTTGTGCAAATGGAATAGACAACAGGTGGAAATTATAGGCAATTAGCAAGACACCCCCAATAAAGGACTGGTTTTGCAGGTGGTGACCACAGACCACTTCTCAGTTCCTATGCTTCCTGGCTGATGTTTTGGTCACTTTTGAATGCTGGCGGTGCTTTCACTCTAGTGGTAGCATGAGACGGAGTCTACAACTCACACAAGTGGCTCAGGTAGTGCAGCTCATCCAGGATGGCACATCAATGCGAGCTGTGGCAAGAAGGTTTGCTGTGTCTGTCAGCGTAGTGTCCAGAGCATGGAGGCGCTACCAGGAGACAGGCCAGTACATCAGGAGACGTGGAGGAGGCCGTAGGAGGGTAACAACCCAGCAGCAGGACTGCTACCTCCACCTTTGTGCAAGGAGGAGCAGGAGGAGCACTGCCAGAGCCCTGCAAAATGACCTCCAGAAGGCCACAAATGTGCATGTGTCTGCTCAAACGGTCAGAAACAGACTCCATGAGGGTGGTATGAGGGCCCGACGTCTACAGGTGGGGGTTGTGCTTACAGCCCAACACCGTGCAGGACGTTTGGCATTTGCCAGAGAACACCAGGATTGGCAAATTCGCCACTGGCGCCCTGTGCTCTTCACAGATGAAAGCAGGTTCACACTGAGCACGTGACAGACGTGACAGAGTCTGGAGACACCGTGGAGAACGTTCTGCTGCCTGCAACATCCTCCAGCATGACCGGTTTGGCGGTGGGTCAGTCATGGTGTGGGGTGGCATTTCTTTGGGGGGCCGCACAGCCCTCCATGTGCTCGCCAGAGGTAGCCTGACTGCCATTAGGTACCGAGATGAGATCCTCAGACCCCTTGTGAGACCATATGCTGGTGCGGTTGGCCCTGGGTTCCTCCTAATGCAAGACAATGCTAGACCTCATGTGGCTGGTGTGTGTCGGCAGTTACTGCAAGAGGAAGGCATTGATGCTATGGACTGGCCTGCCCGTTCCCCAGACCTGAATCCAATTGAGCACATCTGGGACATCATGTCTCGCTCCATCCACCAACGCCACGTTGCACCACAGACTGTCCAGGAGTTGGCGGATGCTTTAGTCCAGGTCTGGGAGGAGATCCCTCAGGAGACCATCCGCCACCTCATCAGGAGCATGCCCAGGCGTTGTAGGGAGGTCATACAGGCACGTGGAGGCCACACACACTACTGAGCCTCATTTTGACTTGTTTTAAGGACATTACATCAAAGTTGGATGAGCCTGTAGTGTGGTTTTCCACTTTAATTTTGAGGGTGACTCCAAATCCAGACCTCCATGGGTTGATACATTTGATTTCCATTGATAATTTTTGTGTGATTTTGTTGTCAGCACATTCAACTATGTAAAGTAAAAAGTATTTAATAAGATTATTTTATTCATTCAGATCTAGGATGTGTTATTTTAGTGTTCCCTTAATTTTTTTGAGCAGTGTATATATATATATATATACAAAAGTATGTGGACACCCCTTCAAAATAGTGGATTCACTGTTCCTGACAGGTGTATAAAATTGAGCACACAGCCATGCAATCTCCATAGACAAACATTGGCAGTAGAATGGCTTTACTGAAGAGCTCAGTGACTTTCAACGTGGCACCGTCATAGGATGCCACCTTACTAACAAGTCAGTTTCTGAAATGTCTGCCCTGGTCAACTATAAGTGCTGTTATTGTGAAGTGAAAATGTTTAGGAGCAACAACAGTCCAGCCGCGAAGTGGTAGGCCACAAAAGCTCACAGAATGGGACCGCCGAGTACTGAAGCGCGTGGCGAATAAAAATGGTCTGTCCTCGGTTGCAACACTCACTACCGAGTTCCAAACTGCCTCTGGAAGCAACGTCAGCACAATAACTGTTCATCGAGAGCTTCATGAAATGGGTTTCCGTGGCCGAGCAGCCGCACACAAGCCTAAGATCACCATGCGCAATGCCAAGCATCGGCTGGAGTGGTGTAAAGCTCGCCGCCATTGGACTCTGGAGCAGTGGAACCGCGTTCTCTGGAGTGATAAATCACGCTTCACCATCTGGCAGTCCGACGGACGAATCTGGGTTTGGCAGATGCCAGGAGAACGCTTCCTGCCCCAATGCATAGTGCCAACTGTAAAGTTTGGTGGAAGAGGAATAATGGTCTGGTGCTGTTTTTCATGGTTCGGACTAGGCCCCTTAGTTCCAGTGAAGGGAAATCTTAACGCTTCAGCATACAATTATATTCTAGTCGATTCTGTGCTTCCAACTTTGTGGCAACAGTTTGGGGAAGGCCCTTTCCTGTTTCAGCATGCCAATGCCCCCGTGCACAAAGCGAGGTCCATACAGAAATGGTTTGTCGAGATCGGTGTGAAAGAACTTGACTGTCCTGCACAGAGCCCTGACCTCAACCCCATCGAACTCCTTTGGGATGAATTGGAACGCAGACTGTGAGCCAGGCCTAATCGCCCAACATCAGTGCCCGACCTCACTAATGGAAGCAAGTCCCCGCAGCAATGTTCCAACATCTAGTGGGAAGCCTTCATAGAAGAGTGGAGGCTGTTATAACAGCAAAGGTGGGACAAACTCCATATTAATGCCCATGATTTTGGAATGAAATATTCGATGAGCATGTGTCCACATACTTTTGGTTATGGAGTGTATATGTAAATATGGCTCTGTTCTGCACTATTCCACTAGAAAAGTTATATTCAAACTGATTTTACTGTACAGTTACGAAAGGGTTTCAAACCATAACAAGCAAATCAGTAATTTCCAAGAATTGCCAACTGGTTGGCAAAGAAAGCTATGTAGTATCGCAATACACTGTTTATCTCACAAACAATCACAGGCTTGAGAGCCTTTGCTTGGATTGTTTAGGTCATGTGATTTCTGAACTATTTTGATAGATATGATTGTATTATTGTACAAGATGATGTGTGTTGTATTGGATTGAAATGATTGCATCATACAACACAAAACCAAACTGAAAGAAGCATTGATTTCTACACACTAGGCTGGTCTTGTTAGGAATCTCAGGACCACAGAAGATCAGTAGCAAAACTGTGCATTTAAAAGATGACTTCTCTGTCATCAACCCACAGCACAGCAGGAGTTACTGTGTTACTGTATCTTTATGATCCTTATGAAACAGATTATGACTGATTTTACAACAATAATGAAACTCCTTATTGTACATTATTACTTTTTTAACCATACATAAACCCCAAATATACAGTATATAATGTGTATCCCAATAGGTATTGCATTGTCTTTACATTAGTCTACTTGCTTAGGTCCTGCAATATATCACATATCATACCTGCCTCTAACATCCATATATGTCATACGTTACTGTGTACATCTCATGCATTAACCCTCCAAAACCACACTTAACTCTTTTTAAGGTAAACAATTCAAACCTACAATGAGGCATACTGTAGGAGAAATCACCTATAGCCGGCTTCAGTACAGTATGAAACATCCACTGTTTATTGCATGATGTTAATCAAATCAAATCAAATTGTATTCGTCACATGCTTTGTAAACAACAGGTGTGGCCTAACAGTGAAATGTTTACTCCCTTAATGACAGCCAAGTAACGCTAGTTATCACCCAGAGAATGCTAAGGTCTGACTCTCCACCTTTTATCCTGTGCAAGCTTCAGTGTTTGTTCATGCAGGTTGTTGTAAGTGTTGAGCAAAATCGTGTAGCTACTACTTTGTACAAGCTTCTGGACAAAGGGACTAACATAGCTTCAGTGCCATGTGTGAATCTTACAGTACTAAAGGCGATACTTTACCATCTGTTATTATAATATTCACAAAACAACCAATAACAGGGTCATACTCCCAACATTCTAAATTGGCAACCTGAAACTAACCAACCAGTTTTTGTCCCTAAATACAACATTCATAAGTGAATCACACAAATATATCTAGTACCTCTGAAGGCAAAACCATACACACAACATGACCATATTATCCTATCTTATCTCAAATGGCCTCATGCTTGTCTCCAGAATTAATTGAAACTACTGTTCAAGGCACTCTCCCAGGATATTTCTCCTGAAGATTAAGTTCAAGTTCTTCCACATTTCTTCAGACTATTTCAAGCACTTGTGTTGTATGCGTTTCAATGAAGTTTGAGGAAGTTGAAATATATTACAACATAAATAGCAGAGTAATAAAGCAGAGGGTCCTGGTAACCAGATAGTCCGGGTTTGTAACCAGGGGGACCAGGCTTTTAACCAGGGGGATCAGGCTGGTAACCAGGGCGACACAGCTGGCAACCAGAGTGACCAGGCTGGTAACCAGGGTGATACGGCTGGTAAACAGGGTGACAAGGCTGGTAACCAGGATGACCAGGCTGTTAACCAGGGTGACAAGGCTTCACAGTGATGGCATGATGGTGAATGGCTCTCTGCTGAGTTAGGACAGAGCCCTGCAGCACCTACTGTACACACACTCACACAAAAACACACACAGGGGTTACTGTATATACATACACATTCTGTACACACATATGGGTGATTTACACACAAACATGAACAGTTTATGTACAAAGACTTACAGTATGAATGAATAATATACAAATAGATCATGTAAATACACAAAAGCTTTATACACAAACGAATGGATTATGCACATACACCTTATTTATATACACTACAGCACATTCACACAGGTGATAAGATATACATATGTCCCTTACATACATAAATATGAGGTATGTCAATTGAGGTTGATAATGTCACACACATTGATAACAGCATACAGTGAGTGTACAAAAAATGAAGAACTTTCCATGTTCTTTCCATGACATAGACTGACCAGGTGAATCCAGGTGAAAGCTATGATCCCTTATTGATGTGACTTGTTAAATCCACTTCAACCAGTGTAGGTAAAGAGTAAGGGACAGGTTAACAAATATTGTTAAACCTTGAGACAATTGAGACATGGATTGTGTATGTGTGCCATTCAGAGTGTGAATGGGGAAGACAAAATATTTAAGTGCCTTTGAACGGGATATGGTAGTAGGTGCCAGGCAAGAACTGCAACACTACTGGGTTTTTCACGCGCAACAGTTTTCCGTGTTTATTAAGAATGGTCCACAACCCAAAGGACATCCAGCCAACTTGACACAACTGTGGGAAGCATTGGAGTCAACATGGGCCAGCATCCCTGTGGAACGCTTTCGACACCTTGTAGAGTCCATGCCCCGACGAATTGAGGCTGTTCTGAGGGCAAATATTGGGAAGGTGTTTTTAATGTTTTGTACACTCAGTGTATATACAAATGCGTATTATATACATAGATGCTGGTTAAATAGAAACAGTTTACATATTGTGGGTAGAGAAGACTAGAGCTCTAACTACATATGACTCATTTTGGTCACATAGTTGGAAGACATGATGCTACAGGGGTTAGAGGGTCCTGGGTTTGGGGTCGGGTGGCTCGTAGGGTGGACCAGGGGTGGTGGTGCCCCAGGCTGGGGGCACAGCAGGTAAAGCAACCACCCCTGAACCCAAGGGGCACAGCAGCTCAGGCCAATGGCTTACACAGAGGGGCGAGAGGGGTGAGGGCAGCAGCCCCCCAAACAGGTCTGTGCCTGAATGGGCCAGCATGTAGCCAGGATGGAACCCTGCCTGTCCCGGGGAGCTGGTCCTCATCACTGAGCCCAGGGCCTGGTTGTCAATCATCGGCCATGACAGGGGGAGCTGGGGGCCTTCAGAGCCAAGGGCTGTCCTGGCAGGTGCCTGAAGCGAAAGATATGGAGGTGAGCTTTCAGTCACCACAGGCTTTCACCTTGACTATACCAGACCTGACTTGAAATAGTATTTGTTTTCTTTTAAATACATTAAACATTTGATTAAGTTGCCTGGATTGGCAGCTGGCAGGGCTTGCACTTGTAGGACTATTCCATCGGTTCTATTGTGCCAAACATGCTCCATCAAGTGGAGTTAAATGATTTGATCATTTTAAAGAAAACAAACACCATTTGAATCCAGGCCTGAACTATACACACGCTCTCCCCACAAACACACATTACATTTAGCTACACCCCTACTAATAAATAATGGGTAGTACATAAACACACATACAACAACTACTCACATCTGGAGAGCTGAACAGTCTGTCTCTTATTCTGGGCCCCCCGGGGTCCTCGTTCCAAAGTGGTTGCCCACTGAGGCTGAGGGAGCTGGTCCGCGGGCGCCGGGAGACACACAGGGCCTCCATGGTCCAATCATCCACTATCCTGTGAAGGGCGTCTGTGAAGGACCCTGCGTAGGAGCCCATGTAGGTGCCGGTGTAGGTGTCTGTCTTGTTGTTGCTGTTGTTGGCCTGGGCTTGGGCCAACCCTGCTATTGGCTGACGGGGAGGAGGGGTGGAGCTGGCTGTCTGTTGTTGGGGCAGCTGGGTAGATGCACCTGGGCCTGGGCCTGGGTCTGCTACAGTCCCTGGGAGATGGACATATTGTTCAGACCCTGCCTCAAGTTCCAACTAGCTCTGTTGCTAAAGCATGTTATTCTAACTAAATGTAGCTAAAACAAATACTAGATAGCCAATCCTGTTTATAAAATGCATTCTATCTAATAAAATGTGCTTATGAGAGGAACTTTGGTGAAGGAAAACAGTGTATATGAGTAGCTACAATAAATAAATAATACACATAGATTGGGGTTTCCCAAATGGCTAATGTCTTTGCTGCAAGTTATACTTACCCCTTCCACGCTCTTTACCAAGGCAGAGTCGTTTCAGAGTTGACCCTATGGGACAAACAGAGTTAGGACTCCATGCAGCATGAAGACATAAACACACAGACATACGTCTACAAACATACAGACACACTGCTGCACAGAGCTTCTCAATGGCCATATGCAACATCACATACAGTACATAACACTGTGGGAAAGCACGGTTCAGTCAACTATCTGAATACGAAAGGACAAGGCCAATCATGCAGTCACTCTAGAAGTGAGCCACAGAACTGTAAGAGCTCTGAGAGAGAAAACGAGAGAGAGCGAGAGAGAGCGAGATTGAGAGAGAGAGAGAGAGAGAGAGAGAGAGAGAGAGAGAGAGAGAGAGAGAGAGAGAGAGAGAGAGAGAGAGAGAGAGACAGAGCGAGAGAGAGAGAGAGAGAGAGAGAGAGAGAGAGAGAGAGAGAGAGAGAGAGAGAGAGAGAGAGAGAGAGAGAGAGAGAGAGAGAGAGAGAGAGAGATCCTAACCAACAGGGCGCAACATAACAGTGGCTGTGTGTAGCCATGCAGACGGGGTCCACTACGCAGAGACACATTGAGAGGATCTGTGCCGAGCAGACAGGCAGGAGCAGAGAGTAAGAGTGAGCTGAGCACACAGTGCTGCTGCAGTGCATCACTATACTTCACATGCACTACTCATCAGCCAAGCACAACAGACAGAGCGAAACATTTCACTGTAGCACAGAGAGACAGAGACACACAGAGGAGAGGATAGATGGGGGAGGAAGACAAAAGAGGGGGAGAAGAAAGAGAAAAGCTAGAGGATGAGGAGATGAAGAGATGAGGGATAGGAGTGGGACAGTAAAGAGGAGGAGAGCCAAGGAAGAGAGAAGAAGAGGAGGAAAGAGGATTAGAGAAAGGAGAGCAGTGCAGGAGGACGAGGAGGAGAGGAGGAGGAGAGGAGAGGAGGAGATACAAACAGATAGACAGAGACACAGGCCCACTGAGGAATCTAGCGCGTGGTTTGCTACTGGATTTATAGGTCACTCTCTCTGGCGGTGGAGGGTAAGATGGCCAGCCTGTGCAGAGGAGGACAAGAGGAGGAAAGGAGAAGAGGAGTAAAGGAGGAGAGGAAGCAGAGGACACCAGGGTAAGAAGAGCACACAGCTCTGACCAGAACCCACATTAGAAATGAGTTTGAACAACAACCGGTGTCAGAACAATAAAGGTTAAAGGCTGCAGATGCCTGATTAAGGTTGATGTGACTGAAATGTTGCACCATCCTACTTCCGTTTTTATCCTCCTCTGTACCTGTGATACGACTTTACGTGTTCCATCATATGAAACATATTTGCTAAGGCATCCCATATTGCAGCCGTTACTCTAAACATGAGAATGACCCAGAATCTGTATCTGTATCTGTAGTTTGCCACTTCAGTGACATTACTGTAATAAAATAGATAGTTAGGGTTGCAAAATTCCGCACATTTTCCCAAAATTCCCAGGTTTTCCAGAAATCCCAGTTGGAATATTCACGAAATCAGGAGGGAATAAGCAGGAAATCTGGACTCCTCCTGCTAGGAGTTTTGGAAAACCTTGGAAATTTGGGAAAGTTACCAGAATTTTGTAACCCTAGTGATAATGTTCTCATTTTGCATGACTGGGACGTGTAATTTGTAGGTCACCTTGGCCTGGTGAAGCTTGTGGTCCTGTCCTCTCTCCTTGTAGTCCAGCTCCAGCGTATATGTTGTCTGAAGAGAGGGAACCCTTGAGGGAGCAGGGCTGCTTGGTCTGGACAGGTTCAGAGGTAGAGGTGACGGTATCCAAGGGACTGGTACCTGAACGGGCTCTGCTGTCTGACTGTACAGGAGCTTTGGCTGGAGACCCGTTCAGACTGACTGTAGGCTCACCTGCACAGACAGACCAACATAAATATTACACACAGAAACCTACACAGATAGACTTAATGTGCATTACAAATGGCACCCTATTCCCTATTAAGTGCACTACTTTTGACCAGGGCCCATATAGGTAATGCACTAAACAGGGAATAGTGCGCCATTTGGGACGCAGCCATACACATTATTACAACTTAGCCCTGCTACTCTATTCAAATTATGACAGTTACCTTGCCTGACACCTGAGGACCTGCCTGCTTTAAATCATGCAGACAAGCCTGTTTCAGTCCCTTTCAGAAGTATCTTTCAGATCATCTTTCAGAAGTGACTGGTTTTGGTGATTTGTACTCACTGGTTTTTCTGGGGTCGCTGGTTTTGGTGGTGACATGCCTCAGCTGTTGTACCAGAGGACTGAGGAGTTTTCCAGCCTTCATTTTGTGCTTGTGCTTGCTCCTTCGCTTGGGGGGAGCTGTGTGAGAGAGACCCAGGGGGGGTGGAGTGGCTTTACCCAGCCTGCGGTACAACAGCTCTATCTCCCCTCTGTGGTGGGCTTGCAGCTCCGAGAGCTCCTTTAAATGTCTGGGTGGAGGAGATTGAGGGAGGGGAGAGAAAGGTTTTAGATAAAGGGTAAGTTGCCTTACTCTGATGATGGTCTTCTAGACTCAGACACACCCACACACACAAACACACAGCTTACTTACTTCTCCCTGAGTCTGGTCAGCTCTCTCTTCATATCCGAGTCCTCCATCTCAAGAGTCATTATCCACTGCTGACATAGGCCGAGCCATGCACGCCCCCCTGCCGGCTCAGCGAATCAGAGCTCTGCACACTACTACTACGGCCTGAACGACGCAGGAAAGCCACCGCCCTCTTCATGAGGTCACTTCCTCTACGCTCCCCTGAGCGGCCCGTGGCGTGATGGCGTGTCCGGGGCCAGCTTGGCCGGACTACTCTCCGCCCCCGAGTCTGAGGACAGGAAGCGCGCGTGAGCGTGGACCGTAACATCAACAGACACGGAGGTGGACGTGGAGGCGCGTGCAACGACCCCCGTTTGGCCATGGCGGGGGGTGTATCCAGGTAGAAGTCTGGCGGGGCAGAGTAGCGACTGCGCAGGTACTCAGGGTGACGTCGTTCCTCGGTGCTGACCACCGAGAAACGTCCGATAATGGTGGAGGGGGCCATGGCCATGGCCCCGGCACCACTACGGTGGTCTGAGAGATGGCCAGCAGGGTGCGCCGGGGAGGCAGCGCTGCTCCACCTCCTCTGTTTCCGCTCTCCTTGCGTCACCATGTCAGGAAGGCCTGTGATCATCTATAGACATGGTTGACAACAGCAATGATAAAGTTATTGTATAAGAGCTCTGACACGTTTATACCTACTTTGCAGAAATGAAACAAACCAGGTAATTATAATATCAGTCCACAATATCACATTTGCCGTTTACAAAACTTAATTATAAGAGGTTAGTCAGGCATTGTAGGTAGAAGGAGTCAATAAGAGGTGTTGCACCACTAGAGGTAGCAATGGGGAACAACAATGTAACACAGTAAAGTACCTTAAACCGGCCTCTGGATCCAGAGCCAGAGCAGGAGGTAGAGTGGGGTATGTTTTGTCTCCTAGACACGGGGGCTGCAGACAGCGAGAGAGAGACTGAATGTCCAGGTTCTCTATCTAAATGACTACAATAACAGCTGTTCAATAAGTTAAAGGAAAATCATTGAAACCTCTGTGGATCTTGTAATTGATCATTGTCATAGACAGCTGTTTGAGGGATCACCATTAAGTTGTATCCTTCATACCACACTGTAGGAATGTACGTACCACACACCGCAGAATCACTCAACCGTGGCTCAAACTGTCCATCCTCGTCTGGAATCTGAGGCTGAAAGAAAGAGTGGGGAGGGAGGGAGGGAGGGGAAAAGAGAGAAGTGAAACAGAAAGAGAGTGTATGGTGTGGGGGTTGACAGGGAGAGAATAAAGCGCAGTCATTTTAAAGGAAGAATGGTCAACATTTAAGGATGAATGGTATATATAGATTGCATGTACTGTACGTGTAGTCTGGGGTGTGGGTAAAAGTTACTTTTAAGGACAAAATACATCTCTGAACAGAAAGTATAGTTGCATCCCAAATGTACTGCACTATTTAGGGAATAATAGGGTGCCATTTGGAACTCATCCTATGATTTATACGGAATAAAGGTTCTGTGTTTACCAGCTGTTCCCCT
>NC_139995.1:44741491-44938000 GCF_964263955.1 Coregonus lavaretus | reverse complement strand
CTTTCATTTCCCTAATATTTCTTTACATATTTTTTTAATTATTTCTCTCTCACTCACACACAAACACACACACATACACACTTTTGATGTCCTGAGGCCCTGTATCACTGTGGCACAGGAGCACTGAAGGGCGAGGTATTATCTCCATGGAGAGTATAATCGCTGAATCATCACTATGTGTGTGTGTGTGTGTCTCTCCTCTCCTCTCTCATCTCTCCTCTCATCTCTCCTCTCTCCCCTCTTCTCTCCTTTCTCTCCCATCTCTCTTCGCATCACTCCTCTCCTCTCATCTCATCTCTCATCTCTCCTCTCATCTCTCCTCTCATCTCTCCTCTCCTCTCCTCTCATCTCTCCCCTATCATCTCATCTCTCCTCTCACCTCTCCTCTCATCTCTCATCTCTCCTCTCATCTCTCATCTCATCTCTCTCCCCTCTTCTCTCATCTCTCCTCTCATTTCTCTCCCATCTCTCTTCGCATCACTCCTCTCCTCTCATCTCTCCTCCCTCTGCTCTCCTCTCTCTCCTCCACTCTCTCATCTCCTCTCCTCTCCTATCATCTCTCATCACTCCTCTCTCTCCTCTCTCAGCAAGAGCACTGGCTAGGCCACTCCAGGACCATGAAATGCTTCTTACGAAGCCACTCCTTCGTTGCCCGGGCGATGTGTTTGGGATCATTGTCATGCTGAAAGACCCAGCCACGTTTCATCTTCAATGCCCTTGCTGATGGAAGGAGGTTTTCACTCGAAATCTCACGATACATGGCCCCATTCATTCTTTCCTTTACACAGATCAGTCGTCCTGGTCCCTTTGCAGAAAAACAGCCCCAAAGCATGATGTTTCCACCCCCATGCTTCACAGTAGGTATGGTGTTCTTTGGATGCAACTCAGCATTCTTTGTCCTCCAAACACGACGAGTTGAGTTTTTACCAAA
Organism: Coregonus lavaretus; assembly: GCF_964263955.1. Classification (NCBI taxonomy): domain Eukaryota; kingdom Metazoa; phylum Chordata; class Actinopteri; order Salmoniformes; family Salmonidae; genus Coregonus; species Coregonus lavaretus. Next base: position 44,937,069 of record NC_139995.1, on the reverse strand, counting down.
AAGTTCTATTTTGGTTTAATCTGACCATATGACATTCTCCCAATCCTCTTCTGGATCATCCAAATGCACTCTAGCAAACTTCAGACGGGCCTGGACATGTACTGGCTTAAGCAGGGGGACACGTCTGGCACTGCAGGATTTGAGTCCCTGGCGGCGTAGTGTGTTACTGATGGTAGGCTTTGTTACTTTGGTCCCAGCTCTCTGCAGGTCATTCACTAGGTCCCCCCGTGTGGTTCTGGGATTTTTGCTCACCGTTCTTGTGATCATTTTGACCCCACGGGGTGAGATCTTGCGTGGAGCCCCAGATCGAGGGAGATTATCAGTGGTCTTGTATGTCTTCCATTTCCTAATAATTGCTCCCACAGTTGATTTCTTCAAACCAAGCTGCTTACCTATTGCAGATTCAGTCTTCCCAGCCTGGTGCAGGTCTACAATTTTGTTTCTGCTGTCCTTTGACAGCTCTTTGGTCTTGGCCATAGTGGAGTTTGGAGTGTGACTGTTTGAGGTTGTGGACAGGTGTCTTTTATACTGATAACAAGTTCAAACAGGTGCCATTAATACAGGTAACGAGTGGAGGACAGAGGAGCCTCTTAAAGAAGAAGTTACAGGTCTGTGAGAGCCAGAAATCTTGATTGTTTGTAGGTGACCAAATACTTATTTTCCACCATAATTTGCAAATATATTCATTAAAAATCCTACAATGTGATTTTCTGGAATTTCTTTTCTCAATTTGTCTGTCATAGTTGACGTGTACCTATGATTAAAATTACAGGCCTCTCTCATCTTTTTAAGTGGGAGAACTTGCACAATTGGTGGCTGACTAAATACTTTTTTTCCCCACTGTATTCTGACTCATCTGCCTGTGCACTGAAACAGTGTATTTATGGGCATAGCCTCAGGGTGCATATACACTGCATGAATTGTTACATTATCACATCCATCCATACACAGATTAGTGAAATGTATCAGATGCTGTTCTAAACCAATGCCAGTGAACTAGGCTAGTCTCTTTCTCTCTCACCTGTCTCTGCTCTGACACTAAACCCCTCTCTCAGCTCCTTTGGTGACACCCTAAAACGCTCTATGCAGCAGTACAGAAAATTGACCGCAAATGGACCAAATCCAGATCTGATCTGCAGAAACGTGGGGGTCATTTTTCAGTCCGGTGAAAACGTACAGAATAGAGTTGTATTAAACACAATGGTGCCAAAGACACATCAATAGACACAATGGCACTATCATTAATGCATGGCTTCGATTTGCGTTAAGGGGGCTGAATAGCTAAGAGCTGAGTTTTTGTTAAAACACAGTTGGGCTGTGAAAGTAACTGTAGCTATACCCAACTATACCCAGAGTCACCCAGTTGTAAGGGTTGGTGTGAGGTGTCACCCAGGTGCGGTGTAGGATATACAGTAGGCAGTAGGCAGAGATGGTGAAACAAGGATCTTTACTGGTGGTCCCGAAGCCAGAATACAAAATAATGGACTTATCACGACAAAAGAAAGGCGGCGCAAATAAGTCTCCAAAAACCGTCTGACTGTCAGAAGGCGACAGTGAAATGCGGTAGGCGAAGTCACACGCAGGACACAGAGCTTACTGGAAACCGTATTTTAATCGAAAGTAACCAGTGCAAAAACAATTTCCAACATCGGAGGAAACAAACAACCCGCACACGAACACTGCCGATGACGCAAACAATAACACACAACACACAATGCATGACAGAGGGTTGAATAGGGAATACAATACAACATAATGGGGAACAGGTGTACACAATCAGGACACAACAAGTCAAACACCGAAACATAGATCGGTGGCAGCTAGTACTCCGGGGACGACGAACACCGAAGCCTGCCCGAGCAGGGAGGAGGAGCAGCCTCGGCTGATTCCGTGACAGTACCCCCCCCTTGACGCGCGGCTCCAGCCGTGCGCCGACCCCAGCCTCGGGGACGGCCAGGAGGACGCGGAGCAGGGCGAGTCGGATGACTCCAGTGGAAGTCCCTCAACATGGAGGGATCTAGAATGTCCCTCCTGGGGACCCAGCACCGTTCCTCCGGACCGTACCCCTCCCACTCCATGAGATATTGCAGGCCCCCCGTCCGACGCCTCGAATCTAAGATGGACCGGACTGAGTACGCCGGAGCCCCCTCGATGTCCAACGGGGGCGGAGGAGCCTCTCGTATCTCATTCTCCTGGAGTGGACCAGCCACCACCGGCCTGAGGAGAGACACATGGAACGAGGGGTTAATGCGATAATACCTGGGCAGTTGTAACCTATAACATACCTCGTTCAATCTCCTCAGGACTTTAAAGGGCCCCACAAACCGCCGACCCAGCTTCCGGCAGGGCAGGCGAAGGGGCAGGTTTCGGGTCGAGAGCCAGACCCGGTCTCCGGGTGCATACACCGGAGCCTCACTGCGGTGGCGATCGGCGCTCGTCTTTTGCCGCCTGATGGCACGCTGTAGATGGACATGCGCAGCATTCCAAGTCTCCTCCGAGCGCCGAAACCACTCGTCCACCGCAGAGGCTTCGATCTGGCTCTGATGCCAAGGTGCCAGAACCGGCTGGTAACCTAACACACACTGGAAAGGCGTCAGGTTAGTGGACGAATGGCAGAGGGAGTTTTGGGCTATCTCTGCCCAGGGAATATATCCCGACCACTCCCCTTGCCGGTCCTGGCAATATGACCTCAGAAACCTACCCACATCCTGGTTAACTCTCTCCACCTCCACCCTACTTTCGGGGTGAAAACCTGAGGTAAGGCTAATCGAGACCCCCAGACGTTCCATAAATGCCCTCCAAACTCTAGAGGTGAACTGGGGACCCCGATCAGACACTATATCCTCAGGCACCCCATAGTGCCGGAAGACGTGTGTAAACAGGGCCTCAGCAGTTTGTAGGGCAGTAGGGAGACCTGGCAGGGGAATGAGACGGCAGGCTTTAGAAAACCGATCCACAACGACCAATATAGTAGTGTTCCCCTGGGAGGGGGGAAGGTCCGTAACAAAATCCACCGATAGGTGAGACCACGGCCGTTGTGGAACGGGTAGGGGTTGTAACTTCCCCCTGGGCAGGTGTCTAGGTGCCATACACTGGGCGCACACCGAGCAGGAGGAAACATAAACCCTCACGTCCTTGGCTAAGGTTGGCCACCAGTACTTCTCACTAAGGCATTGCACTGTCCGACCAATACCCGGATGACCAGAGGAGGGTGACGTGTGAGCCCAGTATATCAACCGGTCGCGAACCTCGAGCGGCACGTACCTCCGACCCTCTGGACACTGTGGAGGAGTAGGGTCGGAACGTAATGCCCGCTCAATTTCCGCATCCACCTCCCACACCACCGGTGCCACTAAACAAGACTCCGGGAGTATGGGAGTGGGCTCAATGGACCTGTCCTCTGTGTCATATAGTCGGGACAGGGCGTCTGCCTTAGCATTCTGGGACCCTGGTATATAGGTGAGCTTAAATACAAAGCGGGAAAGAAACATTGACCACCTTGCCTGGCGAGGATTCAGCCTCCTCGCTGCCCGGATGTACTCCAGGTTACGATGGTCAGTCAGAATGAGAAAAGGGTGTTTAGCCCCCTCAAGCCAATGTCTCCACACCTTCAGGGCTTGAACCACACCCAGCAGCTCCCTATCCCCCACGTCATAATTGCGCTCCGCCGGACTGAGCTTCTTAGAATAGAAAGCACAGGGGCGGAGTTTAGGTGGCGTACCCGAGCGCTGAGACAGCACAGCGCCGATCCCAGCCTCGGAAGCGTCCACCTCCACCTGGAATACCAAAGAGGGATCCGGATGCGCCAGCACCGGAGCCGAGGTAAACAGGTCCTTCAGGCGTTTAAAAGCCCTGTCCGCCTCAGCTGACCACTGCAGGCGCACTGGACCCCGCTTTAGCAGAGAGGTAATGGGAGCTGCTACCTGTCCAAAGCCCCGGATAAACCTCCGGTAGTAATTGGCAAAACCCAAGAAGTGCTGCACCTCCTTTACCGTGGTCGGAGTCTGCCAATTATGCCCGGCAGAAACGCGGTCAATCTCCATCTCTACCCCTGACGCGGACAACCGATGTCCCAGGAAGGAGATGGACTCCTGGAAGAACAGACATTTCTCCGCCTTCGCATACAGGTCATGCTCTAACAGTCTACCAAGCACTCAACGCACCAGGGACACATGCTCGGCTCGTGTAGCAGAATATATTAGGATGTCATCAATATATACCACAACACCCTGTCCATGCAAGTCCCGAAAAATCTCGTCCACAAATGATTGGAAGACTGAAGGAGCATTCATTAACCCGTATGGCATGACGAGGTACTCATAGTGACCCGAGGTGGTACTGAATGCTGTCTTCCACTCATCTCCCTCCCTAATGCGCACCAGGTTGTACGCGCTCCTGAGATCTAATTTTGTGAAGAATCGCGCCCCGTGTAATGACTCCGTCATACTAGCAATCAGAGGGAGAGGATAGCTGTATTTGATGGTGATCTGATTTAGACCACGGTAATCAATACACGGGCGTAAACCCCCATCCTTCTTCTTCACAAAAAAGAAACTCGAGGAAGCAGGGGAAGTAGACGGCCGTATGTAACCCTGTCTCAAAGATTCGGTGACGTAGGTCTCCATAGCGGCCGTCTCCTCCTGAGATAGAGGATACACGTGACTACGTGGAAGCGCAGCGCCTACCTGGAGGTCTATCGCACAATCCCCCTGTCGATGAGGTGATAATTGAGTCGCCTTCTACTTACTGAAGGCGAGAGCCAAATCGGCATACTCAGGTGGAATATGCAAGGTGGGAACTTGGTTCAGACTTTCCACCGTCGTTGCCCCTAAGGAAACGCCTACACACCGCCCAGTACACTGATCAGACCATCCCTGGAGAGCTCTCTGCTGCCATGAAATGTTGGGGTCATGAGCTGTTAACCAGGGAAGCCCCAACACCACGGGAAACGCAGGAGAATCAATCAAATACAAACGTACTATCTCCTCATGACCCTCCTGCGTTTTCATCCGGAGAGGTGCCGTGACCTCCCTAATCAACCCAGACCCCAACGGGCGGCTATCTAGGGCATGAATGGGGAAGGGCACATCAACAGGCACGATAGGAATCCCTAACTTATAGGTGAACTGGCGATCAATGAAATTCCCAGCTGCGCCTGAATCACTGCTATGCGGATGACACACAGCTGTACATTTCAATGAAACATGGTGAAGCCCCAAAATTGCCCTCGCTAGAAGCCTGTGTTTCAGACATAAGGAAGTGGATGGCTGAAAACTTTCTACTTTTAAACTCGGACAAAACAGAGATGCTTGTTCTAGGTCCCAAGAAACAAAGAGATCTTCTGTTAAATCTGACAATTCATCTTGATGGTTGTAAAGTCGTCTCAAATAAAACTGTGAAGGACCTCGGCGTTACTCTTGACCCTGATCTCTCTTTTGACGAACATATCAAGACTGTTTCAAGGACAGCTTTTTTCCATCTACGTAACATTGCAAAAATCAGAAATTTTCTGTCCAAAAATGATGCAGAAAAATTAATCCATGCATTTGTTACTTCTAGGTTAGACTACTGCAATGCTCTACTTTCCGGCTACCCGGATAAAGCACTAAATAAACTTCAGTTAGTGCTAAATACGGCTGCTAGAATCCTGACTAGAACCAAGAAATTTGATCATATTACTCCAGTGCTAGCTTCCCTACACTGGCTTCCTGTTAAGGCAAGGGCTGATTTCAAGGTTTTACTGTTAACCTATAAAGCGTTACATGGGCTTGCTCCTACCTATCTTTCCGAGTTGGTCCTGCCGTACATACCAATACGTACGCTACGGTCACAAGACGCAGGCCTCCTAATTGTCCCTAGAATTTCTAAGCAAACAGCGGGAGGCAGGGCTTTCTCCTATAGATCTCCATTTTTATGGAACAGTCTGCCTACCCATGTGAGAGACGCAGACTCGGTCTCAACCTTTAAGTCTTTACTGAAGACTTATCTCTTCAGTAGGTCATATGATTGAGTGTAGTCTGGCCCAGGAGTGTGAAGGTGAACGGAAAGGCTCTGGAGCAACGAACAGCCCTTGCTGTCTCTGCCAGGCCGGTTCCCCTCTCTCCACTGGGGTTCTCTGCCTCTAACCCTGTTACAGGGGCTGAGTCACTGGCTTGCTGGTGCTCTTTCATGCCGTCCCTAGGAGGGGTGCGTCACTTGAGTGGGTTGAGTTACTGACGTGATCTTCCTGTCTGGGTTGGCGCCCCCCCTTGGTTTGTGCTGTGGTGGAGACCTCTGTGGGCTATACTCGGCCTTGTCTCAGGATTGTAAGTTGGTGGTTGAGGATATCCCTCTAGTGGTGCGGGGGCTGTGCTTTGGCAGAGTGGGTGGGGTTATATCCTTCCTGTTTGGCCCTGTCCGGGGGTTTCTTCGGATGGGGCCACAGTGTCTCCGGACCGCTCCTGTCTCAGCCTCCAGTATTTATGCTGCAGTAGTTTATGTGTCGGGGGGCTGGGGTTAGTTGGTTATACCTGGAGTACTTCTCCTGTCTTATCCAGTGTCCTGTGTGAATTTAAGTATGCTCTCTCTAATTCTTTCGTTCTCTCTTTCTCTCTGAGAACCTGAGCCCTAGGACCATACGTCAGGACTACCGGGCATGCTGACACCTTGCTGTCCCCAGTCCGCCTGGCCTTGCTGCTATTCCAGTTTCAACTGTTCTGCCTGCGGTTACGAAACCCCTACCTGTCCCAGACCTGCTGTTTTCAACTCTTAATGATCGGCTATGAAAAGCCAACTGAGAGACCTGAGCCCTAGGACCATACGTCGGGACTACCGGCCGTGGTGACTCCTTGCTGTCCCCAGTCCGCCTGGCCTTGCTGCTATTCCAGTTTCAACTGTTCTGCCTGCGGTTATGGAACCCCTACCTGTCCCAGACCTGCTGTTTTCAACTCTTAATGATCGGCTATGAAAAGCCAACTGAGATTTATTCCTGATTATTATTTGACCATGCTTGTCACTTATGAACATTTTTGAACATCTTGGCATGGTTCTGTTATAATCTCCACCCGGCACAGCCAGAAGAGGACTGGCCACCCCTCATAGCCTGGTTCCTCTCTAGGTTTCTTCCTAGGTTTTGGCCTTTCTAGGGAGTTTTTCCTAGCCACCGTGCTTCTACACCTGCATTACTAGCTGTTTGGGGTTTTAGGCTGGGTTTCTGTACAGCACTTCGAGATATTAGCTGATGTACGAAGGGCTATATAAAATAAAATTGATTGATTGATACTAGCGCCTTATGCTGGGAGTGAGGAGAAACCTCGGGAAACACCACTTTAATACACATATGATCAGCAGAGAGCTCTGGGTGAGTTGGGTAACTACTCACCTGGAATGACTCATCAGTGCGTCGCCCACTGCCTCGATTCCTAGGAGACCCTCCCCAGCACCGACCAGCAGTGTGTCCTCTGCGGCCACAGTTGGTACAGGGGACGGCCTCCCTCCTGGTCTCCCTCCTGGTCTCCCTAGCACCAGCACCCCCGAGCTCCATAGGGGTCGGCTCGGAAGTGCTGGGGGATGGAATGGACGGCCCCGAATCCGGACGTCCGCGGGTAGCCAACAGGGTATCCAGGCGAATCGACATGTCCACCAGTTGGTCAAAGCTGAGGTTGGTGTCCCTGCAGGCTAACTCCCGATGCACGTCCTCCCTCAGGCTGCATCTGTAGTGGTCGATGAGGGCCCTCTCATTCCATCCCGTGTTGGCGGCTAGCGTCCGGAAGTCCAGCGCGAACTCCTGCGCGCTCCTCCTCCCCTGTCTAAGGTGGAATAGAAGACGCTCACCCGCCGCTTTCCCCTCTGGGGGATGATCAAATACTGCCCGGAAGCGGCGGGTGAACTCCGCATAGCTGACCGTAGCGGCGTCTATCCCACCCCACTCCAGCGCCTTGCCGGACAGACAGGAGATGAGGGCGGACACGCTCTCGTATCCCGAGGGCGCCGGGTGAATGGTTGCTAGGTAGAGTTCAACCTGGAGTAGGAAACCCTGACACCCGGCCGCGGTGCCATCATAAGCCCTCAGGAGCGAGAGCCGAATCCCACTGGACTCCGGAGATGGACCGAAGGGTATGGCTGATGGTGGTGGTATCGTAGGAGGAGGTGTGGGCAAACCTCCACTCTCCCATCGCCTCAAAGTGTCCATCACCTCTTGCATGGTGGTGCCCAGGTGCTGGATCCTGGCCTCTTGGTGGATTACGCGCTCCTCCAGTGATCCCCTTGGCACAACCGATCCTGCTGACTCCATGGTGGTGTGTTATTCTGTCAGAAGGCGACAGTGAAATGCGGTAGGCGAAGTCACAAGCAGGACACAGAGCTTACTGGAAACCGTATTTTAATCGAAAGTAACCAGTGCAAAAACAATCTCCAACATCGGAGGAAACAAACAACCCGCACACGAACACTGCCGATGACGCAAACAATAACACACAACACACAATGCACGACAGAGGGTTAAATAGGGAATACAATACAACATATAATGGGGAACAGGTGTACACAAACAGGACACAACAAGTCAAACACCGAAACATAGATCAGTGGCAGCTAGTACTCCGGGGACGACGAACGCCGAAGCCTGCCCGAGCAGGGAGGAGGAGCAGCCTCGGCTGATTCCGTGACACTGACAGCCTAAATCGAAATACTACCTAAGACTGAAACAAATAACGAAAGAGGGAGAACACTTCTCAAGTACCTGTTCATAGGTCTCCGATCAGACACTGCGTAGTACTGCTGGACATAGAGAAACTAGCAGAGAAAACTGAGCAAGGGAACACAGGGAAGTGAGGGCATAAATACACAGGTGAACAGGTAGACACAGGTGATACCAATAAGATAATGATTAGTCCAGACTGTGAGTGAGGAGGTGCCTAAGGTTGTCAGAGGATGACACCTAGAAAGAATTTGACATACATGTCACCCAAGATACTCTAAAGGAATTGCATCAAAACAATGGAACCGTATTGGTTTGTGACCACATATTCTGCAAGGACAGACCTCAATTAGTCCTGGCAGGCTGGCATACTGACTGTTCAGTGCAAGGCTATTATAGTTTTGTGATTTCATATTAGTTTTTATTTCTATTAGTTTTTTTGTTTTTATTTGAAATTCAGTTTAGTTTCATTTAGCTTTCAGACTTGCTAAAGCTTTCAGTTTGATAAAAACATTTATTTAGTTTTTCTATTATTTATAGTAGTTTTAGTTTTAGTTTCAGGGACAGAAAGTAGCCTATGCGTGGGAGGCTAGGAACCATTTACAGTGCCTTCAGAAAGTATTCACACACCTTTTTCCACATTTTCTTGTGTTACAGCCTGAATTTAAAATGGATTAAATTGAGATTTTGTGTCACTGGCCTACAGACAATACCCCATAATGTCAAAGTGGAATTATGTTTTTAGAAAGTTTTACAAATTAATAAAAAATGAAGCTGAAATGTCTTGAGTCAATAAGTATTCAGCCCCTTTGTTATGGCAAGCCTAAAACAGTTCTGGAGTAAAAATGTGCTTAACAAGTCACATAATAAGTTGCATGGACTCACTCTCTGTGCAATAATAGTATTTAACATGATTTTTGAATGACTACCTCATCTCTGTACCCCACACCTACAATTATATGTAAGGTCCCTCAGTCGAGCAGTGAATTTCAAACACAGATTAAACCAAAAAGACCAGGGAGGTTTTCCAATGCCTCGCAAAGAAGGGCACCTATTGGTAGAAGGGTAAAAATAAAAATAAAGCAGACACTGAATATCTCTTTGAGCATGGTGAAGTTATTAGTAACACTTTGGATAGCGTATCAATACACGCAGTCACTACAAAGATACAGGAGTCCTTCCTAACTCAGTTGCCGGAGAGGAAGGAAACCGCTCAGGAATTTCACAATAAGGCCAACAGTGACTTTAAAACAGTTACAGAGTTTAATGGCTGTGATAGGGAAAAACTGAGGATGCATCAACAACATTGTAGTTACTCCACAATACTAACATAAATGACAGAGTGAAAAGAAGGAAGCCTGTACAGAATACAAATATTCCAAAACATGCATCCTGCTTGCATGAAGGCACTTACGTAAAACTGCAAAAAAATAAATGGCAAAAAATGAACTTTATGTGCTGAATACGGAGCGTTATGTTTGGGGTAAATCCAACACAACACATCACTGAGTACCACTCTCCATATTTTCAATCATGGTGGTGGCTGCATCATATTATGGGTATGCTTGTCATCGGCAAGAACTAGGGAGTTTTTTGGGGGGATAAAAATAAACGGAATAGAGCTAAGCGCAGGCAAAATCCTAGAGGAAAACCTGGTTCAGTCTGCTTTCCAACAGACACTGGGAGACAAATTCACCTTTTCAGCAGGACAATAACCTAAAACACAAGGCCAAATATACAGTTGCTTACCAAGACAACATTGAATGTTCCTGAGTGGCCTGGTTACAGTTTTGACTTAAATCAGCTTGAAAATCTATGGCAAGACTTGAAAATGGCTTTCTATCAATGATCAACAACCAACTTGACAGAGCTTGAAGAATAAAAAAAATTAAAAATAAAATAGTGTACAATCCAGGTGTGCAAAGCTCTTAGAGACTTACTCAGAACGACTCACAGCTGTAATCACTGCCAAAAGTGATTCTAACATGTATTGACTTAGGGGTGTGAATACTTATGTAAATTAGATATTTATTTGCAAACATTTCTATTGTGTGTAGATGGTTGAGAAAAAAATGAGGCCATCTCCATCTTGAAATAGTCAATTTTCTTCTTCACAAGTACAATTCATTGACTGACCCCTCCTGATGACCCAGCGGTCATGACTCCAACCGGGTCATCAGGAGGGATCAGCCAATGAAGTTGGAAGTCCTGCCCAGCTGACTAAATAAAAATGGTGAAAGTCCTCAATGCCGCTGCCCATGCTAACAAAGGCTTTTTGCCACTAGAGGACCCCATACAACTCCATAGCCAGGACATAGGTTTGGTTAGGTTTAAATTATAAATCAATCCTAATGTGACTTGGATTTAAAGGATAAGTGCCTAGACTGGTGCAAGAAATATGGTGTAATGAAACTCTCTTGTCCAAGTTTATTCCAATCCAATGCTTTATTTTACTTTAGTATTAGATGTACCTTTACCTTTATCTGACACGAAGAGAGAGGAAGAAAACGGCAAATGAAGTCATGGCACGTTTGATATGTTATGCTTATGTAATATTAAACATGTATCACTGTTTAATATTTGACTCCTGAGTGGCGCAGTGGTCTAAGGCACTGCATCGCAGTGCTAACTGTGCCACTAGAGATCCTGGTTCGAATCCAGGCTCTGTCGCAGCCGGCCGCGACCGGGAGACTCATGGGCGGCACACAATTGGCCCAGCGTCGTCCAGGGTAGGGGAGGGAATATCAGGCAGGGATGTAGCTCAGTTGATAGAGCATGGTGTTTGCAACGCCAGGGTTGTGGGTTCGATTCCCACGGGGGGCCAGTATAAAAAAAATATATATGTATTCACTAACTGTAAGTCGCTCTGGATAAGAGTGTCTGCTAAATGACGTAAATGTAAATAGGGTTAATAAATACAGCTGCAAAAACATAAGCAATACAACACTTGTTCACAGCCAGTGTGTGTGTGTTTCTGTTCAACCAAACAACATTTTCTGGTTTATCTTCAAGACTCTGTGTTGTGGTGGTTGGTCGGTTTCTTAAGCCTGATGACAGTTGTCCACAGACCGAGAATATTCTCTCCACGGACGCTTGGAATGCAGGGGCAGAAACCAGATCCCGAGCCTCAGGGCACAGCTTTGGATAAACAGCCATCGTTGCCTGCCAGAACTAAAGAGGTGACACATGCCCCCCTTTACCTCTTCCAGGTATTTCTGCAGCTCACACAGGACACTTAATGCCCTGCCAGGTTGACCCTCTGGTTGGACAGTGATCCCAGAAACAATCTTTGATGCAAAGAAGCTATATTTCTGAAGTACTGTGGTCGAGATCCTTGCTGGATTCATCGTGCTGGCATCTTCTTGGGGTCCGGCTGCTCCATGGCTGTACTCTCAGATTTGCTGAAGTAAAAAAAGACTCTGCTTCCCTCTAGGGCCGGGACGATACCAGTATTGCGATACTTGTTAGTACCATGGCAACCAGATTTTTTTTAAAGCCCTAATGTTGGAAACAAGCATAATTATGTTGTCATCCAGTCACATTTATTTATTGTCCAAGCTATAGTACAAAATATTTTACGTTCAGCAAGTTGTTAAAGGACCAAAGAGTTTGGTCAGTTTCGTGTTCCTCTGTAGAGATGGGAGAACCTTCCAGAAGGACAACCATCTCTGCAGCACTCAACCAATCAGGCCTTTATGGTAGAGTGGCCAGACAGAAGTCACTCCTCAGTAAAAGGCACATGACAGCCCGCTTGGAGTTTGCCAAAAGGCACCTAAAGGACTCTCAGACCATGAGAAAAAAGATTATCTGGTCTGATGAAACCAAGATTGAACTCTTTGGCCTGAATGCCAAGCGTCACGTCTGGAAGAAACCTCGCACCATCCCTAAGGTGAAGCATGGTGGTGGCAGCATCATGCTGTGGGGATGTTTTTCAGCGGCAGTGGCTGGGAGACTAGTCAGGATCGAGGGGAAGATGAACAGAGCAAAGTACAGCGAGATGCTTAATTAAAACCTGCTCCAGAGCGCTCAGGACCTCAGACTGGGGCGAAGGTTCACCTTCCAACAGGACAATGACCCTAAGTACACAGCCAAGACAACGCTTGAGTGGCTTCGGGACAAGTTTCTGAATGTCCTTGAGTGGCCCAGCCAAAGCTCGGACTTGAACCAGTTCAACCATCTCTGGAGAGACCTGAAAATAGCTGTGCAGCGATGCTCCCCATCCAACCTGACAGAGCTTGAGAGGATCTGCAGAGAAGAATGGGAGAAACACCCCAAATACAGGTGTGCCAAGCTTGTAGTGTCATGCCCAAGAAGACTCAAGGCTGTAATCACTGACAAAGGTGCTTCAAGAAATTACTGAGTAAAGGGTCTGAATACTTATGTAAATGTTATATTTCAGTTGTTGTTGTTTTTTTACAAATTAGCAAAATGTCTAAAAACCTGTTTTTGCTTTGTTAATATGTGGAATTAAGTTAAGTCTATGGCTTCATTTAACTGTGATATGACCAATAACCAAAGTGTGGCAGGAACTCAACACATCCTTGTGCACTGACAAGTATTAATAAACACCAAATGTAGTGCAAAAAGTTGTCAGCCATAAAATAAGATCTTATTACCTCTTTATAAAATAGCTATAGTGTTCTACATGTTGCGGATGAAGTTATCATCTGGATTTGCAGTGGGGTCCAATAAAATGTTTTATGAGATTGGAGAACACATCGGGGGGAATCTTAAACCATTCCTCCATACAGAATATGTCCAGATCCTTGATATCCTAGGTCTGCGCTTATGAACTGCCCTCTTCAATTCAAACCATAGGTTTTCAATAGGGTTCAAGTCCGGAGACTGAGATGGCCATTGAGAAATGTTGATTTTGTGGTCAGTTAACAATTTATTTGTGGATTTTGATTTATGCCAAACACATAACAATGATAGGCTAATGACATTTGATTAAAACTGTAAAACAAGGTTATATTACCTGAAGTTCACACCAAGCGACTTCTACCCAGGTGTCTGTGTCCAGACCTTTGTAGACAGTCTTGAAGGACCCTCTCCCGAGCTCAGTATCGAACTTGAGAAACCGGCCCCCGGGTGAGGTGGACACGGCTTTCATCTCGTTCTCATCCTCGTTCTCATCACTCCCCGCTTTCCCAGTGGTATCGGGCGACCGTGCTGCTGCATCATCTGGTTTTGGCTCGGCCTCGCTCCTCTCCTTCTCCTCTTCCGCGCTCACGCTCTCAGTCGCGCTGTCCTTCTGCCCCACTTGGCTCTCGGTGCTCGAGCTCTCCTGGGCCTGGAAAGCCACGCGTGGTCCGAGCGCGCGGGTTCGGTCCACGATGGTGCGCAGGTGGAAGCTGAGCACTGGAGTACTGTTAGCGCATTCTGGCGCGTCCAACGCTTGGTCGTCCACGTCCGAAAACCACAAACTTCTGCGAATGAACCTCTGGCGGACGAGTCCCCGGTAATCCGATAAGGGAAACGCGCTCGGGTCGCTTGCCCCACGCAGCGCTGCAGTTTCAATGTTGACATTCCGCTCTCCACCATTCTCATAGATAGGCCTCCGGGCATTGGTATCAGAGTCTAAATTGGGCACCGAGGAGAATGTGGATCCAAGTGGCGGGTCCGAGCCCGAGTCGTCCCCGGAATCCATCCCCGGGAAATGTTTAGACACTTACCGGTGACATTCAGAGGCGACTGCTATTATGGTCCTTCCCCAGCGGTGAGGGAGTGCATACCTTCAACGTTCGCCTGAACTGACGCAGTTAGGCAGCTATACTATCCCTAAAAGAATAATCTCACTTGAGATATCTGGCATATTTATAAAATGCCAGTTGATGATGACAAACTCTTATAACAGGTGCAATGGTGCCACTGCTTGACTTAATGCGGCTCAGCTTATCACAAATCCAGCCAGCCAGCCAATTGAAATGTTGCATTAATAAATTACAATGTAATTCATTCCTATTTTATGCAGTTTCTCTAAAGCCTTTGATTATTGCAACATTGCTTTTTCAACTGATAAAATTTGTTACAGTGTAGAAGCAGAACTCGTGGTAGGTAGAACTGCTACAATAAACACTCATGGACAGTTGTCGTGCCAGGATAGTTCCCTGTCTCTCTCTAATCCCTCAAAATAACCATCACATGCAAATGTCAGGTGCGCAGCTGTGACCGCTATAATCCTAGGCTAGTCGATCCCGTAGCTGGTTATTGAGTATTCATTACAGTTATTTCTTGATTTAAAAGCAGAATGAAGTCAGGGACGTGTGACCACCACATCAATGCATCGCCCCCATCGCATCACTCCGTTAACTATTCGCCTCCGCTGGGGGGAAGTTCCTCTGTTGAGCGGTGTCCGGGAGCAGAGTAGAAGCGCTGGTCAGATTGTTTGCTCACTGCGGCAGAGTATTCTCCCAGTGTGGATGATGTGCTCAGAGCATCTCACCGTTCGTTCGGACTATATTTGTGCGCTGTCTTTCTCAATTTACACTTTCCATGGCAAGGAGACAAGTCCATTTTAAAGACACAGATCCACGCCCCTAGCAACAACACATATCCAATAAATGCGCACGTTTTTAGGCGGTACCTTCAGCCTCCGTGACAGGGGTTGTTATGGACCGACCACACCACTCGCTGTGTCCTCCCATCCTCTGCATGACGCTACGGTAGCCAATAGGGGGTGGACGCTCACCTGTGCGGCAGAAACCTGCAAATTATAGCCAATATGTGATCACTATAGGATAATTGCCTATTCTATTCTACTGAATTTAACTAAACTAAAATAGAATAGAATTGGACAGCATGCAAATGATCACTGATTAGTAATTGCTTGTTCTTGATGGAATAAAATATATATTCTATTCATTTGAGTTAAGTTCAGTAGAATAAAATAGAATAGAATATAACAAAATAGAATAGATTGGAATGTAATAGAATAGAATAGTCTGCAAATGATAGCCTTAAAGTGATCAGCGATGACAAATTCCCACTGGGCACACACTGAAATTAAATTGAACCAACGTGGAATAGACGTTGAGATTACTTCTGTGCCCAGAGGGATGTTTGTTCTTGATGGGCTATAATATATATTTTATTCAGTTCAGTTCAGTTCTACAGTTATTCCGTTCTTATTTCTTATTAGCGCCAAACTGTTGGATTGAAACTTGAACATGATGAGTGCTATTTTTGCCCATACAGAGTTTTCACCTGTATGGAGAGTTGGCCAAGGCTTTCGACTCTGTCAACCACCGCATTCTTATTGGCAGACTAAATAGCCTTGGTTTCTCAAATGACTGCCTCGCCTGGTTCACCAACTACTTCTCAGATAGAGTTCAATGTGTCAAATCGGAGGGCCTGTTGTCTGGACCTATGGCAGTCTCTATGGGGGTGCCACAGGGTTCAATTCTTGGGCCGACTCTTTTCTCTGTGTATATCAACGATGTCGCTCTTGCTGCTGGTGACTCTCAGATCCACCTCTACGCAGACGACACCATTTTGTATACATCTGGCCCTTCATTGGACACTGTGTTAACAAACCTCCAAACGAGCTTCAATGCCATACAACACTCCTTCAGTAGCCTCCAACTGCTCTTAAACACTAGTAAAACTAAATGCATGCTCTTCAATCGAATGCTGCTGGCATCCGCCCACCCGACTAGAATCAATACTCTCGTCTGACCTAAAGTATGTGGACAACTACAAATACCTAGGTGTCTGGTTAGACTGTAAACTCTCCTTCCAGACTCACATTAAGCATCTCCAATCCAAAGTTAAATCTAGAATCGGCTTCCTATTTCGCAACAAAGCCTCCTTCACTCATGCTGCCAAACATGCCCTCGTAAAACTGACTATCCTACGGATCCTTGACTTCGGCGATATCATTTACAAAATAGCCTCCAACACTCTACTCAGCTAATTGGATGTTGTCTATCACAGTGCCATCCGTTTTGTCACCAAAGCCCCATATACAACCCACCACTGTGACCTGTACGCCCTTGTTGGCTGGTCCTCACTACATATTCGTCGCCAAACCCACTGGCTCCAGATCATCTATAAATCACTTCTAGGCAAATCCCCACCTTATTTTAGCTCATTGGTCACCATAGCAACACCCACCCGTAGTATGCGCTCCAGCAGGTATATCTCACTGGTCATCCCCAAAGCCAACACCTCCTTTGGCCGCCATTCCTTCCAGTTCTCTGCTGCCAATGACTGGAACGAATTGCAAAAATCTCTGAAGCTGGAGACTCTTATCTCCCTCACTAACTTTAAGCATCAGTTGCCAGAGCACCTTACCGATCACTGAAATTAGCCCACCCAACTACCTCATACCCATATTGTTATTTATTTTACTAATTTGCACCCCAGTATCTCTATTTGCACATTAGCTCTTGCACATCTATCATTCCAGTGTTAATACTAATTGTAATTATTTTGCACTATGGCCAATTTATTGCCTTACCTCCATAACTTGCTACATTTGAACACACTGAATATATATATTTTCTGTTGTATTTTTGACTTTATGTTTTGTTTTACCTCATATGTAACTCTGTGATGTTGTTTTTATCGCACTGCTTTGCTTTATCTTGGCCAGGTCGCAGTTGTAAATGAGAACTTGTTCTCAACTGGCTTACCTGGTTAAATAAAGGTGAAATAAATAAATAAAATAAAACAGTGCATTCGGAAAGTATTCAGACCCCTTCACTTTTTCCACATTTTGTTACCTTACAGCCTTATTCTATTCTTTCTTTTTTTAATCTCATGAATCTACACACAATACCCCATAATGACAAAGAGAAAATAGGTTTTTAGAAATATTTGCAAAACAGAAATACCTTATTTACATAAGTATTCAGACCCTTTGCTATGAGACTCGAAATTTAGCTCAGGTGCATCCTGTTTCCATTGATCATCCATGAGATGTTTCTACAACTTGATTGGAGTCCACCTGTGGTAAATTCAATTAATTGGACATGATTTGAAAAGGCACACACCTGTCTATATAAGGTCCCACAGTTGACAGTGCATGTCAGAGCGAAAACCAAGCCATGAGGTCAAAGGAATTGTCCGTAGAGCTCCGAGACAGGATTGTGTCGAGGCACAGATCTGGGGAAGGGTACCAAAACATTCCTGCAGCATTGAATGTCCCCAAGAACACAGTGGCCTCCATCATTCTTAAATGGAAGAAGTTTGGAACCACCAAGACTCTTCCTAGAGCTGAGGAAACTGAGCAATCGGGGCAGAACGACCTTGGTCAGAGAGGTGACCAAGAACCCGATGGTCACTCTGACAGAGCTCCAGCGTTCCTCTGTGGAGAACCTTCCAGAAGGACTACCATCTCTGCAGCAAGATTGAACTCTTTGGCCTGAATGACAAGCGTCACGTCTGAAGGAAACCTAGCACCATCCCTACGGTGAAGCATGGGGGTGGCAACATCATGCTGTGGGGACGTTTTTAGCGGCAGGGACTGGTAGACTAGTCAGCATCGAGGGAAAGATGAACGGAGCAAAGTACAGAGAGATCCTTAATGAAAACCAAAATGTGGAAAAAGTGAAGCGGTCTGAATACTTTCCGAATGCAAAATTGCCGCTAGTCAAGTGTTCTGCCTCTGAAAATATATATTGAAGATGTACACAAGATGGCACCTTCAGCATTGGAAATTGGAATATTATTCTGACTCATTCTGCAACAGTTAGGTTATTCAATTGATGCTGAAATGGTGTTTGGGAAGATTTTTCACCAAAGGCTATACATATGGGCTCTTGAGTGGCGCAGCGGTCTACGGCACTGCATCTCAGTGCTTGAGGCGTCACTACAGACCCCCTGGTTCGATTCCAGGCTGTATCACAACCGGCCATGATTGGGAGTCCCATAGGGCGAGGCACAATTGGCCCAGCGTCGTCCGGGTTTGGCCCGTGTAGGCCGTCATTGTAAATAAGAATTTGTTCTTAACTGACTTGCCTAGTTAAATAAAAATAAAAAATATCAGGTTTTGCCCAAAGTTAGAATCAGTGGACTGTAATTGGTCAGATCAACGGTAATTTACATAATTTCATGAAAACCCTATATTGTATTTTTGATTTTGTGAAACTCTGTGGAATCCCTTGTTTTTCGCCCAAATGAAAGGGTAATTCCTTAATTATCAAAACATGACAATTCAGGGGCTACTTTCAGTTTCTCTTGACCCCAGTTTAGAGACGCCCCCTAGTGAAGGGCGGTAGTCATTCCTCCACATCTTCCCATTTTAGACCTATTTCACACAGCGACCGACCCGGCGAGCACTGGCAGAGACACAACGACACAGACTCCCACAACACATTTAGGAATTTAACCCGCTTTAGTTTAAATTCAATAGTTAAGAGGCAAATATGGCGACTGAAAACATGGCAATGAACGGAGAGGCCGACCGAGAGAACGGAGGAGAGGTAAGATAGGCGTCGATGCAAGAAGCTGCGAGTCTGCAGTCTGCAGTCTGCAACAGAGGCCAGCCCTAACCTATGAAAAGTGTTTGTTTTTTCATAGAAAAACGTCCATAATCTATGCCGCAGCCTACTGCATCTTGGTTACATTGTAACCTAACCATTATAGCCGATCATATATGCTAAAATGTAACCATTTCTCGCTATGCAGGAAGTTTATCGGTAGTTCATTTATTTACATCTCACATTCTGTGCTGTAACTTTTCTTTGTGGGGCTTCAACAGGACTAATCTAAATTAAGCACCAGTCTTGTCTGAAAGATTGCAAACCCAATGCAATAGATTTACTCGTAGCCTATAATGGTTTTTGCTTGTAGTTTTACGGGTAGTGACTACGCGCTATGCTCGTGAAAAGTAAAATCCGCAGAAATACAATGACTGACACGTGCCTGTTGTCATGGGGATTATGCTCCTGAACAGTGGATATTTTATGAGATTGGGAGCATAGCCAGTGGGCCTGTTGGTGGCCTCAGCAGCCTATTTCAAAGACCATTGTCACGCGAACCTTGGAACTAGATCAGGGTTTCTATTACAGCTAATGAAGTCATTCATTCTAGTCCAAAACCCACCTGTTGAGGATTAGGTGTGAGATCATAGCCATGCTCCGGATTTATGCTACCTACACCAGGGGAATCCCTTATTTACATTGACATTTTAGTCATTTAGCAGACGCTCTGATTTACAGGAGCAATTAGGGTTAAGTGCCTTGCTTAAACCTAGTCGGCTCAGGGATTAGAACCAGCGACCTTTCGGTTACTGGCACAACGCTCTTACCCACTAAGCTACCTGCAGCATGATGTTGCTACATGCAACTTGAACAACGCATGATTTTATGTAGCCTGTTGACTATCCTTCAAATATTATGTTGATGTGTTTGAAAACCCAAATCATGAAAAGTATCAGAGAACTTGATCTACCAAGGAATTGATCCAACAATGTTGGGTAGCAAGAAGATGGCAAGAATGTTGTTGTCAATTGTTTATAATCAACCAAATTATGTTGCATTATAACACAGTTATAACCAAATCACAGTTAAAGGTACTTATTTATGACATTAGTCAGCTTAATAGATAATTATATCACTATACTGGAGAGGTCTGAACAGGATATGAAAGAAGATACTGAAGATACACACACACTAAAAATACATTACACAATGAGAAAGTGGGGGGAAGTGGTGATTTCCCACTGATGTGTCAAAGTCAGAGCAGGTTATCCAGGGGCCTTGTTTGTGAATAGGTGACATATACTAAGGGGGAAGCCACATAATTGTAAAGTTACTAACCCAGAGTAAACACCTGTTACACCACGACAAGAGGTCATAACCATGTCAAAGGCCAAAGGAAAGCATGTAGAATTCCCCACAAGTCCCCATTGATGTAGGTAGAGTGTTAAGTGCTATGTGGTTGTTAATATTTGGTGTAATATGGCAAAGAAAACAAACATTCCTATGGGCAAAGGTAAACACCCTTCCCACCAAGCAAGAGTTTACAAAAAACTACAACAAAGTTTAGGCCTACTCAGTGTCTGTGTCCAAAATGGCACCCTGGCCTATTCTCTAGCTACCAGAGACCTGGTCAAAAGTAGTGCACTATATAGGAAGTAGGGTGCCATTTCGGACCCATTCAGTGTTTACATAATTATGCAGGACGCTTTCAAATCATCACTCAGTATTGATTTGTCTTGTTGGGGGTCTTCCGAAAACGAAATGTTTACTTAGCCTTAGATACCATTCATCCCCATCTCTCACAGTCACACAATGCTTAATGGTACAATTATCTGTTTGGCTGGCAGAGATATTAGATAGATGAGAGTTGGGCTCAAGCCTGGGAATTAATGAAGAAGGTAGAAAAGCATATCCAACTATCAGGTGCTATAATTTAAAAAAATCAATGAATGAAATAGAATGAAATAGAATGTCCGCAACTCTGTCATTCTCCTCAGTGGTGTTTTCAAGGTTGTCTGTTGTGCGTCTTGTAGAAAACACTGCAATTCTTTAAAAAAGGAATACCCTCTTCGGAGAACATATTTTGAAAGTCCAACATCCCAAGTGAATCACATAGCATTGAGCAACATAAAGGAGGTGTCCAGTCTGAGCCCGCTCTGCTCTGTGAGCAAAGGGACATAATGGCCTGGGATTCTGGAAATTATTGACATTTAGGTAATGATGACTCAGAAAAGTCCTGATCAAACTCAATGGAAAACAACTGTGCGAACATCGAGCTCTGTTAGAGTTTGTTGTTTTTACCCATCAGTGTTGATCTTAAACCTGCAGCTTATACTGATTGTTGAGTCTAGTTGTTCAGATAGAAGCAACATGAAGAGCCCACATGTGAACCTCACAGTCAAACAACAACAGTTGTTCAGTTGATGTACTACCAGTGTATGAACCAGGAGGGCAGAGGGTGGGTAGGAAAAAAGAGAGCTGAGAGGGACTCCCATCTCTACATGAGCAACAACATTGTTTGGTCAGCAGTGTTTGTCCCACAATGATCTGTTTGTTACTCAACAATCATGCTTAAGAAAGGTGTCTGGAATCACCAGAATACGTAATACAGTACATGTACTGTATCTCATCCTGTTATAACACTCTGGACATCAGCAGCAGAGGCAAGTCCCTCCTTGGCCAGAGAGAGGAAGAGGGACAGATAACCAGACACTGAGGACAAGGCCATCAGAAAGTTCCTTCATTAAGTATTTCTAGAACATTGTTAAGTTATGAATACAGCAGTATAGGAATCTAGCCCATTTGAAGGACAAAGACATGGACAACAAGATCGAGTGAGAAAAATGGCACACAAAAAACTGGACCAGAGAAAGGGAGTGAGAGTCAGAGAATGGAATGAATGAAAGACAAAGAAAGATCAGTGCAGGAATTTGAGGGTTATAAGTCAGTGAAGGAAAGCAGGCTGCTTCTAAGAGATAACTGTCCAAACATTGCTAGCCTCGGTCACAAAGACAACTTTTTCCTCTGTGGGCTGTGAGTGTTTTTAGAGGTGGTGAGAGGCATGTGGATATGGGTTACTCTGTTTTACACTGCCAACCTGGGCACAAGGCTCTCTTTGTTGGTTTTTGGACTGTTCCACCCAAAATAAACACTCTGTCCTCAACCCACAAAGACACCTGGGTAATGTTTGGTTTAGGAATCCCACTTTTCCAATGATGTAACAATTTAACATCATATTTTCCGACCCGCTCTACTGCAGGGTGGTAAGGTAGAGAAGAGACCTTCCTCCACAGGGTGAACAGCTTTCTCTTGGTTTTCAGCTTCAGTATCTACACCCTGGGTGACAAGAAACTGAAGAGAAGTCATAGCACATGATCTCTTGACCTCCCTTCCTTTCTATCAGTTCTCTGTGCACCGAGGGCAAGTCACCATGTACCGACGGCATGGTCACACTTCCTGCTAAAATAGTCCCACAACACTTTCATTTCCCACAAATCCACAGTAGTGTCACTGTAGCAATCCCCAGAATGTCCCCATACTTCCATTACAACTTTTTCCTCCTAATTACGCTGAAGGTCAATATGACATAGTAAAAAGTTCAGTGAAGACATTAACTCATCATAGTGTTCATATAATGTAGTATAGGACCAGCCTCTTATATAATAATAATAATAATATAATTAACAGTGTGCTTCCCTCCAGGTTCACTTACAACTGTATCCTGACAGTGATGTACCTGGGTTAACATTTACATTACATTTACGTCATTTAGCAGACGCTCTTATCCAGAGCGACTTACAAATAGGTGCATTCACCTTATAGCCAGTGGGATAACCACTTTACAATGATTTTATTTATTATTTTTATTTTTATTTTTTGGGGGGGGGGGGGGGTTGGGGTAAGGGGGGGTAGAAGGATTACTTTATCCTATCCCAGGTATTCCTTAAAGAGGTGGGGTTTCAAATGTCTCCGGAAGGTGGTGAGTGACTCCGCTGTCCTGGCGTCGTCAGGGAGCTTGTTCCACCATTGGGGTGCCAGAGCAGCGAACAGTTTTGACTGGGCTGAGCGGGAACTATGCTTCCGCAGAGGTAGGGGAGCCAGCAGGCCAGAGGTGGATGAACACAATGCCCTCGTTTGGGTGTAGGGACTGATCAGAGCCTGAAGGTACGGAGGTGCCGTTCCCCTCACAGCTCCGTAGGCAATCACCATGGTCTTGTAGCAGATGTGAGCTTCAACTGGAAGCCAGTGGAGTGTGCGGAGGAGCGGGGTGACGTGAGAGAACTTGGGAAGGTTGAACACCAGACGGGCTGCGGCATTCTGGATGAGTTGTAGGGGTTTAATGGCACAGGCAGGGAGCCCAGCCAAAAGCGAGTTGCAGTAATCCAGACGGGAGATGACAAGTGCCTGGATTAGGACCTGTGCCGCTTCCTGTGTAAGGCAGGGTCGTACTCTTCGAATGTTGTAGAGCATGAACCTACATAATCGGGTCACCGCCTTGATGTTAGCGGAGAACGACAGGGTGTTGTCCAGGGTCACGCCAAGGCTCTTCGCACTCTGGGAGGAGGACACAACGGAGTTGTCAACCGTGATGGCGAGATCATGGAACAGGCAGTCCTTCCCCGGGAGGAAGAGCAGCTCCGTCTTGCCAAGGTTCAGCTTGAGGTGGTGATCCGTCATCCATACTGATATGTCTGCCAGACATGCAGAGATGTGATTCGCCACCTGGTTATCAGAAGATTAGAAGAAGATTAGTTGTGTGTTGTCAGCGTAGCAATGATAGGAGAGGCCATGTGAGGATATGACAGAGCCAAGTGACTTGGTGTATAGCGGGAATAGGAGAGGGCCTAGAACTGAGCCCTGGGGGACACCAGTGGTGAGAGCACGTGGTGCGGAGACAGCTTCTCGCCACGCCACTTGGTAGGAGCGACCGGTCAGGTAGGACGCAATCCAAGAGTGAGCCGCGCCGGAGATGCCCAGCTCGGAGAGGGTGGAGAGGAGGATATGATGGTTCACAGTATCAAAGGCAGCAGACAGGTCTAGAAGGACAAGAGCAGAGGAGAGAGAGTTAGCTTTAGCAGTGCGGAGAGCCTCCGTGACACAGAGAAGAGCAGTCTCAGTTGAATGACCAGTCTTGAAACCTGACTGGTTTGGATCAAGAAGGTAATTCTGAGACAGATAGCAAGAGAGTTGGCTAAAGACGGCACGCTCAATAGTTTTGGAGAGAAAAGAAAGAAGGGATACTGGTCTGTAGTTGTTGACATCAGAGGGATCGAGTGTTGGTTTTTTGAGAAGGGGTGCAACTCTCGCTCTCTTGAAGACGGAAGGGACATAGCCAGCGGTCAAGGATGAGTTGATCAGCGAGGTGAGGTAAGGGAGAAGGTCACTGGAGATGGTCTGGAGAAGAGAGGAGGGGATAGGGTCAAGCGGGCAGGTTGTTGGGCGGCCTGCCGTCACAAGTCGCAATATTTTATCTGGAGAGAGAGGGGAGAAAGAAGTCAAAGCATAGGGTAGGGCAGTGTGAGCAGGACCAGCGGTGTTGTTTGACTTAACAAACGAGGATCGGATGTCGTCAACCTTCTTTTCAAAATGGTTGACGAAGTCATCCACAGAGAGGGAGGAGGGGGGGGGGGGGGGGGGGGGGGGGGGGGGGGGGGATTCAGCAGGGAGGAGAATGTGGCAAAGAGCTTCCTAGGGTTAGAGGCAGATGCTTGGAATTTAGAGTGGTAGAAAGTGGCCTTAGCAGCAGAAACAGATGAAGAAAATGTAGAGAGGAGGGAGTGAAAAGATGCCAGGTCCGCAGGGAGTCTAGTTTTCTTCCATTTCCGCTCAGCTGCCCGGAGCTCTGTTCTGTGAGCTCGCAATGAGTCATCAAGCCACGGAGCTGGAGTGGAGGACCGAGCCGGCCGGGAGGATAGGGGACATAGAGAGTCAAAGGATGCAGAAAGGGAGGAGAGGAGGGTTGAGGAGGCAGAATCAGGAGATTGGAGGGAGAAGGATTGAGCAGAGGGAAGAGATGATAGGATGAAAGAGGAGAGAGTAGCGGGAGAGAGAGAGCGAAGGTTGCGACGGTGCATTACCATCTGTGTAGGGGCAGAGTGAGTAGTGTTGGAGGAGAGGGAGAGAGAAAAGGATACAAAGTAGTGGTCGGAGACTTGGAGGGGAGTTGCAGTGAGATTAGTAGAACAACAGCATCTAGTAAAGATGAGGTCAAGCGTATTGCCTGCCTTGTGAGTAGGGGGGGACGGTGAGAGGGTGAGGTCAAAAGAGGAGAGGAGTGGAAAGAAGGAGGCAGAGAGAAATGAGTAAAATGTAGATGTAGGGAGGGTGAAATCCCCCAGAACTGTGAGGGGTGAGCCATCCTCAGGAAAGGAACTTATCAAGGCGTCAAGCTCATTGATGAACTCTCCAAGGGAACCTGGAGGGCGATAGATGACAAGGATAATAAGCTTAAATGGGCTAGTGACTGTGACAGCATGGAATTCAAATGAGGAGATAGACAGATGGGTCAGGGGAAAAATTGAGAATGTCCACTTGGGAGAGATGAGGATTCCTGTGCCACCACCCCGCTGACCAGATGCTCTCGGGGTATGCGAGAACACATGGTCAGACGAGGAGAGAGCAGCAGGAGTAGCAGTGTTTTCAGTGGTAATCCATGTTTCCGTCAGCGCCAAGAAGTCGAGGGACTGGAGGGTAGCATAGGCCGAGATCAACTCTGCCTTGTTGGCAGCAGAACGGCAGTTCCAGAGGCTGCCTGAGACCTGGAACCCCACGTGGGAGGTGCGTGCAGGGACCACCAGGTTAGAGAGGCAGCAGCCACGTGGTGTGAGGCGTTTGTGTAGCCTGTGCGGAGAGGAGAGAACAGGGATAGGCAGAGGCATAGTTGACAGGCTGCAGCAGATGGCTACAATAATGCAGAGGAGATCGGAATGAAATGAACTAAACATCTGGGAAAGGAGAGAGCGGGGCCTCCCTCACCACAACTCCCAAATATAACTCTCCCAACTTCCACCTCAGAAACTATAATTGTTGTAAACTACAGCGGTTCAATGTTCTCTAGGAATAGACTAACTTAGTTTATTCAGCTAGCTAACTAGGTGCAGTATTATTCCGTGAAAATCGTCCGGGCACCTCGTCATAAGACGCCACAGCCAGCTAGCATGCCGGACTCCAACAACACGGTTTAGCGCCAATACTCGGCCACAACAAACCACCAGTGTATCAACACGCAAGCAGATCGTTCGTGTCCGTGTCTAACGTTGTGGGTTAGTCCCGACAGCTTGAGCGAGTCCGTCGTCAACTTATTCAGCCAGTTAGTTAGCTAGAATAGTTAGCAAACTAGCTAGCCATTGCTTTCAGACAAAGAAGAACCCCTCCTTTCACGGCACGAACACACAGCGAGAGCCAAACTAACGTTAACTAGTCACCCATGTCCTGAATTCCTTGAACGACTCGGGCTATCAATATGTAGAAGAAAAAAAAACACAAATGTAGGTTATGACTTACCCCTAGCAGCTACTGTTAGCTAGCCAAGTGCAAAGCTAGCCACTGAATTGACTCAGCCAGTTCGCGTCTGTTCGCTCGGTCGTTCCAGCTATTGTTTAAGTCCATAGACATATGGATGGATATACATTACAGTGGGGGGGGAAAGTATTTAGTCAGCCACCAATTGTGCAAGTTCTCCCACTTAAAAAGATGAGAGAGGCCTGTAATTTTCATCATAGGTACACGTCAACTATGACAGACAAATTGAGAAAATGTTTTCCAGAAAATCACATTGTAGGATTTTTTATGAATTTATTTGCAATTTATGGTGGAAAATAAGTATTTGGTCACCTACAAACAAGCAAGATTTCTGGCTCTCACAGACCTGTAACTTCTTCTTTAAGAGGCTCCTCTGTCCTCCACTCGTTACCTGTATTAATGGCACCTGTTTGAACTTGTTATCAGTATAAAAGACACCTGTCCACAACCTCAAACAGTTACACTCCAACCTCCACTATGGCCAAGACCAAAGAGCTGTCAAAGGACACCAGAAACAAAATTGTAGACCTGCACCAGGCTGGGAAGACTGAATCTGCAATAGGTAAGCAGCTTGGTTTGAAGAAATCAACTGTGGGAGCAATTATTAGGAAATGGAAGACATACAAGACCACTGATAATCTCCCTCGATCTGGGGCTCCACGCAAGATCTCACCCCATGGGGTCAAAATGATCACAAGAACGGTGAGCAAAAATCCCAGAACCACACGGGGGGACCTAGTGAATGACCTGCAGAGAGCTGGGACCAAAGTAACAAAGCCTACCATCAGTAACACACTACGCCGCCAGGGACTCAAATCCTGCAGTGCCAGATGTGTCCCCCTGCTTAAGCCAGTACATGTCCAGGCCCGTCTGAAGTTTGCTAGAGTGCATTTGGATGATCCAGAAGAGGATTGGGAGAATGTCATATGGTCAGATGAAACCAAAATAGAACTTTTTGGTAAAAACTCAACTCGTCGTGTTTGGAGGACAAAGAATGCTGAGTTGCATCCAAAGAACACCATACCTACTGTGAAGCATGGGGATGGAAACATCATGCTTTGGGGCTGTTTTTCTGCAAAGGGACCAGGACGACTGATCCCTGTAAAGGAAAGAATGAATGGGGCCATGTATCGTGAGATTTTGAGTGAAAACCTCCTTCCATCAGCAAGGGCATTGAAGATGAAACGTGGCTGGGTCTTTCAGCATGACAATGATCCCAAACACACCGCCCGGGCAACGAAGGAGTGGCTTCGTAAGAAGCATTTCAAGGTCCTGGAGTGGCCTAGCCAGTCTCCAGATCTCAACCCCATAGAAAATCTTTGGAGGGAGTTGAAAGTCCGTGTTGCCCAGCGACAGCCCCAAAACATCACTACTCTAGAGGAGATCTGCATGGAGGAATGGGCCAAAATACCAGCAACAGTGTGTGAAAACCTTGTGAAGACTTACAGAAAACGTTTGACCTGTGTCATTGCCAACAAAGGGTATATAACAAAGTATTGAGAAACTTTTGTTATTGACCAAATACTTATTTTCCACCATCATTTGCAAATAAATTCATAAAAAATCCTACAATGTGATTTTCTGGATTTTTTTTCTCATTTTGTCTGTCATAGTTGACGTGTACCTATGATGAAAATTACAGGCCTCTCTCATCTTTTTAAGTGGGAGAACTTGCACAATTGGTGGCTGACTAAATACTTTTTTCCCCCACTGTATATGTTTATACTGAACATCATTGCTGTCTTTGTCTAGTCTATGTTGTACTAATGTTAGTCTCTCTGTATTCATGTTAGGTTCCACACCCTAGTCGCTGGAGACAGAGGGAGACGGGGGGTGCTCTGAACATGAACCACTACGCCAATAAGAAGAGTGCAGCAGAAAGCATGCTGGATGTGGCATTACTCATGGCCAATGCGTCCCAGCTGAAGGCTGTCCTGGAGCAGGGCCCAGGGTTCACCTTCTACACCCCTCTCATCACCCTCATCTCCATCTCCCTTATCCTGCAGGTCACTGTGGGCATCCTGCTCATCTTCATCGGTGGGTCTCAGTTCTATTCTCATCAACTTTATTAATCCCCCCCAGTGGTAAGTTAAGAAAGTCATAGACACTCTGTCTGACTCTGGCGCTAACCAGCAACTGGTTGCTTCCCAATAATATCTCCTTTCTCCTGAAGAGTGAAGTCATTCAATACTTCCCACAAATCTAAAAGCATTGGATTGGTGGAGGCATGGGATAGGAGTTTCCACCATATTTCTTATCCCAATCATTCCATTTTTTATTTCAAATCAGTGAAGGGAAGTGAACACTTTGGGATGAAGGAGAGATAATTGGGACATAGCCACAAATTGATGAGGCATGGGCCAGGAGCGTAGAAATATAATGAATAGAACAGGCTTGGAACCTCTTACCCTGACAATTTTACTGGTAAACTCCTGGGTACACTCACAATGGCTGCCTGGTATTGTGATGCAATAATTTCCATGGTAATCTAGAATGTTAATTCAAATTAAGGAATACCTGGAATAGTATAAAGTTATCCTTCTTCCCCCACCCCCCATAAAAAATAATAAAATCAAGTGGTTGTCCCACTGTCTATCATAAGTTGAATGCACCAATTTGTAATTCGCTCTGGATAAGAGGGTCTGCTAAATGATGTAAATGTAAATTATGCTAACTGATGTGGCTCATGCAATGGAATTTATTTTTTTGTAATGTCAGTTGAGTTGATTCAACAAATCAATGCACTAATTGATGGGTACCTGCTTTGCTCCTACTGGTACACTCAAAATGGCTGCCAGTCCACCCATTATGCCATCATTGACTTGAATGGGGAGGCCCGTTCTATTCATTTTATTTCTGTGGCCAGGAGTTTATCCTGACTATGTGACCTGACCCCCATATGACATGGTCAGGGAAAACTCCTAACATTATTGATGAGACATGAACACTTGATTTATGGTACTATTGTTTCTCCTCAGCTCCAGGAATAGACAAACTCCCTGACCCTACTTTATGATTGAATACCAACAAACATTATGAGCTCTATTTTAACAAACTTAACGCAATGGTAGATCTAAGAGCTGGCGGTAGCGCTGTATGTCGGGCGGTGTGTCAGAAATATATATTTAATTTTTTTGTCAGAAATATTTTAGCTATTTTCACAGCCGAAATTATGAGCGCAATAGCTGGCGGTGGCGCGAAAGGGCAAATTTTTGATGAATAAGGAAGTTATAGGTGTGACGAGGGCTTTGCCATTGCTGTTGAAAACAGCCGTAGTAGCTTAGGGTAAGGGTAGCCTATGGAGGTTAATCGGACATGAGGCGGTCTTTGAAAATGGGGAAGGATAGCCTACTTGAACAAGCGAAATGAAGTATGCAGGTATGTGAATTGTGAATAATGAAAAACCTCCAAAATATTTCAAAGCATTCTCAGTAGACCATTTAAAAGCCCTCTTCATAGGCTACTTGGCTAATGGCAAGGATAAAAAGACGCATCTATGCGATGCTGCTAAACGAGCCTGGATTAAGGGGAGGGTAGGCTATGCTTGGTTTTTAATCAAATTAAATGAAATAGGGGAAACAAATACTTTTTTAATGTTTCTAAATATGAGATTCACCAGCACAAAAGGCACATCTCTCTTCCATGGGCACTGTGCGTCATGGCTGGATAGGCTGCGCTTCCACTCTCAAAATCCATGCCATTATCAACTGCGTTACCATTAAGACCTGCTTTTTGTGGGTCTTAAACTTCCCATTAGCACTGCATGAAATTGTAACTTTTGCCCCTTGTTTTTAAGGACACAACTCAAATATTGCCACCCCTCCTACTTCAGCGCAAACGGGCTGATGTTAGACAGGTAAATTGCCAAACCTGCCGTTAGGGCTGGAAAATGCCAGTGTGTGAGTTTTTACATGACGAAATTGCAAACTAACATGCTTTTGACACTTGTGCCTCAACACCAGCCGAAAATAGAGCCCTATGTGTGTCTGTAGGCCAGAGAATGGCTCTCTCAGCTAAAACAATATTATCTATGTACTGAGAGAAGCCTTGTCCATCACACCCCTGGCCATAATATCCTTATGTTCCCCTGCCAGGAGCTCCCATTGTGTGGGTGGGAGAGTTCAAAAATGAGACCATTGTATTTCTCCTCTGAGCTGGTTCAAATTAGGAATACTCAGCTTAATGTCCTGAGGGGGAATTGCTAACGTTACAGGAGTTGTGTCTCTGAACTGAGACAGCATTTGAAAAATGCTAAACTAAACTGGGCCCCAACTAACTCTCACCACAACCTCCACAACATATTAGCCTTCATCTCCAGTGAGGCATACAGTGCATTCAGAAAGTATTCAGACCCCTTGACTTTTTCCACATTTTGTTACGTTACAGCCTTATTCTAAAATTGATTAAATTGTTTTATCCCCTCATCAATCTACACACAATACCCAATAATGACAAAGCAAAAACAGGTTTTTGGAAAATTTTACAAAGAGGTTTTTTTTTTTTTACTGAAATATGACATTTACATAAGTATTCAGACCCTTTACTCAGTACTTTGTTGAAGCACCTTTGGCAGCGATTACAGCCTTGAGTCTTATTGGGTATGATGCCACAAGCTTGGCACACCTGTATTTGGGGAGTTTCTCCCATTCTTCTCCGCAGATCTTCTCAAGCTCTGTCAGGATGAATGGGGAGCATCTCTGCACAGCTATTTTCAGGTCTCTCCAGAGATGTTCGAACGGGTTCAAGTCCGGGCTCTGGCTGGGCCACTCAAGGACATTCAGAGACTTGTCCCGAAGCCACTCCTGAGTTATCTTGGCTGTGTGCTTAGGGTCGTTGTCCTGTTGGAAGGTGAACCGTCGCCCCAGTCTGAGGTCCTGAGCGCTCTGGAGCAGGTTTTCATCAAGGATCTCTCTGTACTTTGCTCTGTTCATCTTTCCCTCGATCCTGACTAGTCTCTCAGTCCCTGCCACTGAAAAACATCCCCACAGAATGATGCTGCCACCACCATGCTTCACCGTAGGGATGGTGCCAGGTTTCCTCCAGACGTGATGCTTAGCATTCAGGCCAAAGAGTTCAACCTTGGTTTCATCAGACCAGAGAATCTTGTTTCTTATGGTCCGCAAGTCCTTTAGGTGCCTTTTCGCAAACTCCAAGCAGGCTGTCATGTGCCTTTTACTGAGGAGGGGCTTCAGTCTGGCCTGATTGGTGGAGTGCTGCAGAGATGGTTGTCCTTCTGGAAGGTTCTCCCATCTCCACAGAGGAACTCTGGAGCATAACCAAGGCCCTTCTCCCCTGATTGCTCAGTTTGGCCGGGCGGCCAGCTCTAGGCAGAGTCTTGGTGGTTCCAAACTTCTTCCATTTAAGAATGATGGAGGCCACTGTGTTCTTGGGGACCTTCAATTCTGCATAATTGTTTTGGTACCCTTCCCCATATCTGTGCCTCGACACAATCATGTCTCGGAATTCCTTTGACCTCATGGCTTGGTTTTTGCTCTGACATGCACAGTCAACTGTGGGACCTTATATAGACAGGTGTGTGCCTTTCCAAATCATGTCCACAGGTGGACTCCAATCAAGTTGTAGAAACATCTCAAGGATGATCAATGGAAACAGGATGCACCTGAGCTCAATTTTGAGTCTCATAGCAAAGGGTCTGAATACTTATGTAAATTAGGTAGTTGTGTTTTTAATTTTTATAAATTTGCAAACATTTCGAAAAACCTGTTTTCGCTTTGTCATTATGGGGTATTGTGTGTAGATTAATGAGGATTTTTTTTTTGAATGAATTTTAGAATAAGGCTGTAAAGTAACACAATGTGGAAAAGGTCAAGGGGTCTGAATACTTTCCGAATGCACTGTATAATGAATGTCCTAGATAATAATTCACCTGAGGGTAGGAAATGTCAAAGGCTGTATCTTCATATCACATGGTTCAATAATGATTAATTAAATATGACAACACTGAATAAATGATGGTTCAAAAGCCAGGCCTCGGCCTGATTATTTAAAAGTTCATCCTTCCTAGGTAGGGAGGATTAGAGATGACTGGACTAGTGAACACAATGTGGTACAGCCCTTGTGTCCACTTGTCCAATCTTGTCTACTCACTCAATGATTACGTAAAGGAAGGGAGAGGGGAAGGATGTACTTTTAAGGAATTCAAATAGGGCCCCAGTCTTAGAAGCTACACTTAAAAACTGTGAAATAGCTCTCTCTGTTGGTTGGACTGAAGACATGCTTGGAGCCAGTAAATTAATCCTCAACATATTTTGGTGTGTCTCTATTGTTCTGCAGTAAAGTGGAACCTGAACGATGAGAGCATGCACTTCAAGCTGAACATTATGGAGAATGTCGCCACAGCACTCGTCTTCATCATTGTTGTAGTCAATGTCTTCATCACAGCATTTGGCGTCCAGAAGCCCAATCTAAACTCCTAACTGCCCTCACTCCTTACCCATGGTCATCAGCTAGTACACAGGTAAAGGTATTATACTAGTGTTATATGCACAATACGCACACACCATGCCAATGTATACTTTTCTTTGGTAGTGTTTGGTAATCATACATGTATGAGAGTTGTATGTCAAATTGTCAGGTTACATGAGCTTTATAAATACACCACATGACCAAAGGTTTGTGGACACCTGCTCGTCAATCATCTATTCCAAAATCATGGGCATTAATATGGAGTTGGTCCCCCCTTTGCTGCTATAACAGCCTCCACTCTTCTGGGAAGGCAGTCCACTAGATGTTGGAACATTGCTGCGGGGACTTGCTTCCATTCAGCCACAAGAGCATTCGTGAGGTCGGGCACTGATGTTGGGCAATTTGGCCTGGCTTGCAGTTGGTGTTCCAATTCATCCCAAAGGTGTTCAATGGGGTTGAGGTCAGGGCTCTGTGCAGGCCAGTTAAGTTCTTCCACACAGATCTCAACAAACCATTTCTGTATGGACCTTGCTTTGTGCACTGGGGCATTGTCATGCTGAAACAGGAAAGGGGCTTCCTCAAACTGTTGCCACAAAGTTGGAAGCACAGAATTGTCTAGAATGTCATTTTATGCTGTAGCATTAACATTTCCCCTCATTGGAACTAAGAGGCCTAGCCCGAACCATGAAAAACAGCCCCAGACCATTATTCCTCCTCCACCAAACTTTACTGTTGGCACTATGCATTGGGGCAGGTAGCGTTCTCCTGTTATGCGCCAAACCCAGACTCGTCCGTCGGACTGCCAGATGGGCATTCATCACTCCAGAGAACGCGTTTCCACTGCTCCAGAGTCCAATGGCGGCGAGCTTTACACCACTCCAGCCGATGCTTGGCATTGCGCATGGTGATCTTAGGCTTGTGTGCGGCTGCTCGGCCATGGAAACCCATTTCATGAAGCTCCTGACGAGCAGTTATTGTGCTGACGTTGCTACCAGAGGCAGTTTGGAACTCGGTAGTGAGTGTTGCAACCGAGGACAGACGATTTTTACCCTCTACGCGTAAGTGGCCTACCACTTCGAGGCTGAGCCGTAGTTGCTCCTAGACGTTTCCACTTCACAATAACAACACTTACAGTTGACCGGGGCAGCTGTAGCAGGGCAGAAATTTCACGAACTGACTTGTTGGAAAGGTGGCATCGTACGAAGGTGCCACGTCACTGAGCTCTTCAGTAAGGCCATTCTATTGCCAATGTTTGTCTATGGAGATTGCATGACTGTGTGCTCGACATTATACACCTGTCAGCAACGGGTGTGGCTGAAATAGCTGAATGCACTAATTTGAAGGGGTGTCCACATACTTTTGTATATATAGTGTATATGTAGATAGGCCTACTGTTAGAATACACATACAGCGGCTTGCGAAAGTATTCACCCCCCTTGGCATTTTTCCTATTTTGTTGCCTTACAACCAGGAATTAAAAATGTTTTGGGGGGGGGGTTGTATCATTTGATTTACACAACATGCCTACCATTTTGAAGATGCAAAATATTTTTTATTGTGAAACAAACAAGAAATAAGCTTGTGCATGCATAACTATTCACACCATCTCTGCAGTAGGCAGAGATGGTGAAACAAGGAACTTTACTGATGGTCCCGAAGCCAGGATACAAAATAACGGACTTTACACTAAAAAGAAAGGCGGAGCAAATAAGACTCCAAAAAACAGGCAGACAGCCACAAATACGGAATACTAACTATGACTGAAATAATAAATAAACAGGGAGAACACTTCTCACGTACCTGTCCATACGTCCCGCGATCAGACACTGATTAGTACTGCTTGGCATAGTGAAACTAGCAGAGAAAACTGAGCAAGGGAACACAGGGAATTGAGGGCATAAATACACAGGTGAATCAGATAGACACAGGTGACACCAATAGGAAGATGATTAGTCCCGACTGTGAGTGAGGAGGTGCCTAAGGTTGTCGGAGGATGCTACCAGTGGGTCGCTCCGGAACTGCGACCCCCTCCTGTAACAGTCTCCCACATGCCTTTTGGCGAACACCAAACGTGTTTGCTTATTTTTTTCTTTAAGCAATGGCTTTTTTCTGGCCACTCTTCCGTAAAGCCCAGCTCTGTGGAGTATGTATGGCTTAAAGTGGTCTTATGGACAGATACTCCAATATCCGCTGTGGAGCTTTGCAGCTCCTTCAGGGTTATCTTTGGTCTCTTTGTTGCCTCTCTGATGAAAGTCCTCCTTGCCTGGTCTGTGAGTTTTGGTGGGCGGCCCTCTCTTGGCAGGTTTGTTGTGGTGCCATATTCTTTCAATTTTTTAATAATGGATTTAATGGTGCTCCATGGGATGTTCAAAGTTTCGGATATTTTTTTATAACCCAACTCTGATCTGTACTTCTCCACAACTTTTGCCCTGACCTGTTTGGAGAGCTCCTTGGTCTTCATGGTGCCGCTTGCTTCGTGGTGCCCCTTGCTTAGTGGTGTTGCAGACTCTGGGGCCTTTCAGAACAGGTGTATATATACTGAGATCATGTGACACTTAGATTGCACACAGGTGGACTTTATTAAACTAATTATGTGACTTCTGAAGGTAATTGGTTACACCAGATCTTATTTAAGGGCTTCATAGCAAAGTGGGTGAATACTTATGCACGCACCACTTTTCCGTTATTTATTTTGTATAATTTTTTGAAACAAGTCATCTTTTTCATTTCACTTCACCAATTTGGGCTATTTTGTGTATGTCCATTACATTACATCCAAATAAAAATCAATTTAAATTACAGGTTGTAATGCAACAAAATAGGAAAAACATCAAGGGGGATGAATACTTTTGCAAGGCACTTTAGGTGAATCTTATAGTAACTGTTATATGGGAATACCATAGCTGCAAAGCTGTACTAACCCAATTACCGCTACTTTACAGGCCAGAGACGTTCAGAGATCCAGTCTTCCATAGGCCTCAAGCCATCAGGTTCTCTGTTACGTCAAAGACAATGGATAGATCAACTGTATAGGACTCACACTAGCCTTTCATATCCACGGCCAGTCAACATTTCAGAGGCCATTACAAACTCAGAGTTCACCATCTTTGGCTTTGGCTTTCTATGTTCATTTCTCAGGATCTCATTCTCAGTTGCATTATCAAGCTTAGAGTTTGTCGACTCTGTCTTCCCCTGGTCATTTACCCTACTTCATGTTGTTACGTCACACACTTCATCAGTTGCTATTACTAATTGTTCAAATGACCAATGGCGTTAATTTATTGCCTTTTCAAATATGATCTACAGGGTTATTTTATACATATCTCAGAGCTGCTGTCGTGGTGACTGTACTTGAGTTGTACAGACCCAGCTGCTGTGTGTGTGTGTGTGTGTGTGTGTGTGCGCGCGCTCAAGTCTCTTTGGTCTGCTTTCAGCTCTGTACAAAAACACTTATTTTATATTTTTACCTCCCAAGCTAAAGCCCAAAGCACAGCTGTCTTAACTGCTATCGTTAATGCAGTAGAGGTTCGCAGATGTTTTTGGACTTCAGCTTATCTGGGTGTGTGTTGTAAATGCAGTGGTGAAAAGTACTTAAGTAAAATTACTTTAAAGTACTACTTAACCTCTTAAGGATCTGACCCTTTTTTTCTCAATTTTCACCTAAAATTACATACCCAAATCTAACTGCCTATAGCTCAGGACCTGAAGCATGGATATGCATATTCTTGATACCATTTGAAAGGAAACACTTTGAAGTTTGTGGAAATGTTAAATTAATGTAGGAGAATATAACACATTAGATCTGGTAAAAGATAATACATACAAAAAAACATGTGTTTTCTATTATTATTTTTGTTCCATCATCTTTGAAATGCAACACAATATAATATTGCAGTGTGTGTGCAAAGTTTCAGATTGATCCAGTGAATATTTTGTATCAAGTCTGCCCAAATGTGCCGAATTGGTCAATTGATACATTTTCAACTACATAACTATAGAGAACATACAAAAAAGATATGGTAATACAAAATGTAAGTTTACACAGGAATGTCATACATGATGGATCATTAGCTTATACACTAACTTTCACACGTCTAGATGGCCGGTCAGGGTGGGTGTGTAGACAGAGACAGCAGGGGTTCAAACTGTAGAACCCAGTTACCACATTTGAATATAAAAATGGATGCTACAAAAAACTATGCTACATTTTATCTCTGGGACCCTTAGGATGACAAATCAGAGCAAGATTACTGAATGTAAGTACATTATTTACCTTCAGAGGTGAATGTATCAAACCAGTTTCCGTGATAAGTTTTGTTGTTGTTGTGCACTCTCCTGAAACAATAGCATGCTATTTTTTCAATGTAATAGCTACTGTAAATTGGACAGTGCAGTTAGATTAACAAAAATGTAAGCTTTCTGCCCATATAAGACATGTCTATGTCCTGGAAAGTTTGCTGTTACTTACAACAGTCATGCTAATCGCATTAGCGCACGTTAGCTCAACCGTCCCGTAAACGGGACACCGATCCCGTAGAGGTTAAGTAGTTTTTTTGGGTATCTGTACTTTACTATTTATATTGTTGACAACTTTTACTTCACTACATTCCTAATGAAAATAATGTACTTTTTACTCCATACAATTTCCCTGACATCCAAAATTACCCGTTACATTTTGAATGCTTAGCAGGACAGAAAAGGATCCAATTCACATCATCCCTACTGCCTCTGATCTGGCGGACTCACTAAACACAAATGCTTCATTTGTAAATTATGTCTGAGTGTTGGAGTGTGCCCCTGGCTATCCGTAAATTTAAAAAACAAGTTGTGCCTTCTGGTTTTCTTAATAAGGAATTTTAAATTATTCATACTTTTACTTTTGATACTTAAATATATTTTAGCAATTACATTTACTTTTGATACTTAAGTATATTTAAAACCAAATACTTTAGACTTTCACTCAAGTAGTATTTTGCTGGGTGATGTTCACTTCTACTTCAGTCATTTTCTATTAAGTATCTTTACTTTTACTCAAGTATGACAATTGTGTACTTTTTCCACCACTGTTTAAATGCTTTGCCCACAGCCCCATGCTAAACATGTGTACATCATTGTACAGCAGAGAGGAGCGGATATAATCTGAGTCCTGTATGAGCCTGGGCCTACATATCGTATATTCAGGCAGAACTGCAGTGGTCAGCAGGTGTACAGTTTACAATCGATTAAGGTTGAAAAATTCCAGTAACTTTCCCAAAATAACCAGGTTTAAGTTACCAGAATTTTGCAACCCGACAGTCAACAAACCTCAACTTTTTATTACATTTACATTTACATTTTAGTCATTTAGCAGACGCTCTTATCCAGAGCGACTTACAGTTAGTGAATACATATTTTTTTTATACTGGCCCCCCGTGGGAATCGAACCCACAACCCTGGCGTTGCAAACGCCATGCTCTATCAACTGAGCTACATCCCTGCCGGCCATTCCCTCCCCTACCCTGGACGACGCTGGGCCAATTGTGCGCCGCCCATGAGTCTCCTGGTCGCGGCCGGCGGCGACAGAGCCTGGATTCGAACCAGGATCTCTAGTGGCACAGTTAGCACTGCGATGCAGTGCCTTAGACCACTGCGCCACTCAGGAGTACAGTTTTATCAGAGGGGACTGTGCATGCTGCCTTATATATGTAATCTCAGATCTATAACTGTATGTAGTTATAATTTAAATGTATATGTATATACACCACAGGAAGCTGCTGGCTGAAGGGAGGACGGCTCATAATAATGGCCGGAAAAGAGCGAATGGAATGGCATACCATTCCACTTATTCTGCTCCAGCCATTACCACGAGCCCGTCCTCCCCAATTAAGGAAGGTGCCACCAACCTCCTGTCATATACTGTACACTGAGTGTACAAAACATTAAAGGACACCTTCCTAATATTGAGTTGCCCCCCCCCTCTTGCCCTCAGAACAGCCTCAAATCGTCGGGGCATGGACTTTACAAAGTGTCAAAAGCGTTCCACAGGATGCTGGCCCATGTTGACTCCAATGCTTTCTACAGTTGTGTCAAGTTGGCTGGATGTCCTTTGGGTGGTGGACCATTCTTGATATACACGGGAAACTGTTAAGTGTGAAAAACCCAGCAGCATTGCAGTTCTTGACACAAACACCTGGCACCTACTACCATACCTGTTCAAAGGCACTTCAATAATTTGTCTTGTCCATTCACCCTCTGAATGATACACATACATGTCTCAATGATTAAAAATCATTCTTTAACCTGTCTCCTCACCTTCACTGATTGAAGTAAATTGAAGTGACATCAATAAGGGATCATAGCTTTCACCTGGTCAGTCTATGTCATGGAAAGAGCAGGTGTTCATAATGTTTTGTACACTTAGTGTATATATTTGTGTTGGACGTATTTATGTCATGCCTCGTTTAGACCCTACGCCTTGACAGTATAATCGTTTGTTTAGATTCTCTTAGGCCTTTTCTATTTTTGTAAATTAAGGACCAAATCATTTAACCCCACTTTTAATGTACTTTGTTGTTTTATGCACTGTATGCAATAGAACACTTTACTATTCTGAAATGAAGTTAGTAAATAAAATGCAACAATTTGTTCAGATATAGTTTTTTTTATTGTACATGCATGGAAAGGCTTGAAAGAAAATCATAATGGTGGCACTTGAGAGACTAAGGCAATCTGTGGGGCAAATCCTAACTTCCACTTTTTTACATAAAAAAAAGAGTAGATAGAGCTGTGACACAACAGTAATATGTCTACACATTGATTATATCTGGTAGGTTACATGATGTCCCCTACTATAAAACAGTATAACCGTTATAATCTACTTCCCCCATTAACAATATTTCCCTTCACAAACAAAACATAGATTAAGGCAAGTAAATGAACAAATGCTTCATGCATGTGTAAGAGAAAACATAAGACACGTGTTGGTTAGAGAAAGCTTTGGAAATGCTTAACATTTGAGAAAAGTGAGAGAAAAATAGATTCTGAGGTGAAACAACACGGTTGAGACCTGAAATGTGTTTGTTTGCATTGGCTTTTTAGTGGGCATAACCTAAAAAAAGTACACTTTCAAAAACAGTGACTAAGTACTATTTTCACTCAAAATAAAGATTTAAAGATGGAATCCACAGTAGGGGAAACAGCACCACTGTCCGCCACACCGCCATTGTTATTGTTTTGTTGACGAAGCGGAGTTGAGGAGCCTCACACAAAAAAAATGCTGAACATATTCTGCTGTTCTATCGCGCGTGAAATGATATCAGAGGGGGAAAAAACTGTGTTTGTTGTTTGCAGTAACTTCGTTGTTGTTGTAATATCGCAAACGGACGTAGCAGTTTCACCATTAAGGATTCCAGCTTTAAACATCAGGAGATAAGTCAACCACTATAACGTGATAGTTCTAGTGAACATATTGCAATGTCTCGGATATAGCTAGGTCACACATTCATTAAACCTTGCCTAGGTATACAACCATAGTGGACCTGGATTCATCTAATGTAAAGGCATTATGTGGTAGACATTTAACCCAAGACTTCACACTGGATGCACAACATGTTATAACATTGTTATTACATTGTTTCGCTTATAGACTCTCCCTGACAACAGAGACGTTATCACAAAACAAATTGCAATAAATGTAGTGCTTGGTTGTTTTTTTCTTCAATAAGCTAATTAAACATCTCATCTTATAAATACCCCAAATAAAATTGATGTTTTCTAATGTCAATCTCCTGAGTATACTGTAAGCAGTACAACACACTCTGTGGAAAAGGTTCAGTATTTAAAGTGAGCCTGGTCTCTGGGTATTCTGTACAAGCCCCTACATGTCTACTGTGTCCACACCACACAAATGAAGCTGAATGCAGACAGGATCTCTGATGCTATTCAGTAACAGAGGCTTTAGTTTAGTGTAATAATAGTATTTTTCACCAGAGAAGAGGCATGTCTATTATTATTATTAACCATT
Organism: Coregonus lavaretus; assembly: GCF_964263955.1. NCBI lineage: Eukaryota > Metazoa > Chordata > Actinopteri > Salmoniformes > Salmonidae > Coregonus > Coregonus lavaretus. The sequence goes on along the minus strand of NC_139995.1, from coordinate 44,896,016 downwards.
ATTAGGACAATGAAAGTCCATAAAAACCAGCGCTGTATGAAAAATTGTAAGAGAAAGTCAGATCCCTAAACCCAAAAGATATATATCTATCTATCTATCTATCTATCTATCTATCTATCTATCTATCTATCTATCTATCTATATATATATATATATATATATATATATATATATATATATATATATATATATATATATATATATATATATATATATATGTATAGTATTTACAGAGTTGTAAAAAAAAATAATGACTTAAGGGCTTTTCACACTACTGAGACGAATCGAATAGAGCCCAACCAAGCTGTACTAAACTGGCCTGGTTACGCATCAACCGTAGTTGCTGTAACTCGCACAGTTTGGTTCAGGTTGGCACGGTAGTGTGAAAAGGGTGTAGTGTAGTGTATTGTGTAGATGTCCGGAAGCACCTTTGGAGTGTGTGTTCTGATGTGCTGGTGGTGTTGGAGACACACCCACTACTTCCTGATGGGGTCTTCAGTGTACCATATGAGAACCTCTCGGGCTCGTCGGCCCAATCCAAGAGCAGCCATGCCAAGAGCCCTGCTGCCCCCTGTTACTTTGGACTCTGCAGGACAACACATGGGCGTTTCAACTTTGTTAGATTCCCCAACAAATAATCATGATAGCACTGATAACTTCAACCTAATGAAAAGTGAATAGGTGTAAATGATCCTGCTTGTGCGTTCTCTACACAAGCCCCACAACAATGAAACAGCTTGCCCTGTCAGACACTAGAGTTTCTTAAATCACTTTTCTTTTCTTTTTTAGCTTTTAAATCAGAGATTTTATTGTTTTAGACATCCTTTGTGTTTTATGTTATTTTACTCATTCCTTTCACTGCTTCTTCCTTCTTTGTTTCACTGTAAAGTGTGATGCGATTGCACTTTAAATCAAGTTTGATTTGATGTGTCATAACATGAAGATGCAATGTTATGCTTGATTTTTTTCTTTTTTTTTAGGTCTACTGGAGTACAGACGAGCTGTAAAAAATGTATGATTTCTGGTGTTCCTACTGGTCTGTTTTCTGTGGGAAAGAAAATTTGAGGGGGGAAAATGGTACTCACCGCCATAGTAATGCAGTAGAGCCACCCCAACTGCAACACTGAAACAACTCAGGAAGAACATATGACCTGGAGAGAGAAGAGAGAGCAGAAGACAGTATGTGAGAAAGAGAGGTTTGTACCGTAAAGGGCATATGTGTTTACAGTACATGTGTTTGTATGTGTGACAGAGTGTGCACTTTCTGTGTGTACAGCTTACCTCTGTCGTTTAGCACATATCTCTGCTGAGTGGGTGAGGCTGCAATCGTGAACGGGTCTATAGAATCTGGGAAAGGGATTGCAAAATGTCAGCGATATTGTCAACCTCACTCAATGAGGTATTTTGATGTGATTAATAATGAGAGCAAATCTCAGATCTCCAGTGACTGACTGACAGTCGGAGACTAACCTCTGAGGCGAAGACGCGTGGGTAGGCTGAAGTACACCTCTTCCACATGCAGGTGAAGCGCCCGGTAGAACTCCCGGCAGGCCTCTTCACCTTTCCCCTGCAGGTGAGCCAGGAGCTCGGCCAGTCGGACGCAGGTGGGCACATCAAGATCCCTAAACTGGACCATCATGTCATTTTCAGAATTCCAGGAATTCAGAAACACATTTCCTGTGCACGCTAGCCCATTACTCAATTTTAACATTGTGTTACAGTCTGTCTAGCGCTGGTCTGTTCAATAGAGTCTGACAATGAAACAAGTAGTCATTCTCTACATTTCTGTGGGACAGGACTTACTACCAGTGGAAGTTACCACTACCCTGGGACAAAATTATTTTACTTGGGAGCAAAACTCACTTTGGTGGCCTCCTTGTCTGTGAGGATCTGTGGGTAGATCCTGTTGAGCTGCAGGATGAGCTTATCCACTAGTTCTGTGTCCAGGCGATGGTCTGCCCGGAGGAACCGACTGTCCTCCAGCAGCTGGTCATGGAAGCTGTCTGACAGTCACATGGGAATGAATCACGAAATGAAAATTATAATAATAAAATGGGAAAACTTGAGGATCACACACAGTTCATATTAGGGCCAGGATAAGGAATGATTGACTCGCTAATAATGAGGATATGGGACAGTAGAAACAAACTAGGACAGTGAAATCTCAAAATATGCTCAAGAGTCAAAGTTTGAAGAGGAATTTACAACAGAATTTAAATCTAATTTAATTTTTCAGAATTTGAACTTTTTGACAGAATAGGTAGGCTATGACAGGCCGACATTGCTTTGCTATTTTAGGACAAGCCATGTCCAGACAAGTACACGTAGTGACTCTAGGGTGAAACGTAAATGCCCTATGCTTCGCTGGCTGCTCACTGGCACATGATTTTCTTCGGTAGCCTATACTTGCCTCTTCAGAAAATGTGTTGAATTCAGCTCAGTCTGTGTGTACAGTATCTCACCAAAACCTCTCTAGCCGTCAGTGTCATTGGTTTATATGGATGTGTTAGAATGTGGAAACGGGTAGGGTACAGCAACTTGTGATATCATGTTACATTAGGTCAAAGGCAGGCGCGAGGTGTAGCCTACATCGGAAACAATGTTGGTAAAAATAGACGTAGCTGCCGGGAACACTACACTTTGCAAAAGGTTAGGCTACCAAGTGTTAGCACGATAGCAAACATTAGAAGTTGGAAGTGCCATGCCATTGCCGTTCAAAGAAGCTGTCCACTTGTTGACAACCATGCTCTCCCGCCCTACTTTATGTTCATGCGCAATATCATGTGGGTAAGTGTGCATTATTTTTAAAAAAACATATCCATGGCATGAAAACAGAAATTACAGTAGTACTATATTATAAGAAGTCGCCAACAAACCTCCCATTGTGGAGTCCCTTCTGTTCTTTGTTTGGACCCTCCCTCGAGATCATCAACCCGGTTACCACAGCCACAAAGTCATAATTATGGCTAAACCCGCCTATTTCTACAAATTATCTTCTTAAAATCTGATTTCTAACATAACCTTAACGCTAAACTTAACCACACTGCTAACATTATGTCCAAACCTAACCTTAAATGAGGGCGAATTTTTGTTTTCATACATTTTACGAGAGCCGACATAGCCTTTTTTGATTTTGTGGCTGTGGTAACTAGTGATAACACATCAACCCGACATCACTGCAGGGCGTGACTATAACTTTCCCCGGAAATGCCCGATACAATGTATCCATGACTAAATTTATCTTATTTTAGCCACAGGGATACATTGAATATAAAGTAGCCTCATTTTCGGTTATTTCAGTGAAAATTGAATTGAATTAACATCCATAATGAGGGCTATGTAAATGCTGTGAAAATGTGTTATCATTTGATCTCGGTTGATTTACAGTAAGGCTCAATTTCACACATTTTAGGATTATGCTATTATGGCTATATTTTTATTGACTAATTCCTAAATGAATACACAGACCATTTTAGAGGGACACATTGAATGACTGAAGCAGGAATAGGGTTAGATAGTGAAAATAATGTAGATCAATAAATACACACACACACACACACACACACACATTATTTGTTGTTGTTTTGGCTCTCTACTCCAGCACTTTGGATTTGAAAATATACAATGACTATGAGGTTAAAGTGCTTTAAAGTGCTTTAATTTAAGGGAATTTTCACCCATATCAGGTGAACCATTTAGAAATTACAGCACTTTCTGTACATAGTCCCCCCCTTTAAGGGGACCCAAAGTATTGGGACAAATTCACTTATGTGTGTATTAAAGTAGTAAAAAGTTAAGTATTTGGTCCCATATTCATAGCACACAATGACTACATCAAGCTTGCGACTCTGTTGGATGCATTTGCTGTTTGTTTTGGTTGTGTTTCAGATCATTTTGTGACCAATAGAAATGAATGGAAAATAATGTAGAGTAATTTTGGCGTCACTTTTATTGTAAATAAGAATAAAATATGTTTCTAAACACTTCTACATTAATGTGGATGATACCATGATTACGGATAATCCTGAATAAATTGTGAATAATGATGAGTGATAGTGTTGATATTGCATGTCAGAGCAAAAACCAAGCCATGAGGTCGAAGGAATTGTCCGTAGAGCTCCGAGACAGGATTGTGTCGAGGCACAGATCTGGGGAAGGGTACCAAAAATGTCTGCAGCATTGAAGGTCCCCAAGAACACAGTGGCCTCCATCACTCTGAGAAGGGCCTTGGTCAGGAAGGTGACCAAGAACCCGATGGTCACTCTGACAGAGCTCTAGAGTTCCTCGGTGGAGATGGGAGAACCTTCCAGAAGGACAACCATCTCTGCAGCACTCCACCAATCAGGCCTTTATGGTAGTGTGGCCAGACGGAAGCCACTCCTCAGTAAAAGGCACATGACAGCCCGCTTGGAGTTTGCCAAAAGGCACCTAAAGACTCTCAGACCATGAGAAACAAGATTATCTGGTCTGATGAAACCAAGATTGAACTCTTTGGCCTGAATGCCAAGCGTCACGTCTGGAGGAAACCTGGCACCATCCCTACGGTGAAGCATGGTGGTGGCAGAATCATGCTGTGGGGATGTTTTTCAGCGGCAGGGACTGGGAGACTAGTCAGGATCAAGGCAAAGATGAACGGAGCAAAGTACAGAGAGATCCTTGATGAAAACCTGCTCCAGAGCTCTCAGGACCTCAGACTAGGGCGAAGGTTCACCTTCCAACAGGACAACGACCCTAAGCATACATCCAAGACAATGCAGGAGTGGCTTCGGGACAAGTCTCTGAATGTCCTTGAGTGGCCCAGCCAGAGCCCGGACTTAAACCTGACCGAACATTGCTGGAGAGACCTGAAAATAGCTGTGCAGCAACGCTCCCCATCCAACCTGACAGAGCTTGAGAGGATCTGCAGAGAAGAATGGGAGAAACTCCTCAGATACAGGAGTGCCAAGCTTGTAGCGTCATACCCAAGAAGACGCGAGGCTGTAATCGCTGCCAAAGGTGCTTCAACAAAGTACTGAGTAAAGGGTCTGAATACTTATGTAAATGTAATATTTCAGTTTTTTTTTTTTTTTATAAATTAGCAAAAAAATCTACAAACCTGTTTTTGCTGTCATTATGGGGTATTGTGTGTAGATTGATGAGGGGAAAAAAAACAATTTTATAAATTTTAGAATAATACTTTCTGAATGCACTGTATATATATATATATATATATATATATATATATATCAAATATAACCCCAACACCAAATTAAGACTAAAGTTACGTTTATTTGGCATACCTTTAGGCAGAATAACAGTAACTATGATGCATGCACCTTGGCAGTGCAACATCATCATCATCATCATCATCATCACACAGGTAGGCTATTGGCTTCTATTGAGCACACATCTCACCTACCATCTCCACCCAAAGGTCTCTTGAAGATGACATGAAAAAAGGCATCGATATGGTATCAATATGCCATCAATCATAATCCACATTATCGACAACACCAACATACATGACATTGTTTAAAATAAATACAAACAAGTGAAGTTATTTAGTACAAAGATATACAACTCAAATAGGATCAAGATTGTGAGTAAGAAGTAGTAGTAAAATGTAACAATAGCATCAGCAGAGACAAACAGACAGAGAATGTTTATACTGTGTTTCTATACGGATACTGCATTCAAATTGCACTTGTAATAAAAGAGAGTCTCAAATGTAACTTGTATTGCGTCAACAAACCTGTTAATTAAATGGCACTGCAGATGTGTTGATGACTTAACTTCTGTTTGCTGAAATCACAACAACGCTTTTAGAGGATGTAAAAAGGGTTCATAAAATTGCATTAAAACAGACAATACATAAACTCTCCACCATAGTCGCCTGACCTTTGCCATACAAAGGTAGAGTATAAATAAGTATTTGCATTAGTAATCTCTCCCTCAGCCATCATCGAAAACGCTCTGAACCACTATTAACTAGGCAGCCAAAGTTAACAGTTGTGGTATCATTACTTTTAAAATAAGGTTTACGTATATATCAATATAATCATAATAATAGCCCCTGAATTTGCAATTCTGCATGCTTGCAGGATCACAGAATCACTTCACAGAATTCACCACAGTTCCTATTATTTTCTTTAATCTGTTATTGACTAGGGTTACAGTGAGGGAAAAAAGTATTTGATCCCCTGCTGATTTTGTACGTTTGCCCACTGACAAAGACATGATCAGTCTATAATTTTAATGGTAGGTTTATTTGAAAAGTGAGAGACAAAAAAATCCAGAAAAACGCATGTAAAAAATGTTATAAATTGATTTGCATTTTAATGAGGGAAATAAGTATTTGACCCCTCTGCAAAACATGACCTTTGCTCCGTTCATCTTGGTGGCAAAACCCTTGTTGGCAATCACAGAGGTCAGACGTTTCTTGTAGTTGGCCATCAGGTTTGCACACATCTCAGGAGGGATTTTGTCCCACTCCTCTTTGCAGATCTTCTCCAAGTCATTAAGGTTTCGAGGCTGACGTTTGGCAACTCGAACCTTCAGCTCCCTCCACAGATTTTCTATGGGATTAAGGTCTGGGGACTGGCTAGGCCACTCCAGGACCTTAATGTGCTTCTTCTTGAGCCACTCCTTTGTTGCCTTGGCCGTGTGTTTTGGGTCATTGTCATGCTGGAATACCCATCCACGACCCATTTTCAATGCCCTGGCTGAGGGAAGGAGGTTCTCACCCAAGATTTGACGGTACATGGCCCTGTCCATCATCCCTTTGATGCAGTGAAGTTGTCCTGTCCCCTTAGCAGAAAAACACCCCCAAAGCATAATGTTTCCACCTTCATGTTTGACGGCGGGGATGATGTTCTTGGGGTCATAGGCAGCATTCCTCCTCCTCCAAAGACGGCGAGTTGAGTTGATGCCAAAGACCTCGATTTTGGTCTCATCTGACCACAACACTTTCACCCAGTTCTCCTCTGAATCATTCAGATGTTCATTGGCAAACTTTAGATGGCCCTGTATATGTGCTTTCTTGAGCAGGGGGACCTTACGGGCACTGCAGGATTTCAGTCCTTCACGGCGTAGTGTGTTACCAATTGTTTTCTTGGTGACTATGGTCCCAGCTCCCTTGAGATCATTGACAAGATCCTCCCATGTAGTTCTGGGCTGATTCCTCACCGTTCTCATGATCATTGCAACTCCACGAGGTGAGATCTTGCATGGAGCCCCAGGCCGAGGGAGATTGACAGTTCTTTTGTGTTTCTTCCATTTGCGAATAATCACACCAACTGTTGTCACCTTCTCACCAAGCTGCTTGGCGATGGTCTTGTAGCCCATTCCAGCCTTGTGTAGGTCTACAATCTTGTCCCTGACATCCTTGGAGAGCTCTTTGGTCTTGGCCATGGTGGAGAGTTTGGAATCTGATTGATTGATTTCTTCTGTGGACAGGTGTCTTTTATACAGGTAACAAGCTGAGTTTAGGAGCACTCCCTTTAAGAGTGTGCTCCTAATCTCAGCTTGTTACCTGTATAAAAGACACATGGGAGCCAGAAATCTTCCTGATTGAGAGGGGGTCAAATACTTATTTCCCTCATTAAAATGCAAATCAATTTATAACATTTTTTACATGCGTTTTTCTGGATTTTGTTGTTGTTATTCTGTCTCTCACTGTTCAAATAAACCTCCCATTAAAATGATAGACTGATAATTTCTTTGTCAGTGGGCAAACGTACAAAATCAGCAGGGGATCAAATACTTTTTTCCCTCACTGTATAACCTCTCACAACAATTCCTTCTCAAAGACATAGAAAACATTCAAATCTAAACCTAGCTTCTCTTTTGTGGACAGAACAAACTACTAGTCAAAACGAAATCTAGCTTCTCTTTTGTGGACAGAAAGGCACTACTAGTCTAAACTAAATCAAGCTTCTCTTTTGTGGACAGAACAAACTACTGGTCTATACTAAGGCCAGAAGGTACGCACTGGGCACACACTGGTTGAATGTCCTGCTGGAACATCCTGCTCTCTCTGGTAAACTTTTTTTTAAACACATTATCAAAATGTTTGAACCAAGAGAGAAAATACTAATTCCAATTTAAGATGTTCATCTATGTGCTTACAGAGAACGTCTGTTAGCTTGTGAGTCCCACTGAATATTGACCCCAGAGAAAACTGGAGCAAGTTAGTTCCTTTGACTTTGTTGCCTCTGATCTTTCCCTACATATAAATATAAATCAACACAGGTTTACTCTCCATGGAAATTCTGTTATGAATCTGCCAGTTATATAATGACAAAAGCAAAAATATTAAAATGACTAATTAATGCTCCAATGATCAAACATGTAACAAAAAGCTTATGAACGCCTCACACATTCACTGAGGTGTGAATTACAACAAGCAAAAAAAGAGAAATAAAAAATACATTAAAAGTGCGCAGTCATCGGGGGAAACAGACAGAGTAATAACAGTATAGTGGTGGACAATGTGGGATGAGTGACTAAATCACAATGGGGGTCATACCCACATAAATAGAGCTAGATATCTCTATGATCAAACCCACAGAAATAGACCTAGATATCTCTATGATCATACCCACATAAATAGAGCTAGATATCTCTATGATCATACCCACAGAAATAGACCTAGATATCTCTATGGTCATACCCACAGAAATAGACCTAGATATCTATGGTCGTCATACCCATGAGTCTTTGTTGTTTCCTGCAGCCACACCAAGAGACCAAACCCCTGGGGATTTCACGTGTCTGTAAAGGTCAAGGGTGTGTGTGTGTGTGTGTGTGTGTGCGCACAGAAACAAAGTCCTCACACTACAGCAGTGTATGTCTCTGACATGGGTCTCAGGCCACGAGGGGACACTGAAGTAATCATCGGCAAGGTGACTGTCAACCTTTGAAGGACACTGGGCTTGATTAAATTACTGTAAAATGGAGAGATAAGAAAATTACATTAAAATCTGAGGGTTTGATAATCATCTGGTCAGTCTTCATTTGATAAATCTCGTTTGATAAAACCGTGACCTATGTTAGTGGCAGTGGGGAGTCAATGGGGTTAGGAGGCGGGTGCACAGTGCAGTCCTGCTGGCTGCAGGAAGCAGAGGACTCACAGGTATAGTATTCACATGCAGGTTAGAGCAGGGTTTCCCAAACTCGAGTTTGGGAAACCCTGGGTTAGAGGATTGATAATGATTTAGGAGATGATGTTAGTTAAACCAGCATAGAGTTTTCTGATGACAGGTTAGAGCAGATGATGAGGATTGGGTGATAGGGTTATAAGAGAACAGCAGGAGGTATATTATACAGTCTTCAGTATATAGAGAATATAGTCCTCAGTAGAGTAGAGTATATAGTCCTCATTAGAGTATATAGTCCTCAGTAGAGTATACAGTCCTCAGTAGAGTATATAGAGTATATAGTCCTCAGTAAAGTAGAGTATATAGTCCTCATTAGAGTAGAGTATATAGTCCTCAGTAGAGTATATAGTCCTCAGTAGAGTAGAGTATATAGTCCTCAGTAACGTTATCCTGAAAACCCTCACTAAACATTTCACAATCAACCTACGCTGATAACCATTTCTCGGTTTAATTTATACAAAACCGGACCCATGTTTAAATGCTTTTTCCTAACTTTAACTAAGCCTAATGAGCAATGCCCTCGTATTTCTCTTCAGAACAAATCTTGTTCGACAATCTCCATTACATAAAGTGCCATGAAAACAAACCACATCACACATTATCACTTTATGATATAATAATAATAATAATAATAAATAATAATATCAAAGCAAAACACTAAAGTGCCTAAACTCACAATCCATTTTTATTTAGCAGCTACAGTACATGTAAGTGCACTGCTTTAGTTATCCCTGAATGGTGTTGGACCAGACAGAAGCAGCAGGGTAGAAGCCTCTGGCAGTGAAAGGGCCATAAGTCTGTCTGCCTGTCTGCAGCCGGCGCTGCCGCCTGTCTGACTGACGGTTATACTCTCTTACACTTTACTCAAACCCTCTCGTCATAAGAGCTACATAACACTGTCATAATCATGACATAACATAGTCATACAGATTATGCTATGTACACTCCTGCTCTAAAGTAATGTAATAATACATACATGCTACACTGTTAGCCACCATTGTCATGGTTACAGCAACAGCCTTGACAGAACCATGCGGTGAAGCGCTGCAGTGCAAAGCGTGATGAGAGGTTAGAAGTTATGATGGAGGTTATAGAGTTCAAAGGTCACAGTAGATCTTGTACTCCTCATTGCAGAGGACCACAGGGCCTCCCAGGATGCCGTGGGGCTCGGGGAGGACCCTGCAGGAGCATCTCTGACTTACGTGATGATTGGCCGAGGCCCCTTTGCCCCGCGCCGACGAGGAGGACTTGCTCCGACTGCCCGTCACTACTCTTGTAACCCCGCCACGGCGCGCCTGCTCATGATCGAACTCCAGGTCCTCCAGACGTTGGGTCAAGGCCAGCTTCTGCTGGATGGCCATGCGGAGCAGGGAGTTCAGGGTCTTCTTCTCGTCCTCCGCCGCAACCAGCTGTCTCTGCATCTCATCCAGCTGAGTTACGTACTCATCACACCTGAGAGACGGAGAGAGAGGGGGGAGAGAGAGGGGGAAGGGAAGAGACAGGGAGGGGGGACAGAGGGAGAGAGAGAGAGAGAGGGGGAAGATGGAGAGAGGGGGGAGAGAGAGAAAGGGAGGGAGAAAGAAAGAGATAAAAGAGAGAGTAGCATTATGAGTCCAACATTGAGTGTGGTTAGATGCACACAATAATGTGATTATTGTGGATAGTCAGATTAATATAATAGTTAGATTAAACCGTTTACATGCTTTGCAAGAAAAAATGATTTTTCCTATTAATCCTGTTTACATGAACACATCTGAAATCAGGCTACCTGATGGCACACTGATAAACACAGAAAATCGGCAATTAAAATAAACGTTCTACCACAGCTAACATTATTTTGGGAATCATATTTGATTCCGAGTTCGGACATATAAAGTTTGTATGTGAAAACTACTTCTAAGTCGCATACATTCAGTTGTTTCGAACACACTTCACTTGCGCTAAAGAGGGAGGCTTGCTCGGCTGGTGCTAGCACATGCGCAGATCAACTACACCGCTTGAACGATTAAGGCATTCACATGTCCTAATAATTCGAAAGATTGCTCAGAAAACCAAGTATTTTAATCGACCTTATGCCGATTAAGATAAGCAGAGTAAGGTGTTTACATGACTATTGCATAATCTGCCTACTGCCATAATCAGTTTAATATAAAATTATTAGTGTGCATGTAAACATACTCAATAACACAAAATATCAATGTATAACTTTCTCCACCAGATGGCACAAATCTTATTTTCCAGATGCTGCCAGTCATGTTTTCTCCATTTAGACTCACAGAGCTGCATTTTCCAGATGCTGTCAGGAGGAGCCTGCCAGCGGACTCTGAATCACTTCAGTATTACATCAGAAAACTCCCACAATGCCCTGTTTCTCCTACACACACATATGCAGCCTCTGGCAGAAAAACAGCTCCTCCACAACCTAAAAGCTCACTGGTGCGGCTCTCACATCTAGCTAAAAGGACCAATCTGTTCTGTTCTTATTCCCTTACGTTTTCTAAATAGTTCAAGAGGCAGGAAATTGATCATATGGAAAAACAGCCCACTATAATAGATATATAAAAATATAATATAGGGTTTAATTAGTGTTTTAATGATTTTAACCTTGGTATAACATGAACAATTCATATTAAAACGATTTCTATGTACTGAATTCCAATACACCTTTGTAGACCTACCCCTTGTTTGGATATAATGAGTATGGACAACATTTACCCTCTTAGAAAAATGGGTTCAAAAAGGGTTCTTCGGCTGTCCCCATAGGATAACTCTTTTGGGTTTCATGTGGAACCCTCTGTGTAAAGGGTTCTATATGGAACTCAAAAGGGTCCTTCCTACCTAGAACCAAAAAGGGTTATTTAAAGGATTCTCTTATGGGGACAGCTGAAGAACCCCTTTAGGTTCTAGATGGCACCTTTTTTTCTAAGAGTTAAGGTGCCAAAAGTGCCTAATTTCTTGGTGTATTAAGAGCAGACTGGTTAGGCCTACTGATAACTGCTCGACTAAGCCTTACCTTGTAGCGAACATGGCCCGTAGTGAGGAGAAGGTGGCAGCGTCTTCTTTCAGAGCCTTCAGCTCGTTGCGGAGTTTCAACATGGTATCCCTCACCATGGTCTTCTCGTTGTCGTATTTACTCTTCAGGTTGGCCAGCGCCACCTCAGCCGTCTACAGAATAGAGTAGAGTAGAGTAGAGTAGAGTAGAGTAGAGTAGAGTAGAGTAGAGTAGAGTAGAGTAGAGTAGAGTAGAGTAGAGTAGAGTAGAGTAGAATATAATAAATACTTTATTTTCAATTTTATTAGAATGGAGGGCTGGGGTCACAGGTCACAGGGTTATCTTGACCTTTTGCTAATATTAACTCTGTCTGAACTCCTACACAAAAAGTAAATACTCTCAACTACCGTGAACTTCATACAGCATCACCTTCACTTTTAAACAGTATCAACTGCTCATGCACACACCAACACACACCCACGGATGCACACACTCACACACTCCTGCTCACCTGTTTGTTGGCTTTGAGTACGGTCCTCAGGGTGGCGATCTGCTCCCTCTTGGTGCTGAGGAGGGACTTGAGTTTGAGGATCTCCCCCATGCAGGCCTCGCTGTCCTTATCAGCCACGGTGCCCAGCTCCATGGAGGCCATCCTCTGACGGGACAGCTCTGTGGTGCGGTCCACCGCCTGCTGCAGGTGACGGATCTGGTCCCTGATGATGGCCACCAGGTTATAGATGTTCATAGGCTCTGGACGGGACTCTGGGGCTGGGACTGGGGCTGGGACTGCTGGGTCACTGGCTTCAAGTTTACCGGGGTCAGTTTCAGGGACCAGCCCGTTGGAGAGTAGTACATGGGACAGACGTCGCCCCTTCCCCTCCCGGCTGCCCCCACCCCCTACACTGGCCTTGCCCTCCTTGTAGTAGTCGAGCATGACCCGGTTGGGGGTTTCATTGTTGCACATGCACACGTGGTTATAGAGGTTGGCCAGCTCCTCACTGAACACCACCAGTTCGTCCTGCGCCACGTTCAGACTGCCCTGCGACTCGCCCGCCGCCTCGCTCACCCGCCGCAGCTCCTTCTCTAGGTGCTCGATCTCCTCACGCTCCACCCGGCTGCTCTTCTCCAGGGAAGCCAGCTTCTCGCTCAGCCCCGCCACATCGCTCTCCAGGCGGGCTCGCTCCTCCTCGTACTGGCTTCGGCACGACTGGTACTCTGCTTTAAGAGTCTTCAGCTCCTGTCTGAGCTCCCCGGCCTCGGACACAGCCACGGTGTACTTACACTGCAGGATCTCAGGCCCGTTGATGTCCAGCTCGTAGTAGTCCCCGTCGCCATCGTCACGGCTGTCACGCTCCTTCTCGCTGTCCAGGGCCGAGTGGCGCTCCTTGCTGGCCTGGAGTTTCCTCATGGCGCTGAGATTCTCGGTGAGGCGTCCTACCATCTCCTGCTGCTCAGACAGAGTCCCATGGGCCACCTCCAGCTGCTTCTGGGCCTCCTGCAGAGAGGAGAGGAGCGCTACCTTCTCCCGCTCAACCTGGAGAACACAGACATGGGACACAGTCAAACAACAGCACTGAGAAATATCTGTAACACTTTATGTTACAGTCCTATTTCAGCTTTGTGTTTATTAGTATTGATTGAGAAATGATTAGGCAATTACTGTGTATTTACCATTTTACTATACAATTTCTATATAAATACCAGATAAATAGCTGGCTCTAGAATGAAGTGTAACCCAAAATGCTATATGAATTTAGATTTTCACACTGTAGTGTGCGACACTGTCACTCAAGAATTTCACACTGTATTTATTCACCAGGAAGTCAACAGCACGTGTATAAGAGAAGTATCCTAATCAGTCCATGTAGCCCATTGATGTGTCTTTGACTAGGCCGCTAAGGTCAGTATAACTAATCAATGTCCCTAAATTGATGACCACTGTGTTCCACAAAGCTTAATGGACTTTCCAACCATAAGACAAAGGACTGTTCACAGCTGGAGGGATGTAAGCCTATCTATTTTTCAGGCAACACACACAAAGCTTGATAAGCTCGATAATGCTAAGAATTACTTTATTTATTTACCGAGGAAGTTGACACCTTGACAGTTGACTGTGAATAAAGCAAACAGGCTAACCAGTTTTAAAGTCCTTGCCTGCTGCTACTATGTTGTCATCTGAAATGTGTCATCTGTAAACAGAGTTCTCCATACCTGCATGAGCTGCTGCTTGAGTTTTTGGATCTCTGAGATGTTGAGTTCACTCAGCAGGTCATCCACTAGGCTGGGGGCGGGCCGGACCATGGCTCTGTTATCATCGTTGCAGTCGGCAGTCATCTTAGCCAGGCCGTTCTCATAGCCACGGAACGAGTCATCATTGTTGGGTTCGTTGGTGGCAGCAGTGGGATCCTCGCTGAACTTGAGGCCGTCCAGGGAGATGTGCAGTGGGCTGTGGTGGTACGGTAACAGGTTGTCCCCGATGGTCATGTAGTGGGACAGTTCTTTACGCAGGGCGGCCTTCTGCTCGCGCTCAGTCTTAATGGTCTCCAGAGCCTCGGTCAGCTGGCGCTCAGCGATCTCCCGCAGGCGCATGGCCTCCTCCAACTGGCTGTGGAGGCACTGGGAGTCCTCCTCCAGACGACAGATCTCATGCTTCAGACCCTCAAACTCCACCTAAGAGAGAGTCCACAGCACATCAGAGGAATCACTAACTAAATAGGGAGAATCCCTTACACTCCTCATTACAAAAGCATTGTTTTGTCTCATCCCCTTCAGTTGGTTCTTGTATCAACGGCTTAATTCGTTGGCCCTGGCTTTCAAATATAGAGTCCTGTCACTTTTCCACCCAAAGTGTATTGGCCACTCTACAACCTTTACCTCTACCCATTACCCATAATAAGCACTCATCCTCCCCTCATCGCCATACCCAACAGTGCCCATTTCTTCTCCAGCCCCAGTGGACCATCCTCCCCCTCCCTCCCCCTTCCCCTCTCCTGCCCCAGTGGACCATCCTCCCCCTCCCTCCCCCTTCCCCTCTCCTGCCCCAGTGGACCATCCTCCCCCTCCCTCCCCCTTCCCCTCTCCTGCCCCAGTGGACCATCCTCCCCCTCCCTCCCCCTTCCCCTCTCCAGCCCCAGCCCTGGTCGTTCCCCCTCCTCTCACCTGGCTCTGTCGGAGCAGGGACACCTGTTTCTGCAGGGAGATGTTCTCGTCCTCCAGCTCACTGTAGTCCTGCAGCAGACGTGCCTCTCGCACCTTATACTCTCTGATGTCATCACGCAGTTGGGTGCGCTGCAGCTCCACCAGCTCAGAACTCTACACATCACAACAGAGGAAGACAAAATATCAGAGAGTAGGCTGCTACAATTTCAGGAAGTGTGCATATCGTCAAGCAAGTTTGTTCATGAGCAAGTTTGTCTTGAATGGAAATGGCACTTTCAACAGACGAGGAGCCGAGAGGGGGGAGAAAGTGGAAGAAAAGGACAAGAGAAGAAGTGAAATAGGAAAACGTCATGTCAGAGAGTGGAATACAAGGACGTGTGGATTTGATCCAGAATGCACCAAATGGTTGTACAGTAATGTCAAAGCAGCATCTTATGTGGAACTGTGTTGGGATGAGATCTTGGCAGCTTGGCAACTTTAATCAGGGAGGAACAAGATCCAGTTACCAACCCAGGCCATAGAGTGAGAGTGCCTACTAGTGGAGGACATCCTTTGTGTCACTCACTGAGGACTATTACATCATCAGTGTGACTGGTGCCAGCTGACCAATCAACCCCCCTTACAGACTCCTTACCAGTTTAAACCTCTCCCAGTCCCACTATCCCATTAACTCTGACTGGCTCTCTCTCTGTCCCACTATCCCATTTGCTGACTCGCTCTCTCTCTGTCTCACTATCCCATTAACTCTGACTCGCTCTCTCTCTCACTATCCCATTAACTCTGACTCTCTCTCTCTCTCTATCCCATTAACTCTGACTCGCTCTCTCTCTCACTATCCCATTAACTCTGACTCGCTCTCTCTCTCACTATCCCATTAGCTCTGACTCGCTCTCTCTCTGTCCCACTATCCCATTAGCGCTGACTCGCTCTCTCTGTCCCACTGTCCCTGTTCTACTTCATCATTACTGACTGAGAGGTTTGGTCCTCTTCATCAGATTGGTGAGATACACGAGTCTTTGCACATTGAAGTTTGACCTCTCCACATTGACCATGTTTGTGTTTTGGGCAGGTCCTCCACCCTCCAGCTCACCTCTCTCATCTCCAAGGCAACAGAGGCCAGGCGCTCGTTCTCTGATTGGTTGCTGGTGAGGGCAGTCCTGGCCAACCGCAGCTCGTTTTGCAGCTCCAGGACCATCTGCTGGTAGTGGGCCTCCTTACTGGCTGACTCCAGCATCAGTGACTCCTCCCTGCTCTCCCCATCTGCAGCCACCTTCCTATGGGTGGAGTAGGCTTGGCCAAACGCCTGGGGAGAGGAGGGGAGACACATACATTAGTACCAGGACTGAACACCTTCCTATGTGGGGAGTAGGCCTGACTGAACGCCTGGGGAGAGGAGAAACATACACAGACATAGATTAGTACCAGGACTGAACAGTGATATGAGTACAACACTTGGAGAGAAGGGTGGACATGGACCAGAATTAGGGCAGGACTTGTGAGCATGAACAGTTCTGAGCATCATGACTGGTTGAGAGTCATAATACATTTTACATTTTTTACATTTTAGTCATTTAGCAGACGCTCTTATCCAGAGCGACTTACAGTTAGCGCATACATTATTTTATCGAACCCACAACCCTGGCGTTGCAAACGCCATGCTCTACCAACTGAGCTACATCCCCTGCCGGCCATTCCCTCCCCTACCCTGGACAACGCTGGGCCAATTGTGCGCCGCCCCATGGGTCTCCCGGTCGCGGCCGGCTACGACAGAGCCTGGATTCGAACCAGGATCTCTAGTGGCACAGCTAGCACTGCGATGCAGTGCCTTAGACCACTGCGCCACTCGGGAGACATAATACCATAATAGACAGTATAGTCATATACAGTTGAAGTCAGAAGTTTACATACACCTTAGCCAAATACATTTAAACTCAGTTTTTCACAATTCCTGACATTTAATCCTAGTAACAATTCCCTGTTTTAGGTCAGTTAGGATCACCACTTTATTTTAAGAATGTGAAATGTCAGAATAATAGTAGAGAGAATGATTTATTTCAGCTTTTATTTCTTTCATCACATTCCCAATGGGTCAGAAGTTGACATACACTCAATTAGTATTTGGCACCATTGCCTTTAAATTGTTTAACTTGGGTCAAACATTTTGGGTAGCCTTCCACAAGCTTCCCACAATAAGTTGGGTGAATTTTGGCCCATTCCTCCTGACAGAGCTGGTGTAACTGAGTCAGATTTGTAGGCCTCCTTGCTCACACACGCTTTTTCAGATCTGCCCACAACTTTTCTATAGGATTGAGGTCAGGGCTTTGTGATGGCCACTCCAATACCTTGACTTTGTTGTCCTTAAGCCATTTTGCCACAACTTTGGAAGTATGCTTGATGGAGGAATTATGATTTTGACAAAAATTGTTCACCCCAATACTGATGATGACTGTGTGAACTGTGTTAAGATTATCATTATAAACCCACTAACAGAGGGGGTGAGTTAGAAACTGCTGAGACTAAACATTCCAGGATGAAGGGGACAGAAACTGTTTAAAGGTGCTTTTGTGTGTCAAGGGGTATAAATGCTGTATGTATGTTTTTTGGCGGCAGAGCTCTCCATGATTAAAAATACAGATCATTCTTGCTGGTTAGGGACCTTTGTTTAATTCATGATTAAACCAGAGAATTTACACCCTCTGGGAATTATTCAGAGCATTAAGTTTGATTAATTAGAGATAGAAATTCTTGTGACAATGCTTGGGGTCATTGTCCATTTGGAAGACCCATTTGCGACCAAGCTTTAACTTCCTGACTGATGTCTTGAGATGTTGCTTCAATATATCCACATAATTTTCCTTCCTCATGATGCCATCTATTTTGTGAAGTGCACCAGCTCCTCCTGCAGCAAAGCACCCCCACAGCATGATGCTGCCACCCCCGTGCTTCACGGTTGGGATGGTGTTCTTCGGCTTGCAAGTTACCCAGTTTTTCCTCCAAACATAACAATGGTCATTATGGCCAAACAGTTCTATTTTTGTTTCATCAGACCAGAGGACATTTCTCCAAAAAGTACTATATTTTTTATGGTGGTTTTGGAGCAGTGGCTTCTTCCTTGCTGAGCGGCCTTTCAGGTTATGTCGATATAGGACTTCCAGCATCTTCACAAGGTCCTTTGCTGTTGTTCTGGGATTGATTTGCACTTTTCGCACCAAAGTACGTTCATCTCTAGGAGACAGAACGTGTCTCCTTCCTGAGCGGTATGACGGCTGCGTGGTCCCATGGTGTTTATACTTGCGTACTATTGTTTGTACAGATGAACGTGGTACCTTCAGGCGTTTGGAAATTGCTCCCAAGGATGAACCAGACTTGTGGAGGTTTACACATTTTTCTCTGAGGTCTTGGCTGATTTCTTTTGATTTTCCCATGATGTCAAGCAAAGAGGCACTGAGTTTGAAGGTAGGCCTTGAAATACATCCACAGGTACACCTCCAATTGACTCAAATGAAGTCAATTAGCCTATCAGAAGCTTCTAAAACCATGACATCATTTTCTGGAATTTTCCAAGCTGTTTAAAGGCACAGTCGACTTAGTGTATGTAAACTTCTGACCCACTGGAATTGTGATACAGTGAATTATAAGTGAAATAATCTGTCTGTAAACAATTGTTGGAGTAATTACTTGTGTCATGCACAAAGAATATGTCCTAACCGACTTGCCAAAACTATAGTTTGTTAACAAGAAATTTGTGGAGTGGTTGAAAAACAGGTTTTAATGACTCCAACCTAAGTGTATGTAAACTTCCGACTTCAACTGTAAGTCATAATAATAAAGAATAAATAGGATACATGTAGGGTTAAGACAGACATTTAGTATGATAAACCAGATGTCAGTAGCCAGTGAGGGTAAACAAAACAACAGTTTAAATAGCCTGAAAAGATCAATGTGAGATTCCCACAGACAGTTGACCGCTGGGCTTATAAAACATTCAGTCCGCATCACAGGGTCTTCATCCCAAATGGCACCCTATTCCCTATAAAGTGCACTACTTTTGACCAGGGCCCATAGGGCTCTGGTTAAAAGTAGTGCACTATATAGGGAAAGGGGTGTCATTTGGGACATAGCCAGGGGAACTCTGTGCCAACTGATGATGTAACAGGATGCTGGAGCAGAACGGTCCAAAAACCCAGCTACAACAGAGCCAGGGTTCTTCTCCTGCCTCGCTTGTGTCCATCTAACCTTTATTTCTTTGCACCCTGTAATAAACCAGCATGTCATTCAGTGTGGCTGACACAATTACAAAAGTTTGCTAGTTGGAGCACTGAGGCATTGCGGAGGCCACTGGCCATTGCTACATTCTGACAAGGCAAATGTTCCATTACTAATAGAGGCCTTGGTGGTTGCTCTCTTGTCAGTCACAAGAGAGCAACCGCCAAAATATCTCTCTCTCTCTCCCCTTGCAGGGAAATATTTTGGTGGGTGCTCTCTTTCGACTGACTCAGCCAGATCTCTCTCTCTCTGACATAGTGACATGTATTATTTGTTTTTTTTTTACACTACATCACTGCTTCATCACCGTTCCGTGTGCATATTCAATTCCCAACAAGGAGGAGCCAAACTCAGAACCTGAGTCATAATTATAGAATGATTCACTTAGAGCACGGCTGTTCAAAAGACTGATACCTGACAGCTGCTCCATAAGCTGAGCAGAATCTGTAGTGGCCAACTTGTCTAACATACAGTACAGTACACAGCAGCAGCAGGGCTAAATGACTGGTGTGATTCAAGAGACTAGAGTCCAGTTGCTGCTTTGCTTTTCTGGCAGCTGCCCATCTGGGTCATCTTATTAGCCACGGCACCCGTAGTGACCCTGGGTCTGATATAGCACATATCAGTGGCTCTCTGGCCAGCAGCAACACAGTACAGTACAGCACAGCAATACCTCCCCTCTCTGTCTGGCCAGCTGACGATAATGTTCACAGGGCTGAAGTAGGTAGCTAGGAGAGTCTAGGGGGTTGGACTGGAAGACATTACCAAAGCAATCCCTCCTTACCCAATAAATGTACCCAGTGGTGTAAAGTACTTAAGTAAAAATAATTTTATGGTTATCTGTACTTTACTATTTATATATTTTTTTACATTCTAAAAGAAAATAATATACTTTTTACTCCATACATTTTCCCTGACACCCAAAAGTACTTATTACATTTTGAATGCTTAGCAGGACAGGAAAATGGTCAAATTCAAACACTTAAGAGAACATCCCTGGTCAACCCTACTGCCTGTCAGTAATGCTGTAGGTGGGTGTAGTGGTGGAATCAAGCGCAGGACACCGAAGTATAGTCCAAAAGACTTTAGTGAAATTTCCAACAAGGAAAAATAGAACAAACTTGCCCGAAGGCGAAACTACGCACGTAGGCGACAAAACAAAAGGCGCACTACACAGGTGCGTAAAACGCTCCAACACAGTGGAGTAAAGCTCAACCGAGCGAATAAGTAATTCCTCCAAGCAAACACACGACAGAAATAAATCAATCACACACAACACTAGACAAACACAACGAGAAACTTATAGGACACTAATTACACTAAACGATAACAGGTGTCACAACAAACAGACAAAAGCAAACGAACATAGAAACATGCAACGGTGGCAGCTAGTATTCCGGAGACAACGAACGCCGAAGCCTGCCCGAACAAGGAAGAGAGGCAGCCTCGGCCGAAACCGTGACAGTACATTTTACATTTACATTTTAGTCATTTAGCAGACGCTCTTATCCAGAGCGACTTACAGTTAGTGAATACATTTTTTTTTTTTTTTATACTGGCCCCCCGTGGGAATCGAACCCACAACCCTGGCATTGCAAACGCCATGCTCTATCAACTGTGCTACATCCCTGCCGGCCATTCCCTCCCCTACCCTGGACGACGCTGGGCCAATTGTGCGCCGCCCATGAGTCTCCTGGTCGTGGCCGGCTGCGACAGAGCCTGGATTCGAACCAGGATCTCTAGTGGCACAGTTAGCACTGCGCTGCAGTGCCTTAGACCACTGCGCCACTCAGGAGACAAGTACCCCCCCCTTGAGTACCCCCCCCTTGACGCGCGGCTCCAGACGTGCGCCGACTCCGGCCTCGGGGACGACCAGGAGGACGCGGAGCAGGGTGCGTCGGGTGCCCACGATGGAATTCCGTCAGGAGAGACGGGTCCAAAATGTCTCTCCTCGGCACCCAGCACCGTTCCTCCGGACCGTACCCCTCCCACTCCACTAGATATTGGAGACCCCCCATCCGACGTCTCGAATCCAAGATGGACCTCACGGAGTACGCCGGTGCCCCCTCGATGTCCAATGGGGGCGGAGGAGTCTCCCTGATCTCACTTTCTTGGAGTGGGCCAGCTACCACCGACCTGAGAAGAGACACATGGAACGAGGGGTTAATACTTTTATATTCAACAGGTAGTTGTAATTTGTAACACACCTCGTTCAACCTTCTCAGGACTTTAAATGGCCCTACAAACCGCCGACCCAGTTTCCGACAGGGCAGGCGGAGGGGCAGGTTTCTGGTAGAGAGCCAGACTCGATCACCAGGTGCGTACACCGGTCCCTCACTGCGGTGGAGATCGACGCTCGCCTTATGACGACGGAGGGCCCGCTGCAGGTGGACGTGTGCAGCGTTCCATGTCTCCTCCGAGCGCCGCGCCCACTCATCCACCGCAGGAGCCTCGATCTGGCTCTGCTGCCAAGGTGCCAAGGCTCTACTTACCCCTAGGCAGATGTCTAGGCGCCTTACACTGGGTGCACACCGAGCAGGAGGAAACATAAACCCTCACATCCCTTGCCAACGTGGGCCACCAGTACTTGGCACTAAGACAGTGCACTGTCCGGCCGAAACCAGGGTGTCCAGAGGAGGGTGACGTGTGAGCCCAATACAGTGGGGAAAAAAAGTATTTAGTCAGCCACTATTTGTGCAAGGTCTCCCACTTAAAAAGATGAGAGAGGCCTGTAATTTTCATCATAGGTACACGTCAACCATGAAAGACAAATTGAGAAAAAAAATTCCAGAAAATCACATTGTAGGATTTTTTATGAATTTATTTGCAAATTATGGTGGAAAATAAGTATTTGGTCACCTACAAACAAGCAAGATTTCTGGCTCTCACAGACCTGTAACTTCTTCTTTAAGAGGCTCCTCTGTCCTCCACTCGTTACCTGTATTAATGGCATCTGTTTGAACTTGTTATCAGTATAAAAGACACCTGTCCACAACCTCAAACAGTCACACTCCAAACTCCACTATGGCCAAGACCAAAGAGCTGACAAAGGACACCAGAAACAAAATTGTAGACCTGCAACAGGCTGGGAAGACTGAATCTGCAATAGGTAAGCAGCTTGGTTTGAAGAAATCAACTGTGGGAGCAATTATTAGGAAATGGAAGACATACAAGACCACTGATAATCTCCCTCGATCTGGGGCTCCACGCAAGATCTCACCCCGTAGGGTCAAAATGATCACAAGAACGGTGAGCAAAAATCCCAGAACCACACGGGGAGACCTAGTGAATGACCTGCAGAGAGCTGGGACCAAAGTAACAAAGCCTACCATCAGTAACACACTACGCCGCCAGGGACTCAAATCCTGCAGTGCAAGACGTGTCCGCCTGCTTAAGCCAGTACATGTCCAGGCCTGTCTGAAGTTTGCTAGAGTGCATTTGGATGATCCAGAAGAGGATTGGGAGAATGTCATATGGTCAGATGAAACCAAAATAGAACTTTTTGGTAAAAACTCAACTCGTCGTGTTTGGAGGACAAAGAATGCTGAGTTGCATCCAAAGAACACCATACCTACTGTGAAGTATGGGGGTGTAAACATCATGCTTTGGGGCTGTTTTTCTGCAAAGGGACCAGGACGACTGATCTGTGTAAAGGAACGAATGAATGGGGCCATGTATCGTGAGATTTTGAGTGAAAACCTCCTTCCATCAGCAAGGGCATTGAAGATGAAACGTGGCTGGGTCTTTCAGCATGACAATGATCCCAAGCACACCGCCCGGGCAATGAAGGAGTGGCTTCGTAAGAAGCATTTCAAGGTCCTGGAGTGGCCTAGCCAGTCTCCTGATCTCAACCCCATAGAAAATCTTTGGAGGGAGTTGAAAGTCTGTGTTGCCCAGCGACAGCCCCAAAACATCACTGCTCTAGAGGAGATCTGCATGGAGGAATGGGCCAAAATACCAGCAACAGTGTGTGAAAACCTTGTGAAGACTTACAGAAAATGTTTGACCTGTGTCATTGCCAACAAAGGGTATATAACAAAGTATTGAGAAACTTTTGTTATTGACCAAATACTTATTTTCCACCATAATTTGCAAATAAATTCATTAAAAATCCTACAATGTGATTTTCTGGATTTTTTTTCCCTCATTTTGTCTGTCATAGTTGACGTGTACCTATGATGAAAATTACAGGCCTCTCTCATCTTTTTAAGTGGGAGAACTTGCACAATTGGTGGCTGACTAAATACTTTTTTTCCCCACTGTAGATCAATCGATCCCGAACCTCGAGCGGAACGTACTTCCGACCCTCCGGGCATTGCGGTGGACTAGGGTCGGTGCGTAACGCCCGCTCGAGCTCAGCATCGACCTCCCACACTACCGGTGCCACCAGACACGACTCCGGCAGTATGGGAGTGGGCTCCACGGACCTCTCCTCCGTGTCATACCGCCGAGACAGCGCATCTGCCTTACCGTTCTGTGACCCAGGGATGTACGTGATCTTAAATGTAAACCGGGTCAAAAACATATTCCATCTTGCCTGGCGAGGGTTCAGCCTCCTCGCTGCCCGGATGTACTCCAGGTTACGGTGGTCCGTCAAAATGAGGAAAGGGTGTTGAGCCCCCTCAAGCCAGTGCCTCCACACCTTTAGGGCCTGTACCACAGCTAACAGCTCCCTGTCCCCTACGTCATAGTTTCGCTCCGCCGGACTGAGCTTCTTGGAATAAAAAGCACAGGGGCGGAGTTTAGGTGGCGCGCCTGACCGTTGTGAAAGCACGGCTCCTATACCGGCCTCTGACGCGTCCACCTCTACCTGAAATGGCAAAGAGGGATCCGGATGCGCCAGCACCGGGGCCGAGGTAAACAGGTCCTTCAGCCTCCCAAACGCCCTGTCCGCCTCGGCAGACCACTGCAGACGCACCGGACCCCCCTTCAAAAGAGACATGATGGGAGCTGTCACCTGTCCAAAACCCCGGATAAACCTCCGGTAGTAATTCGCAAACCCCAAAAACTGCTGCACCTCCTTCACAGTGGTTGGTGTTTGCCAATTACGCACGGCTGACACCCGGTCTACCTCCATCTTCACCCCTGACGCAGACAACTGATACCCCAAAAAGGAGACCGACTCCTGGAAAAACAGACACTTCTCTGCCTTAACATACAGGTCGTGCTCCACCAGCCTCCGCAACACTCTGCGCACCAGGGCCACATGCTCGACTCGGGTAGGCGAGTACACGAGAATGTCATCTATGTACACAACCACCCCCTGCCCCTGCATGTCCCTGAAGATCTCATCCACGAATGATTGGAAAACTGACGGAGCGTTCATCAACCCGTATGGCATGACAAGATACTCGTAATGGCCCGAGGTGGTACTAAAGGCTGTCTTCCATTCATCACCCTCCCTGATGCGCACCAACTTGTACGCGCTCCTGAGATCTAATTTAGTGAAGAAACGCGCCCCATGCAATGACTCAGTCATGGTCGCAATCAGCGGGAGTGGATAACTGTACTTCACCGTGATCTGATTGAGACCACGGTAATCGATGCACGGGCGTAACCCACCATCCTTTTTCTTCACAAAAAAGAAACTCGAGGACGCAGGGGAAGTGGAAGGCCGTATGTATCCTTGTCTCAGAGATTCGTCTATGTAAGTCTCCATAGCTTTCTTCTCCTTCTGAGACAGAGGATACACATGGCTCCGTGGGAGCGCAGCTCCTGCCTGGAGGTCTATCGCACAATCTCCCTGCCTATGGGGCGGCAACTGCGTCGCCCTCGACTTACTAAACGCAATAGCCAAATCCCCATACTCAGGGGGAACGTGCAATGCGGGCACCTGGTTTGGACTCTCCACCGAGGTAGCCCCTACGGAAACGCCCAAACATCGACCCACACACTGGGCAGACCACTCCATCAGAGCCCTCTCCTGCCACGAAATAGATGGGTTATGGATACTCAACCAGGGCATGCCCAGCACCACCGGATACGCAGGTGAGTCGATCAGAAATAGCTGAATCATCTCCTGATGACCCCCCTGCGCACACATCCTAAGTGGCGCAGTGACCTCCCTGATCAAGCCCGCACCCAACGGACGGCTATCTAGGGCATGAACGGGGAAAGGGACATCAACAGGGAGAAGGGGAATCCCTAAGGCTAAACAAAACTTCTTATCAACAAAATTCCCAGCCGCGCCTGAATCTACCAGCGCCTTATGCTGGGAATGAGGTGCTACCTGTGGAAAACGCACAGGTATACAGAAATGTGCAACAGAGAGCTCTGGGTGAGTGGGGCGCCTACTCACCTGGAAGGACTCCCCAGTGCGGGACCTGTCGTCCTCTCCCCTAGGAGGCCATCCCCAGCACCTAGCCGCGGTGTGTCCTCCCCGACCACAGTTGGTGCAGGAGATGGACCCCCTCGTAAGCCGACCCCTCCTCTCTCTAGCGCCAGCGCCCCCGAGCTCCATGGGGCACGGCTCGGAGGCGCTGGAGGGTGAAATGGACGGACCCCCCTCGGAACGTCCGCGGGTAGCTAGCAGGTTATCCAGCCTGATGGACATGTCGACCAACTGGTCGAACGAGAGGCTGGTGTCCCTACAGGCCAGCTCCCTACGGACGTCCTCGCGTAGACTACATCTGTAGTGATCGATGAGAGCCCGCTCATTCCACCCTGCATCCGCCGCTAGAGTACGGAATTCTAAGGCGAACTCCTGGGCACTCCTCTTCCCCTGCCGGAGGAAGACCAGACGCTCCCCCGCCGCTTTCCCCTCCGGGGGATGGTCAAACACCGCCCTGAAGCGGCGGGAGAACTCGTCGTAGGTGATGGTGTTCGCGTCGATCCTCCTCCACTCTGCGTTGGCCCATTCCAACGCCTTCCCGGAAAGGCAGGAGATCAGGGCGGACACGCTCTCATGTCCCGAGGGCGCCGGGTGCACGGTGGCCAGGTAAAGCTCCACCTGGAGAAGGAATCCCTGACACCCGGCCGCGGTCCCATCGTAGGCCCTCGGGAGCGAGAGTCGAACTCCTCTGGGTTCCGGAGCGGGAATGGGCTGACTTGCCGATGGTGCTGGCAGAGAGGATGGCGGTGGAGGAGTCCCCCAGCCTCGGATGGTGGTGATCACCTCCTGCAGTGCGGACCCCATCTGCAGGATCTGGTCACTCTGTTCACGGACCCTGTCCTCCAGCGTCGCCTGGGCTGCTGCGGCTCCTGCTGATTCCATTCTTGATGGTGTGTTATTATGTCAGTAATGCTGTAGGTGGGTGTAGTGGTGGAATCAAGCGCAGGACACCGAAGTATAGTCCAAAAGACTTTAGTGAAATTTCCAACAAGGAAAAATAGAACAAACTTGCCCGAAGGCGAAACTACGCACGTAGGCGACAAAACAAAAGGCGCACTACACAGGTGCGTAAAACGCTCCAACACAGTGGAGTAAAGCTCAACCGAGCGAATAAGTAATTCCTCCAAGCAAACACACGACAGAAATAAATAAATCACACACAACACTAGACAAACACAACGAGAAACTTATAGGACACTAATTACACTAAACGATAACAGGTGTCACAACAAACAGACAAAAGCAAACGAACATAGAAACATGCAACGGTGGCAGCTAGTATTCCGGAGACAACGAACGCCGAAGCCTGCCCGAACAAGGAAGAGAGGCAGCCTCGGCCGAAACCGTGACACTGCCTCTGATCTGGCAGACTTACTAAACACAAATGCTTCATTTGTAAATGATGTCTGAGTGTTGGATTGTGCCCCTGGCTATCTGTAAATAAAAAATAAAATAGAAATTGTGCCGTCTGGTTTGCTTTTGATCTTAAGTATATTTAAAATTAAGTACTTTTGGACTTTTACTCAAGTAGTATTTAACTGGGTGACTTTCACTTTTACTTGAGTAATTTTCTATTAAGGTATCTTTACTTTTACTCAAGTATGACAATTGGATACTTTTTCCACCACTGATTGTACCATTATGTGGATGCAGTGCTTACAACCAACAACAGCTATCTTGGAACTTCTTGATAGATAGCGTGCCATTAACACCAAAAGCTCTGCCTTCACAATCTGGAGGTGACAATGCTATCTAGATGAAATAGTAATTCTAGCACAATTGTTTTCGAAAACGACTTCAAATTTGCAACTAATTCAGTTAGCAAATTATAGATTGAAAGGTGAACTCCTAAACTAGTTGTATATCTTATTTTTCATAATTTAATGCTTAGCTATATCCATTACGTTTAATCTATTTAGAGATTCACATTTGCTTCCT
This sequence comes from Coregonus lavaretus, assembly GCF_964263955.1. Lineage (NCBI taxonomy): Eukaryota > Metazoa > Chordata > Actinopteri > Salmoniformes > Salmonidae > Coregonus > Coregonus lavaretus. The sequence continues at coordinate 44,868,193 of NC_139995.1, read as the reverse complement.
GTTTTTGACTGTTTTAACACGTTATGTCACGATCATAACCATGTCATAATATGTCATAACAGCTGACATAACTTTTCATAACACGGTCATAACACTGTCATGACCCATATATTCACACCTGTTGTGACATATATTGTGTTCTTTTATGGCTGGTTATGACACATACATAAGAGTGTCAAAACCCACATCTAATGTGTTTTTTCCCTGCCAAGAAGTTTCCTTTCGTTTGAAAATTGGTTTCTTAAGTCCTTTGTTGTTGTTGTTGTAATGAATTCTTTACGGTCATGTTTTTTTCCCATCATATTTTAAATAACAGAAAATACACTTTATGACACTGTCAAGAAGCATTATGACCATCCTGTGTCACTTTACTTGAACTATGAAAATACACTTTATGACACTGTCAAGAAGCATTATGACCATCCTATGTCACTTTACTTGAACTATGAAAATACACTTTATGACACTGTAAAGAAGCATTATGACCATCCTGTGTCACTTTACTTGAACTAAGAAAATACACTTTATGACACTGTCAAGAAGCATTATGACCATCCTGTGTCACTTTACTTGAACTATGAAAATACACTTTATGACACTGTCAAGAAGCATTATGACCATCCTGTGTCACTTTACTTGAACTATGAAAATACACTTTATGACACTGTCAAGAAGCATTATGACCATCCTGTGTCACTTTACTTGAACTATGAAAATACACTTTATGACACTGTCAAGAAGCATTATGACCATCCTGTGTCACTTTACTTGAACTATGAAAATACACTTTATGACACTGTCAAGAAGCATTATGACCATCCTGTGTCACTTTACTTGAACTATGAAAATACACTTTATGACACTATCAAGAAGCATTATGACCATCCTGTGTCACTTTACTTGAACTATGAAAATACACTTTATGACACTGTCAATAAGCATTATGACCATCCTGTGTCACTTTACTTGAACTATGAAAAAACACTTTATGACACTGTCAAGAAGCATTATGACCATCCTGTGTCACTTTACTTGAACTAAGAAAATACACTTTATGACACTGTCAAGAAGCATTATGACCATCCTGTGTCACTTTACTTGAACTAAGAAAAAACACTTTATGACACTGCCAAGAAGCATTATGACCATCCTGTGTCACTTTACTTGAACTATGAAAATACACTTTATGACACTGTCAAGAAGCATTATGACCATCCTGTGTCACTTTACTTGAACTATGAAAATACACTTTATGACACTGTCAAGAAGCATTATGACCATCCTGTGTCACTTTACTTGAACTATGAAAATACACTTTATGACACTGTCAAGAAGCATTATGACCATCCTGTGTCACTTTACTTGAACTATGAAAAAACACTTTATGACACTGTCAAGAAGCATTATGACCATCCTGTGTCACTTTACTTGAACTAAGAAAATACACTTTATGACACTGTCAAGAAGCATTATGACCATCCTGTGTCACTTTACTTGAACTAAGAAAATACAGTTTATGAAACTGCCAAGAAGCATTATGACCATCCTGTGTCACTTTACTTGAACTATGAAAATACACTTTATGACACTGTCAAGAAGCATTATGACCATCCTGTGTCACTTTACTTGAACTATGAAAATACACTTTATGACACTGTCAAGAAGCATTATGACCATCCTGTGTCACTTTACTTGAACTATGAAAATACACTTTATGACACTGTCAAGAAGCATTATGACCATCCTGTGTCACTTTACTTGAACTATGAAAAAACACTTTATGACACTGTCAAGAAGCATTATGACCATCCTGTGTCACTTTACTTGAACTAAGAAAATACACTTTATGACACTGTCAAGAAGCATTATGACCATCCTGTGTCACTTTACTTGAACTAAGAAAATACACTTTATGACACTGTCAAGAAGCATTATGACCATCCTGTGTAACTTTACTTGAACTAAGAAAATACACTTTATGACACTGCCAAGAAGCATTATGACCATCCTGTGTCACTTTACTTGAACTATGAAAATCCACTTTATGACACTGTCAAGAAGCATTATGACCATCCTGTGTCACTTTACTTGAACTATGAAAATACACTTTATGACACTGTCAAGAAGCATTATGACCATCCTGTGTCACTTTACTTGAACTATGAAAATACACTTTATGACACTGTCAAGAAGCATTATGACCATCCTGTGTCACTTTACTTGAACTATGAAAATACACTTTATGACACTGTCAAGAAGCATTATGACCATCCTGTGTCACTTTACTTGAACTATGAAAATACACTTTATGACACTATCAAGAAGCATTATGACCATCCTGTGTCACTTTACTTGAACTAAGAAAATACACTTTATGACACTGTCAAGAAGCATTATGACCATCCTGTGTCACTTTACTTGAACTATGAAAATACACTTTATGACACTGTCAAGAAGCATTATGACCATCCTGTGTCACTTTACTTGAACTATGAAAATACACTTTATGACACTGTCAAGAAGCATTATGACCATCCTGTGTCACTTTACTTGAACTATGAAAATACACTTTATGACACTGTCAAGAAGCATTATGACCATCCTGTGTCACTTTACTTGAACTATGAAAATACACTTTATGACACTGTCAAGAAGCATTATGACCATCCTGTGTCACTTTACTTGAACTATGAAAATACACTTTATGACACTATCAAGAAGCATTATGACCATCCTGTGTCACTTTACTTGAACTATGAAAATACACTTTATGACACTGTCAATAAGCATTATGACCATCCTGTGTCACTTTACTTGAACTATGAAAAAACACTTTATGACACTGTCAAGAAGCATTATGACCATCCTGTGTCACTTTACTTGAACTAAGAAAATACACTTTATGACACTGTCAAGAAGCATTATGACCATCCTGTGTCACTTTACTTGAACTAAGAAAAAACACTTTATGACACTGCCAAGAAGCATTATGACCATCCTGTGTCACTTTACTTGAACTATGAAAATACACTTTATGACACTGTCAAGAAGCATTATGACCATCCTGTGTCACTTTACTTGAACTATGAAAATACACTTTATGACACTGTCAAGAAGCATTATGACCATCCTGTGTCACTTTACTTGAACTATGAAAATACACTTTATGACACTGTCAAGAAGCATTATGACCATCCTGTGTCACTTTACTTGAACTATGAAAAAACACTTTATGACACTGTCAAGAAGCATTATGACCATCCTGTGTCACTTTACTTGAACTAAGAAAATACACTTTATGACACTGTCAAGAAGCATTATGACCATCCTGTGTCACTTTACTTGAACTAAGAAAATACAGTTTATGAAACTGCCAAGAAGCATTATGACCATCCTGTGTCACTTTACTTGAACTATGAAAATACACTTTATGACACTGTCAAGAAGCATTATGACCATCCTGTGTCACTTTACTTGAACTATGAAAATACACTTTATGACACTGTCAAGAAGCATTATGACCATCCTGTGTCACTTTACTTGAACTATGAAAATACACTTTATGACACTGTCAAGAAGCATTATGACCATCCTGTGTCACTTTACTTGAACTATGAAAAAACACTTTATGACACTGTCAAGAAGCATTATGACCATCCTGTGTCACTTTACTTGAACTAAGAAAATACACTTTATGACACTGTCAAGAAGCATTATGACCATCCTGTGTCACTTTACTTGAACTAAGAAAATACACTTTATGACACTGTCAAGAAGCATTATGACCATCCTGTGTAACTTTACTTGAACTAAGAAAATACACTTTATGACACTGCCAAGAAGCATTATGACCATCCTGTGTCACTTTACTTGAACTATGAAAATCCACTTTATGACACTGTCAAGAAGCATTATGACCATCCTGTGTCACTTTACTTGAACTATGAAAATACACTTTATGACACTGTCAAGAAGCATTATGACCATCCTGTGTCACTTTACTTGAACTATGAAAATACACTTTATGACACTATCAAGAAGCATTATGACCATCCTGTGTCACTTTATTTGAACTATGAAAATACACTTTATGACACTGTCAAGAAGCATTATGACCATCCTGTGTCACTTTACTTGAACTATGAAAAAACACTTTATGACACTGTCAAGAAGCATTATGACCATCCTGTGTCACTTTACTTGAACTAAGAAAATACACTTTATGACACTGTCAAGAAGCATTATGACCATCCTGTGTCACTTTACTTGAACTAAGAAAATACACTTTATGACACTGCCAAGAAGCATTATGACCATCCTGTGTCACTTTACTTGAACTATGAAAATACACTTTATGACACTGTCAAGAAGCATTATGACCATCCTGTGTCACTTTACTTGAACTATGAAAATACACTTTATGACACTGTCAAGAAACATTATGACCATCCTGTGTCACTTTACTTGAACTATGAAAATCCACTTTATGACACTGTCAAGAAGCATTATGACCATCCTGTGTCACTGTACTTGAACTATGAAAATACACTTTATGACACTGTCAAGAAGCATTATGACCATCCTGTGTCACTTTACTTGAACTATGAAAATACACTTTATGACACTGTCAAGAAGCATTATGACCATCCTGTGTCACTTTACTTGAACTATGAAAATACACTTTATGACACTGTCAAGAAGCATTATGACCATCCTGTGTCACTTTACTTGAACTATGAAAATACACTTTATGACACTGTCAAGAAGCATTATGACCATCCTGTGTCACTTTACTTGAACTAAGAAAATACACTTTATGACACTGTCAAGAAGCATTATGACCATCCTGTGTCACTTTACTTGAACTATGAAAATACACTTTATGACAGTCAAGAAGCATTATGACCATCCTGTGTCACTTTACTTGAACTATGAAAATACACTTTATGACACTGTCAAGAAGCATTATGACCATCCTGTGTCACTTTACTTGAACTATGAAAATACACTTTATGACACTGTCAAGAAGCATTATGACCATCCTGTGTCACTTTACTTGAACTATGAAAATACACTTTATGACACTGTCAAGAATTATTATGACCATCCTGTGTCACTTTACTTGAACTATGAAAATACACTTTATGACACTGTCAAGAAGCATTATGACCATCCTGTGTCACTTTACTTGAACTATGAAAATACACTTTATGACACTGTCAAGAAGCATTATGACCATCATAATCATATAAACCAGATAGGCCTATCACATACTATACATTTACATTTTAGTCATTTAGCAGACGCTCTTATCCAGAACGACTTACAGTTAGTGAGTGCATACATTTTCTTACTGCCCCCCCGTGGGAAACGAACCCACAACCCTGGCGTTGCAAGCGCCATGCTCTACCAACTGAGCTGTACATGCCCTTATGTCAGTTATCAGTCAAAAAGAGGGTTTCTTGTCCTGCTCCTGAAATCTGCTCCTGCATTCATCCCAGTCATGAGCAACAGAGCATTAGGGTAGCTGCATGTCTGACATCATTTTGTGTGCAATTACAATTATAATTTAATATGGTAAATTTCAGAAATTTTTATATAACATAAACATACTGTTGACAAGTAGGCTATGGTGTAATGAAATGTTTTGCCTTGTGTGGTAGGTTTTGTGGCTTTGACACTCTTATGTAGGTGTCATAACCAGCCATAAAATAACTACTGTGGTAGGTTTTGTGGGTTTTGACACTCTTATGTAGGTGTCATAACCAGCCATAAAATAATGCATTATATGTCACAACAGGTCTAAATATGTGTCATGACAGTGTTATGATCATATTATGACAGGTTATGTCAGCTGTTATGGCATATGACATGGTTATAACGCTGGGTGACAAGTAAAGTGTTACCAAAGTTTAATATAGTGGGGGAAAAAAGTATTTAGTCAGCCACCAATTGTGCATGTTCTCCCACTTAAAAAGATGAGAGAGGCCTGTAATTTTCATCATAGGTACACGTCAACTATGACAGACAAAATGAGGGAAAAAAAATCCAGAAAATCACATTGTAGGATTTTTAATGAATTTATTTGCAAATTATGGTGGAAAATAAGTATTTGGTCAATAACAAAAGTTTCTCAATACTTTGTTATATACCCTTCGTTGGCAATGACACAGGTCAAACGTTTTCTGTAAGTCTTCACAAGGTTTTCACACACTGTTGCTGGTATTTTGGCCCATTCCTCCATGCAGATCTCCTCTAGAGCAGTGATGTTTTGGGGCTGTCGCTGGGCAACACAGACTTTCAACTCCCTCCAAAGATTTTCTATGGGGTTGAGATCTGGAGACTGGCTAGGCCACTCCAGGACCTTGAAATGCTTCTTACGAAGCCACTCCTTCGTTGCCTGGGCGGTGTGTTTGGGATCATTGTCATGCTGAAAGACCCAGCCACGTTTCATCTTCAATGCCCTTGCTGATGGAAGGAGGTTTTCACTCAAAATCTCACGATACATGGCCCCATTCATTCTTTCCTTTACACGGATCAGTCGTCCTGGTCCCTTTGCAGAAAAATAGCCCCAAAGCATGATGTTTCCACCCCCATGCTTCACAGTAGGTATGGTGTTCTTTGGATGCAACTCAGCATTCTTTGTCCTCCAAACACGACGAGTTGAGTTTTTACCAAAAAGTTCTATTTTGGTTTCATCTGACCATATGACATTCTCCCAATCCTCTTCTGGATCATCCAAATGCACTCTAGCAAACTTCAGACGGGCCTGGACATGTACTGGCTTAAGCAGGGGGACACGTCTGGCACTGCAGGATTTGAGTCCCTGGCGGCGTAGTGTGTTACTGATGGTAGGCTTTGTTACTTTGGTCCCAGCTCTCTGCAGGTCATTCACTAGGCCCCCCCGTGTGGTTCTGGGATTTTTGCTCACCGTTCTTGTGATCATTTTGACCCCACGGGGTGAGATCTTGCGTGGAGCCCCAGATCGAGGGAGATTATCAGTGGTCTTGTATGTCTTCCATTTCCTAATAATTGCTCCCACAGTTGATTTCTTCAAACCAAGCTGCTTACCTATTGCAGATTCAGTCTTCCCAGCCTGGTGCAGGTCTACAATTTTGTTTCTGGTGTCCTTTGACAGCTCTTTGGTCTTGGCCATAGTGGAGTTTGGAGTGTGACTGTTTGAGGTTGTGGACAGGTGTCTTTTATACTGATAACAAGCTCAAACAGGTGCCATTAATACAGGTAACGAGTGGAGGACAGAGGAGCCTCTTAAAGAAGAAGTTACAGGTCTGTGAGAGCCAGAAATCTTGATTGTTTGTAGGTGACCAAATACTTATTTTCCACCATAATTTGCAAATAAATTCATTAAAAATCCTACAATGTGATTTTCTGGAGAAAAAAAATCTCAATTTGTCTGTCATAGTTGACGTGTACCTATGATGAAAATTACAGGCCTCTCTCATCTTTTTAAGTGGGAGAACTTGCACAATTGGTGGCTGACTAAATACTTTTTTTCCCCACTGTATATTCAACTTCTCAAATACATACAGATTGTAACGTGTATGCTGGGAGTCGGGAAGCAGGTACAGGGAGTGAATTTAATCATAAATGAAACATGGAACGAAACAAGAAACATTAGTAGCGTACAGACATTAAATACAAACACAGAGTCAATACCGCCTAGGGAAGGAACCAAAGGGAGTGACAGATATAGGAGAGGTAATCAGGAAGGTGATTGAGTCCAGGTGTGCCTGATGATGATGTGCAGGTGCGCGTAATGATGAATCCCAGGACCGGTGACCTCGAACGCCGGAGAGGGAATATACGTGACACAGATTCAGTTTTCAAACTGAGTTCTTTAAATTTAGATTCAAAACCAGACAACATCCCGGTACTTTTCCAGCCAGGAAAGGTAGAGGAGAACAGATATAATCAAACATTCACTGTGGTAAACAGAAACTTCTGGCGGTTTCTGAAGCCAGAAGTTGTGGCAAGTTGAATTTATTTTCTTCCTATTCATTTGGCTCTAGCATTTGAACCGTTTTGGCTATGAGCTATTATGACCCCATTCCTGAAAGCTAAGACTCTCTGGAGCATGGATGTGCCTTCTGTTCCCCTCTATGATGATCACAGGCTGCGTTCGAAGAGAGTGTCACAAAAAAATTGGGCCCCCATAAGAATATAGTTCAAATTCCCTGTCTTGCTCTTGTGCCGGACTGGGTTCAAACCAGGTCTCCTGCATGTCACAAGACTGTGTTAGCCCACTTAGCTAAAGCCTATAGGTATGAGTTCAGGAAGTTCATGTAAAAGACGAAACGCTGCTTGCTTAATGAGTACCGCTTCCCCCAGATTCAGCTCATACCGAGACTCGAACTCAGGACCTCTGCATTGCAAACACAAGTGACCTAAACTATTCCAACCCACCACGCTGTTAAAAAAGGCCTTATTCAATTGCGCAAGGGGCGACACTTCAGGCTGAGGAGTGAGTTTCACAGCTCCCCATCTGCTACACTAATACAAGTCTTCAAGATCCAGCAAGGTTACTTGCGTGGTTTGGTGAACCATGCTTATGTGATGAGAACCTTGCCTGACCTGAAGACGTGTTACATTGAACAAAGATATAAAGCCAACATGCAACAATTTCAACGATTTTACTGAGTTACAGTTCATATAAGGAAATCAGTCAATTGAAATAAATGTATTAGGCCCTAGTCTATGGATTTCACATGACTGGGAATACAGATATGCATCTGTTGGTCACAGATACATTAACAAAAGGTAGGGGTGTGGATCAGAAAACCAGTCAGTATCTGGTGTGACCACCATTTGCCTCATGCAGCGCGACACATCTCCTTCGCATCTCCTTCACAAAAGTTGCATTGTCTGGTGTTGATTGTGGCCTGTGGAATGTTGTCCCACTCCTCTTCAATGGCTGTGCGAAGTTGCTGGATATTGGCGAGATCTGCCACACCTGTCAGGTGGATGGATTTTCTTGGCAAAGGAGAAATGCTCACTAACAGGGATGTAAACAAATTTGTGCACAACATTTGACAGAAATAAGCTATTTGTGCATATGGACAATTTCTGGAATCTTTTATTTCAGTTCATGAAACATGGGACCAACACTTTACATGTTGCATTTATGTTTTTGTTCAGTAAAGTTTGACGTGTTTGTTTGTGTTATACATTGTCTAGTTTCAAGCAGGGGCAGACTGGCCATCTAGCATTTCAGGCAAATGTCAGATAGGCTGGTCCATTTTTAGCCCAGTGGGCCTGTGTAACTTCTTCTTTTGCATAAGATTAGCAATATCTGGCTAATAATGTGGACCTCAAGGAAAATAATGGGCCATTGTGGGGGCCTGGAGGAAAATAATGGGCCGGTGTGGGGGCCTCAAGGAAAAGAATGCCAATTTTTGGTCAGAGTCCGCCCCTGGTTTAAAGTCTCCAGCAAGGGTAGTCATTATAAGGTTAACATATGACTGACTGGGTTAAGACTGTGTTAGCCTGTTGAGCTAAAACCTAGGCATTGGTCCTGTGACTTGGATGGGCCTCTTCAAGGAAGAGGTCAAAGGGGGTAACACTGGTGGTTCGGTGACCACGCTCGTGTGAGACCTGAACTTGTGTGAGACCTGAAAAGTTGCATTGTCTGGTGCACAGGAAGTCTCAGCCAAGGTTGCTCATCACATAGCCTCGTGAGCAGCCTGATCCTGCGAGCTTACATGAATGGTTAGCTACACGCAGTAATTACGAGGCTACTCATCACATGGATGGACCACCTCTGTTGCACTCTCATTAAATGGTGTGCACAAATCCTTCTGCTTCTGTTTGCCACAGAAAGTGTTGTTTTCCAGTAGGCCTGATTTCGAACCCAGTTAGTTATATTGGTGCTGTGATCTCTGCGTATGAGGTCAAAGGGGGGTGAAATGTAACCGAGGTGGTTCGATGAAAATTGCTGGAGACTTGAAGACTTGTGTTAGCTTCCTGAACAAATCCTATTAGCTTTATCTAAGTGGGCTAACCCAGTCAGTCACAAGAGCAAGATTAAATAGGGAGTGGAAAGGCTATCCTTAGAAGGGCTATTCAACTATATTCTTATGGGGGCCAAATTGCGTCGATTTGTGTCAATCCCTTCTAACGCAGCCTGTGATCATCATAGAGGGGAACAGAAGGCACGTCCATATTCTAGAGAATCTTAGCTTTCAGGAATGGGGTCATAATTGCTCATAGCCAAAGCGGTTAAAACGCTAGAGCCAAATTCATAGGAAGAAAATAAATTCAACATGCCACATAGGCTTCAGAAACCACCAAACGCTTCTGTTTACCACAGAGAGCGTTTGATTCTATCTGTTCTCCTATATCTTTCCTGGCTGGAAAAGTACCAGGATATACTCTTTGGTTTTGAATCTTAATTTAGAGAACTCAATTTGAAAACTGAATCTGAATGCATCTGAGAAGTTGAATATATTAAACTTTGATTAACTTGAAATCAAACTACCTGCCCTCCAGGACACCTACAGCACCCGATGTCACAGGAAGGCCAAAAAGATCCTCAAGGACATCAACCACCCGAGCCACGGCCTGTTCACCCCACTATCATCCAGAAGGCGAGGTCAGTACAGGTGCATCAAAGCTGGGACCGAGAGACTGAAAAACAGCTTCTATCTCAAGGCCATCAGACTGTTAAATAGCCATCACTAGCTGGCTTCCACCAGGTTACGCAACCCTGCACCTTAGAGGCTGCTGCCCTATATTCATAGACTTGGAATCACTGGCCACTTTAATCATGGAACACTAGTCACTTTAATTATGTTTACATACTGCTTTACTCATTTCATATGTAAAATCAGCAAAAAAAGAAACGTCCTCTCACTGTCAACTGTGTTTATTTTCAGCAAACTTAACATGTGTAAATATTTGTATGAGCATAACAAGATTCAACAACTGAGACATAAACTGAACAAGTTCCACAGACATGTGACTAACAGAAATTGAATAATGTGTCCCTGAACAAAGGGGGGGGGGGGGGGTCAAAATCAAAAGTAACAGTCAGTATCTGGTGTGGCCACCAGCTGCATTAAGTACTGCAGTGCATCTCCTCCTCATGGACTGCACCAGATTTGCAGGTTCTTGCTGTGAGATGTTACCCCACTCTTCCACCAAGGCACCTGCAAGTTCCCGGACATTTCTGGGGGGAATGGCCCTAGCCCTCACCCTCCGATTCAACAGGTCCCAGATGTGCTCAATGGGATTGAGATCCGGGCTCTTCGCTGGCCATGGCAGAACACTGACATTCCTGTCTTGCAGGAAATCACGCACAGAACGAGCAGTATGGCTGGTGGCATTGTCATGCTGGAGGGTCATGTCAGGATGAGCCTGCAGGAAGGGTACCACATGAGGGAGGAGGATGTCTTCCCTGTAACGCACAGCGTTGAGATTGCCTGCAATGACAACAAGCTCAGTCCGATGATGCTGTGACACACCGCCACAGACCATGACGGACCCTCCACCTCCAAATCGATCCCGCTCCAGAGTACAGGCCTCGGTGTAACGCTCATTCCTTCGACGATAAACGTGAATCCGACCATCACCCCTGGTGAGACAAAACCGTGACTCGTCAGTGAAGAGCACTTTTTGCCAGTCCTGTCTGGTCCAGCGACGGTGGGTTTGTGCCCATAGGCGACATTGTTGCCAGTGTAGCGACATTCAGGCCCTGTGTAGCTCAGTTGGTAGAGCATGGCGCTTGCAACGCCAGGGTTGTGGGTTCGATTCCCACGGGGAGGCAGTATGAAAAAATAATAATTATGCACTCACTAACTGTAACCGATCCTGTGCAGGTGTTGTTACACGTGGTCTGCCACTGCAAGGACAATCAGCTGTCCGTCCTGTCTCCCTGTAGCGCTGTCTTAGGCGTCTCACAGTACGGACATTGCAATTTATTGCCCTGGCCAAATCTGCAGTCCTCATGCCTCCTTGCAGCATGCCTAAGGAACGTTCACGCAGATGAGCAGGGACCCTGGGCATCTTTCTTTTGGTGTTTTTCAGAGTCAGTAGAAAGGCCTCTTTAGTGTCCTAAGTTTTCATAACTGTGACCTTAATTGCCTACCGTCTGTAAGTTGTTAGTGTCTTAACGACTGTTCCACAGGTGCATGTTCATTAATTGTTTATGGTTCATTGAACAAGCATAGGAAACAGTGTTTAAACCCTTTACAATGAAGATCTGTGAAGTAATTTGGATTTTTACGAATTATCTTTGAAAGACAGGGTCTTGAAAAGGGAAGTTCCTTTTTTTGCTGAGTTTATATACTGTATTCTATTCTACTGTATTTTAGTCAATGCCACTCCGACATTGCTCGATCTAATATTTATATATTTCTTAATTCCATTATTTTACTTTTAGATTTAGATTTGTGTGTATTGTTGTGAATTGTTAGATACTACTGCACTGTTGGAGCTATGAACACATGCATTTCACTACACCTGCAATAACATCTGCTAAATATGTGTATGTGACCAATAAAATGTTATTTGATTTGATTTTGAAATTATGTTTGTAAACTTGATACACAGACAATGAATACAATATCTACCATATTGAAACTGAATATATCAATATTGAATTTGAATATTCAATTAAGTTGAAATGTTATTTTAAAACTGAATGCAATGTGCATTCATTTCAGTTTCAAATTATGACATACAAGTTCAATTTATAAATTAAATGATTCAATTTGTGCATTAAACATAAAAAATATTAAATTCTAATTCAATTTCCTAATAGAAATGATAAATTATAAAATGTAAATACAAGTTCTGATTGCAGTGAAATCGATCCATACATGCTTTGTAGAGAATGCACAGCACACTAGTAACGTACACATACAGAGAACCGGCCAGGGCTCTCAGTAATAGCCAGACAGACGCGTATGCACATACTGTACATACTCAGCACATGTATGTAAACAGAGATGTCATGATTACAAACATGCTAACATGGGTCACATAGTTCACAGCCCCCAGCCCAAACATACAGTAAATCCCATAGTATTAGGAATTAGAACTCCATGTCCTATGGAAGAAAAGGGACTGCTCCTAAAGAACCCTCCCTAGCCCCTACAGAGAGATCAGGACACTCCTGGCTGAGAACATCCTAACACACACCCTGGATTATGCAAAACACTGTCAGTCAGTCAGGGAATGCCCAAATGCTGCATTCACAATACCTATAAAGCAATACAGTATAGGCCTATTGCTTTGTTGTATCTAATTGTCCTGAAGGATAAATCAAATTACTGTATATCGTATATTACAGTGTCTGTTGATATTTAGTGTCTGCAGACCACAGACCTATCAGAGCTAGTCAACATGTCAACCAACAAGGCTAAATGTACTACAGTACGACCCAGGAGAACAATGATCATTGTTTCTGAGTTGACTATGAACCGATGAACAGATGAGGCCTTACTGAACAAACAGTGCTACTGTATACAGCCCCCTCTCCCTGAGGAACTGTGACCACACTGGTGTTTAACTGTAGTGAACTATAAGTCATAATTACAATGCAGACTTTCACATAATTATAGGTCATATGCCTTCAGTGGACAAAATACAGACAGTAATGTTCATACAATCGCCTGCTCTTGAGAACAGATCTACAGTATGTCACCCCTGTGTTGCTTTATACTTTGGACACTCTCTGACATGTCATGTGATGGACTCCAGATCAGATATGTGACAATTGATTAAAGAATAAGGCCTAAAGGAAATATATATAAACATTAAAGGCTTGTCATTGATTAGAGGACTGTTGTTGCACTGTCCCATAGTTTCTGGTGGGGTTGCAAAAGTAACTTTCCCAAAACTCCCAGGTTTTCCAGAAATCCTGGTTGGACGAACCCTGGGCCTGTTGTTGCACTGTCTAATAGTTCCTGGAGTGTGTTTGGAGCAGTAGAGTTGAAGCAAGGCAGGAGACCCGTCTGAGACATGAGGTGCTTAGTGTTAACTACCCCTACCTGTGTCTAAGCCTCTGTCTGACCCCATGTCCACGTACATAACATATTCTCAGTGTGTGTGTGCATGCGTGTGCGTGTGTGTGACGTCGGCTTCACAGGAACAGACAATCCCACACGGATGTACTGCAAGCGGTTCACGTAAAGGTCTGCATATAAACATGTAATTACTGTGTTAACTAAGCTAAGGTTTTGCTGACCTGGGAATTCCATGAAGAAGAGGGTGTTAGTGTGAGAATGTGTGTAACAGGAGTGCGGTGAGGCTACTAGCTTGGTTATACCTATCCCATCTGATGCCTCTCTCTCTCTCTCTTTCTCAAACTCCTATGTCTGTTTTTACAAACACCAACTCGCAGTATGTAGTGAAAGTAGTGCTATCTGAATAAATAAGTATTTTTTCATTCTGATGTAGTTTAATCAGTAGAGGTATGAGTTTAATGGTGACCCCATACTCTCTGATGCGTGTCCTTGTGTGGGTAGAGCTACTGAGAAGAAAAATATATCCTTTCTCAATGAAACTACAAGTCCCACAAGTCTTATTCCCCCTGCTCTGAGCATATGCAGCGTTCATGTGCTAGTGGGAACTAGGAAACTTAGGAAACTCGTTGAGCTCAGAGTTTCCCACTTGTACCAGAATCAACCAATAGGGAGCTCTACAAAAATGACTCACCATATTTTTAACTCTGAGGTTCCGAGTTTCCGATAGCACGTGAATGCAGCAATACTCCTAGGTCCAGGCCATAAACCTTCCTCAGAGAAAGACACAGATAAATCCTCTTAGAACCCAGTGGGAGATTTAGAGCTTTTTTAGGGCTGTTTACAAAATATAATAGCATACAGTTGAATGGATTACCCAAACAATGACTGAACCAAACAATGACTGACCCAAACAATGACTGACCCAAACAATTAAGTGTCTCTATGAGAAACAACATACAGGCTAGGCCACTCCAGGACCTTAATGTGCTTCTTCTTGAGCCACTCCTTTGTTGCCTTGGCCGTGTGTTTTGGGTCATTGTCATGCTGGAATACCCATCCACGACCCATTTTCAATGCCCTGGCTGAGGGAAGGAGGTTCTCACGGTACATGGCCCCATCCATCGTCCCTTTGATGCGGTGAAGTTGTCCTGTCCCCTTAGCAGAAAAACACCCGCAAAGCATAATGTTTCCACCTCCATGTTTGACGGTGGCGATGGTGTTCTTGGGGTCATAGGCAGCATTCCTCCTCCTCCAAACACGGCGAATTGAGTTGATGCCAAAGAGCTCCATTTTGGTCTCATCTGACCACAACACTTTCACCCAGTTCTCCTCTGAATCATTCAGATGTTCGTTGGCAAACTAGATGGCCCTGTATATGTGCTTTCTTGAGCAGGGGGACCTTGCGGGCGCTGCAGGATTTCAGTCCTTCACGGCGTGGTGTGTTACCAATTGTTTTCTTGGTGACTATAGTCCCAGCTGCCTTGAGATCATTGACAAGATCCTCCCGTGTAGTTCTGGGCTGATTCCTTACCGTTCTCATGATCATTGCAACTCCACGAGGTGAGATCTTGCATGGAGCCCCAGGCCAAGGGAGATTGACAGTTATTTTGTGTTTCTTCCATTTGCGAATAATCGCACCAACTATTGTCACCTTCTCACCAAGCTGCTTGGTGATGGTCTTGTAGCCCATTCCAGCCTTGTGTAGGTCTACAATCTTGTCCCTGACATCCTTGGAGAGATCTTTGGTCTTGGCCATGGTGGAGAGTTTGGAATCTGATTGATTGATTGCTTCTGTGGACAGGTGTCTTTTATACAGGAAACAAACTGAGATTAGGAGCACTCCCTTTAAGAGTGTGCTCCTAATCTCAGCTCGTTACCTGTATAAAAGACACCTGGGAGCCAGAAATCTTTCTGATTGAGAGGGGGTCAAATACTTATTTCCCTCATTAAAATGCAAATCAATTTATAACATTTTTGACATGCGTTTTTCTGGATTTTTTTGTTGTTATTCTGTCTCTCACTGTTCAAATAAACCTACCATTCAAATTATAGACTGATCATTTCTTTGTTGTTGTGTGGCTGTGTGTGTGGCTCTTCAAGTTTCAATGTCACGTGCTCATGTACAGTGAAATGCATTTATTGAATGCTATAAACCCAACAATACAGTAATGAATATCAATGTAGTACTAAAAATAACATAAGGTAGAACAAAAACACACAATAAATAAAAATAAGAACACAAGAAGTAAGTAAGCTATATACAGGGTCAGTTACAAAACCACATTAACAGCGAGCAGGGATACTGGAGTGATAGAGGTAGTGTGTGTGTGTGTGTGTGTGTGTGTGTGTGTGCGTGTGTGTGTGTGAGAATATTGGGATACACAGGTACAATACTATACAGTGCCTTCAGAAAGTATTCTCACCCATTGACTTTTTCCACATTTTGTTGTGTTACAGCCTGAATTTAAAATGGATAAAATTTTGATTTTTTTGGTCACTGGCCTACCTACACACAATACCCCATAATGTCAAAGTGGAATTGTGTTCTTCGAAATGTTTACAAATTAATAAAAAATGAAAAGCTGAAATGTCTTGAGTCAATAATTAAGTATTCAACCCCTTTGTTATGGCAAGCGTAAAAAGGTTCAGGAGTAAAATTGTGCTTAACAAGTCACATAATAAATTGCATAATGTGTGCAATAATAGTGTTTAACATGATTTGTGAATGACTACCTCATCTCTGTACCCCACACATACAATTATCTGTAAGGTCCCTCAATCAAGCAGTGAATTTCAAACACAGATTCAACCACAAAGACCAGGGAGGTTTTCAAATGCCTCGCAAAGAATGGCACCGATTGGTAGATTTTTTTATTTATTTTTTAAGCAGACATTGAATATTACTTTGAGCATGTGAAGTTATTAATTACACTTTGGATGGTGTATCAATACATCTAATCACTACAGGCATCCTTCCTAACTCTGTTGCTGGAGATTAAGGAAAAACCTCAGGGATTTCACCATGAGGCCAATGGTGACTTTAAAACATTTACAGAGTTTAATGGCTGTGATAGGAGAAAACTGAGGATGGATCAACAACATTGTAGTCACTCCACAATATTAACCTAAATGACAGAGTGAAAAGAAGGAAGCCTGTACAGAATAAAAATATTCAAAAACATGCATCCTGTTTGCAACAAGGCACTAAAGTAATAATGCAAAAGAATGTGTCAAAGCAATGTAACTTTTTTTCCTGAATATAAAGTGTTATGTTTGGGGCAAATCCAATACAACACATTACTGAGTACCACACTCCATATTTTCAAGCATAGTGGTGGCTGAATCATGTTAAGGGCATGCTTGTAATCATTAAGAAATGGGGAGATTGTTTAGGATAAAAAATAAATGGAATGGCGCTAAGCACAGACAAAATCCTAGAGGAAAACCTGGTTCAGTCTGCTTTCCACCAGACATTGGGAGATTAATTCATCTTTCAGCAGGACAATAACCTAAAACACAAGGCCAAATCTATACTGGAGTTGCTTACCAAGAAGACAGTGAATGTTCCTGAGTTGCTGAGTTAAAGTTTTGACTTAAATCTACTTGAAAATCTATGGTAAGACCTGAAGAGTTGACAGAGCTTGAAGACCCACAGCTGTAATCGCAGCCAAAGGTGCTTCTACAAGTATTGACTCACGGGTGTGAATACTTATGTAAATTAGATATTTCTGTATTTAATTTTCAATAAATGTGCAAAAGTCTTCAACTACATATTTTCACTTTGTCATTATGGGGTATTGCTTGATGCTTGGCCTGGGAACTCATGTCCTTTCATTTCCCATCTTTGTCTCTCACACAATGAAGTTCAATCGTGAGGCTGAGCTACAGTGGAGTGGATTTACCATAAATATGCTTGAAATGAATGACAACAGAAACTAGCTATTCTTGATAGAGACAGAAATAATCAGGTAAACAATGCTAGTGACATTAGCATGATAGCCAGTTGTGTTGTGTGGCTGAGCTTGCTATAAATGCTGTCATTCTGCTAGAATTCTGTGAGAATGTTGTTTCTTAGCTATAAGACATAGCCTAACTGTTTACTTCAGTATACTGCAAGCGATTGAGAGGGATACACATGCTTCAGGGTGACTAAAATCCTCTTAAACGTTGTAAAGAGATGGGCTGGACCTAGCTAGGCCTCTGGACTCACTGGAGACAGAATGACTCAATTTAGTTATTGAGGCAATTGAGTCCAGCCCTGTTTAACTGTGGATACTAGATCCTATGAAGCAGGGAAGAAACTGCAACAGGATTCTGCTGTAACACATAGGAGTATGTCCACAAGATAGAGGCCATAGACTCTCTGAAAAAAGGCTAAAGCATTAGGGCAGAGCTGATCAAAAACAGCCAAACAACCTGGCTGCTGTTCTCTCCCATTTGAGAAGCCAGAGGCAGGGAAAACTTTCAGAGACAGAGCCAGCATGGGCCTGACTAGCTTAAATATAGTACTTACTGCCTTCACCACAACAATTTCCACTGTCACACCAAGAGCCTGTTGGGACTTGTGTAGGCTACTGCTGATAAATGTCATGCAGAGATGATAACTTTAACAAATATATTCAAATAGCACCCATATTTTCACAAATAACATGTTAACACACATTTCACATATATGTGTTTGTATACATCTGAAAACATCTGCCCTCTTGCCTAAAGTTAGTGTTCTGTCTTTTTGAATGTTGTCTTTTATCACACTAGGCCAACTTTGATGTTGTTATCAAAGTAGGCTAACACACTTCTAATATAACTTTGTGGTGTTTGTTTACCGCTTGAGTCAACAAGCAAACTTCTTGCATCCTTCAGAGATCATTCTGGGTGGCTATAAAGCGTTTAGGATTAGGTTATAACAACATCACAGCTGAATTTAATTAAAAACGTTCGAAACAAAGCAACATAGCACTGCCTGAATCGAATGGGAAACGTAGGCTACGTGCCTAATGTTCTCTTTGTTAGAAACAATGTATCCGTTAACGGTTACAATACACGCGCGCTTTGACAGTAAAATGGACACATTTGTATCAGTGGAATGTTGTGACCTCACTCTACCTCCTTCAGTTGGTCGAGTTCCTGCCGAACGGTCTCGAACTCGGTCTCCAACTCGTCATAACGCTGTTTGAGCTGTTGCTTCTCTTCGAGCACCGCCAGCCCGTATTCTGCCGCCTGGATCTTCTCGTGAGTCGTCTCGCTCAGCTCCCGGGATAGGCGCTCTAATTCCGCCCGAAACCACTGCGGCCCGGCCTCTGCCACCAGAGTCGCCTCGGGATATTCTTGTTCCTCCACAGACATCTTGGCCAGCCGGTTCCGCCAACAACAGCGATAACGGACCCAGCCCTTGAAGGAGCACAGGAAAAATCCTATAAAATAAATCAGTGCCTTCTGTATTTGAACTGCATGGCTGTGTTTTTGTCTGTCTCGTCGTGTCCTCCACTTTTTTTGATGTTAACAAAAAGTTCAGCTGTCTATCAGCCGGTACCGTTATAAGATAGTATTTTCAGCTCGTTCCATAGTCGATCCCTATCTGCCTCCCCCACCTACGTCATGCCACTAGAGGAAACGGACTAAACTGAGATCGTCGATTTGGAATACGGTGCGTTTCACGTCTACAATTGTGCGCCATGGGAGATGTAGTTTTACTGCCATTATGATTGGATGAAATAATACGCCCACTATTTAGCAAATCGACTTCAACTACCATGGTCCTTCGGGAGTTGATGCGCCTCATCGCTTAAACTCGGTCTATGTAAGAAACATAAGGGGAAACCATACTGTCAATGGTAACCCGTATTGGCCCACAGTCTATGGGAAACACTGATTATTTAACAAGAATGCTATCTAGGGATTTAAAAACTATACTGCAATACAGTTATGATGGTGTTATTACAAGTGCAATGTGGTTAATCTGTGTGTAGGCCCATATGTGCTTGCCTGACGACTCGCACTAAATTATTCTGCTGCTACTGTACTTACTAGAGAACTACTTCTCGGCATTGTTATATCATCATCAGAACATCATAGCATTAAAGAGCTCAGAGCAAAGAAGTAAGCATGAGTCATTTCCCACATGACTATCCTCATTTGAAATCAGGCCATAGAGCAAGATGATGATTTTAAGATTTTTATATTAAATATTTTGTTTGTTATATTTTTTATATATATATATATTTTAGTCATTTAGCAGACGCTCTTATCCAGAGCGACTTACAGGAGCAATTAGGGTTAAGTGCCTTGCTCAAGGGCACATCGGCTCGGGGTTTAGAACCAGCTACCTTTCGGTTACTGGCACTACGCTCTTAACCACTAAGCTACCTGCCGCCCTATGATTTCAGAGATGATTTATGTACTCATTAAAAAGAATGGTCGAGTTCTTTGTTGTGGTCGGTTACAGGGGTTCAGGCGACTGTAGACTTGCACTAGACAGATAGGGCCAATGAAACATGCCAGCGCCAGGGTGTGTCCCATCAGGAGTTCCAGGAAGACTGACATTTAATACTAATTGTAATTATTTTGCACTATGGCCTATTTATTGCCTTACCTCCATAACATGCTACATTTGAACACACTGTATATATATTTTCTGTTGTATTTTTGACTTTATGTTTTGTTTTACCCCATATGTAACTCTGTGTTGTTGTTTTTATCACACTGCTTTGCTTTATCTTGGCCAGGTCGCAGTTGTAAATGAGAACTTGTTCTCAACTGGCTTACCTGATTAAATAAAAGTGAAATAAAAAAAATTATTAATAAATTATTTAAAAAATAGACCTTGGGCTCTCCTTTTGAAGGCTGCCTGAAGCGGTTGCTCGGGAACGTACAGTTATGAATATAACTACTGTTCCCTAAAGGAGGAAACAAGGTATAACATACTATGGGGAGTCAATGACCAAACCTATTCACCTGAAGCAAACTGAAATGAGGCCCAACGGCCCAGTGGATGCAGAGCCTGCCTTCGGAAGCCTGGCTATAATACCGGGGCTCGCATTCATTACCACCACTCTTCAGCGAGCCCAAAATATGTTATACCTAATTTCCTCCTTCTGGGAACAGTAGTTATATTCATAACTGTACATTCCCTTTCATTTGGTCACTCGGTATAACATACTGTGGGGACATACAATCACACCCCAAGCCGGCTCAGAGGGTACCAAACTAGGAGGCCCACGGCAGCCCAAGCACACATAGGTTCCACCGGCTCCAAAAAGGGGTTACAGAAGCCATCTTTTTACCTTATACTTGCCAGAGAAGCCTGAACTGTCAGAGCCTCATAGGGCCTGAACTGTCAGAGCCCCATATAGGGAACCAGAACCTGCTGCAACTTGGCTAATATCAGTTTGCTCCTTTAACCTGACACCACTGACACACTACCAAGTAGGTGTTCCACCTGGACAAGAGGAACACCTACATGAGAATGCTATTCATTTACTACAGCTCAGCGTTCAACACCATAGTGCCCTCAAAGTTCATCACTAAGCTAAGGACCCTCCCTCTGCAACTGGATCCTGGACTTCCTGACGGGCCGCCCACAGGTGGTAAGGGTAGGTAACAACACATCTGCCACGCTGATCCACAACACAGGGGCCCCTCAGGGGTGCGTGCTCAGTCCCCTCCTGTACTCCCTGTTCACCCATGACTGCATGGCCAGGCACGACTCCAACACAATCATTAAGTTTGCCGACGACACAACAGTGGTAGGCCTGATCACCGACAACGATGAGACAGCCTATAGGGAGAAGGTCAGAGACCTGGCCGTGTGGTGCCAGGATAACAAACTCTCCCTCAACGTGATCAAGACAAAGGAGATGAATGTGGACCACAGGAAAAAAAAGAGGACTGAGCACGCCCCCATTCTCATCGACGGGGCTGTAGTGGAACAGGTTGAGAGCTTCAAGTTCCTTGGTGTCCACATCACCAACAAACTATCATGGTCCAAACACACCAAGACAGTCGTGAAGAGGGCACAACAAAGCCTATTCCCCCTCAGGAGACTGAAAATATTTGGCATGGGTCCTCAGATCCTCAAAAAGTTATACAGCTGCACCAAATTGAGCATGCTGACTTATTGCATCACCACCTGGTATGGCAACTTCTCGGCCTCCGACCGCAAGGCACTACAGAGGGTAGTTTGTACGGCCCAGTACATCACTGGGGCTGAGCTTCCTGCCATCTAGGACCTCTATACCAGGCAGTGTCAGAGGAAGGTCCTAAAAATTATCAAAGACTCCAGCCACCCTAGTCATAGACTGTTCTCTCTGCTACCGCACGGCAAGCGTTACCGGAGCGCCAAGTCTAGGTCCAAAAGGCTTCTTAATAGCTTCTATCCCCAAGCCATAAGACTCCTGAACAGCTAATCATGGCTACCTGGACTATTTGCATTGCCCCCCCCACCCCAACCCCCTCTTTTACGTTGCTGCTACTCTGTTTTTATTTTGTATTTTGTATTTTTTAATTATTTATTTATGCATAGTCACTTTAACTCTAACCACATGTACATATTACCTCAATTACCTCGACAGACCGGTGCCCCCGCACATTGACTCTGTACTGGTACCTCCTGTATATAGCCTCCCTACTGTTATTTTATTTTACTGCTGCTCTTTAATGATTTGCTATTTTTAATTTTTTACTTATTGTCAATAGGGCTGATGTGGATACGGTGTCGGAGTCAGGCGCAGGACACAGAAGCTCAGTCAAACAGACTTTACTAGTCAAATACACAATACAAAAATAAACGGGCCTCAAACACTGGAGGCGAGCGATTACGCAGGCAGTGCGTAAAACACTAACTAAATGAGTACAAAACTCTGACATCAACGGACAGGTGGACAACAACACACAAACTCACATACACAAAGCAGAAAACTTATAGGACACATAATTAGACACAAACGGACACAGGTGCAACAGACAGACCAAACCAAACAAACATCGAAACATCCAACGGTGGTAGCTAGTACTCCGGGGACGACGAACGCCGAAGCCTGCCCGAGCAAGGAGGAGGAGCAGCCTCGGCAGAATCCGTGACACTTATCAATTTTTTACTTAACACTCTTTTGTCTTTTTCTTAAAAACTGCATTGTTGGTTAATGGCTTGTAAGTAAGCATTTCACTGTAATGTCTACACCTGTTGTATTCGGCGCATGTGGCAAATAATATTTGATTTGAAGTCTCTAGACCCCACGGTTCCAAGAACAACACTTACCTTGCGAGCCTGAAATGTCAGAACTAGTACAAGGAACTGCAAGTCCAAAACAACAGAACACCTGTCGTGACTTGGTAAAGCGCACACATGCGCTGCATAGTATCAACCAGAGTCGATGAACCACGGCAGGCCGAGGTTCAAACCCACAGGAAATCTGTAGTAACCTGGAAACTGTGCACTTGCGCACTGACATGGCAGCCCTACCTAACATCGACCACGGCGACCCAAGTTCATAGAACCCTATCGGTTCCAAAAAGGCTCACACCGAGACCGGAGGAGTTTGGAATGCCAGAACTCACACAAGGAACCCACAGGGGAACTGTGGTAACCCGAATAAATGCACAACCTGTGCGCTGCCTAACACCCACTTCCAGACCCGGCTGTAAGAACACCATGAGCCACACTTGGAGCAGTTTCGTCCAAGCGATAAAACCTCACAAAGGCACGTGGGGAACCACAACTCGCTGCAGCACAGATATCACCAATCATCATGCCCTTAAACAATGCCCAAGAAGCTGCCACACCCCTAGTGTGTCATATGCCAGGGAGATAGCTTCCACAATTCAATGAGAAAGACGCTGCTTAGAAAGTGCCCTACCCCGAGCTGGATTAGCAAAACAGTCAAAAAAGCAGCTTCCAAATACAGATATCCTTGGTCCTATCCATATACATGTGTAAAGCGCACACCGGACCCAGGCCATGCAACCTCTGTTGTTCACTGAAAGCAGACAGTGGAGGTGAGACAGGGAACCACTGGAAATCCAGGGACCTGTAGGACATAGGTATAACCTTGGGCGCAAAAGCTGCATTAGGACATAACCTCACTTTAGAGTCGCTACAGCCATAAGCAGAGCAGTCTTGTAGAAAGGACCTTCAGGTCCACAGACTCCAATGGTTCAATCAATGTGGAACCGCACCAACAGAGGATGAGACCCCGGGGTAGAGGCATCAATCCCTACATGACATGCTAAACTGTATAAACCTTCAATGTGGAAAAAAGTTCCTGCTCAAAAAGCTATTACAAGAACATGAAAATGTCCTCAAAAGAGCTCTGAAAAAGGAGAAACTGCTTTAACCTGACACCAACCCTCAAACGTGCCCCACTTATATGTATATAACCCTCTCGTAGAGGGCGCATGTTCGGTCTTGTTTGGGGTCGGAGGTCATTAAAATAATAGCCATTGTGTAGAATAATACCCACATTTTCAAAATACGATATTGCATTTTTTTAACCTTTGTGTACCTATTCAGGCTATATCACCATGAAGATAATGATATTCATACCCATAATAATGCATTTCTGTATAGTACAGGTCAGGGCTGGCCATGCTTTCCACCTGGCTACCACTACCCTCGGCCACCAACTCTACACCCTCTGCTGCAACTTGCCCATGCCCCCCCGCTTCTCCTTCACACAAATTCAGACAGCTGATGTTCTGAAAGAGCTGCAAAATCTGGACCCCTACAAATCAGCTGGGCTAGACAATCTGGACCCTTTCTTTCTAAAACTAGCCGTCAAAATTGTCGCAACCCCTATTACTAGCCTGTTCAACCTCTCTTTCGTAACGTCTGAGATCCCCAGAGATTGGAAAGCTGCCGCGGTCATCCCCCTCTTCAAAGGGGGTGACACTCTAGATCCAAACTGTTACAGACCTATATCCATCCTGCCCTGCCTTTCGAAAGTATTTGAAAGCCAAGTTAACAAACAGATCACCGACCATTTCGAATCCCACCGTACCTTCTCCGCTATGCTATCCGGTTTCCGAGCTGGTCATGGGTGCACTTCAGCCACGCTCAATGTCCTAAACGATATTATAACTGCAATCGATAATAGACAGTACTGTGCAGCCGTCTTCATCGACCTGGCCAAGGCTTTCGACTCTGTCAACCACCGCATTCTTATTGGCAGACTAAATAGCCTTGGTTTCTCAAATGACTGCCTCGCCTGGTTCACCAACTACTTCTCAGATAGAGTTCAATGTGTCAAATCGGAGGGCCTGTTGTCTGGACCTATGGCAGTCTCTATGGGGGTGCCACAGGGTTCAATTATTGGGCCGACACTTTTCTCTGTGTATATCAATGATGTCGCTCTTGCTGCTGGTGACTCTCAGATCCACCTCTACGCAGACGACACCATTTTGTATACATCTGGCCCTTCATTGGACACTGTGTTAACAAACCTCCAAACGAGCTTCAATGCCATACAACACTCCTTCAGTAGCCTCCAACTGCTCTTAAACACTAGTAAAACTAAATGCATGCTCTTCAATCGAACGCTGCTGGCACCCGCCCACCCGACTAGAATCACTACTCTCGACGGGTCTGACCTAGAGTAAGTGGACAACTACAAATACCTAGGTGTCTGGTTAGACTGTAAACTCTCCTTCCAGACTCACATTAAGAATCTCCACTCCAAAGTTAAATCTAGAATCGGCTTCCTATTTCGCAACAAAGCCTCCTTCACTCATACTGCCAAACATGCCCTCGTAAAACTGACTATCCTACTGATCCTTGACTTCGGCGATGTCATTTACAAAATAGCCTCCAACACTCTACTCAGCAAATTTGATGTAGTCTATCACAGTGCCATCCGTTTTGTCTCCAAAGACCCATACACTACCCACCACTGTGACCTGTACGCTCTTGTTGGCTGGTCCTCACTACATGTTCGTCGTCAAACCCACTGGCTCCAGGCCATCTATAAATCACTGCTAGGCAAATCCCCGCCTTATCTTAGCTCATTGGTCACCATAGCAGCACCCACCCGTAGTCTGCGCTCCAGCAGGTATATCTCACTGGTCATCCCCAAAGCCAACACCTCCTTTGGCCGCCATTCCTTCCAGTTCTCTGCTGCCAATGACTGGAACGAATTGCAAAAATCTCTGAAGCTGGAGACTCTTATCTCCCTCACTAACTTTAAGCATCAGTTGTCAGAGCACCTTACCGATCACTGCACCTGTACACAGCCCATCTGAAATTAGCACACCCAACTACCTCATCCCTATATTGTTATTTATTTTGCTCTTTTGCACCCCAGTATCTCTATTTGCACATAATCTCTTGCACATCTAGCATTCCAGTGTTAATACTAATTTGTAATTATTTTGCACTATAGCCTATTTATTGCCTTACCTCCATAACTTGCTACATTTGCACACACTGTATATATATTTTCTGTTGTATTTTCTGACTTTATGTTTTGTTTTACCCCATATGTAACTCTGTGTTGTTGTTTTTATCGCACTGCTTTGCTTTATCTTGGCCAGGTCGCAGTTGTAAATGAGAACTTGTTCTCAACTGGCTTACCTGGTTAAATAAAGGTTAAATAAAAAATAAAATAAAAAAGGGACCCATGTTGAAATTCCGTTACAGTAATTCTGTGACTGGGTGTAAATCCACTTCACTTACTGTAGTTCAATAACCAAAATAGATTTTTTCAAAGTCAAGGTGTCATGTCATAGCTGACACCCCATTCTTTCTGCAGACATCTTTGAATCTTAATTCAGCGCAGATATTTAACAGAGTTTTTGGAAAATTTGGTCACATAGAAAAATGGAGGTAGATTGTACCGAAATTCTGTTACCAAACTTTGCATCTGCACAGTTCTTCCAGCAAATGTGTTTTTATAAAATGTTCAGTGTACATTGTTAAAAGTAGAGCATATAGTTGTATGGTTTGTTAAATCAATGTTTTTTGTTAGCATACATTTTAAAGTGAAAAATCTGAGTCTCAACGTTATTCGGTAATTGTGGAATTGCCCAACAAGAAATTCACTGCTATAATGAGCTCCCATTGAACTCTGTGGGCTGCACCACGTTGCCATACCAGGCTACCTGGTAGAGTGAAGAGAAACTGGACACACAAACAAACAGACATAAATCACATTCCCATCTATTCAGGAATTCACGTCAGGTTGGAGGACTTGTTGTACTTTCAAATAAGATTGCTGTTATACCACAGTCAAATGAGGTGGTACCATATTCTCAAGTTTATGTTAAAAAAAGATTTAGCCTACTTCTAAAGGCCCCTTTCACTTGGCTTGCCTGGCCAAAGCAACAGACTCTTGCTGACACCGACAATCACTTGGCCCCTTAAATTGACAGAACTGCCATCTACCCTGACAAAAAAAGATTGCAGTATTTGCAGCATACTGCAGTTACATTGCACTCTAACTGCAGTTATACTGCAGTGTACTGCAGTTATACTGCACTCTGACTGCAATATTTTTTCATAAGGGTCTGTATAATTCGTTATGTTAGGCCTACCCTTATGAAAAAAGATTGCAGTCAGAGTGCAGTATAACTGCAGTACAGTGCATTATAACTGCAGTTAGTATGCAGCAAATACTGCGTCCAAAATAACACCGTTTTTTTTATTGTGGTAATTTTGCAGTGTAACTGCAGTTAGAGTGCAGTATAACTGCAGTTCAACTGCAGTACACTGCAGTTATTCTGCAATTACTGCATCCAAAATAACACAGTCGACTGCAGTTACTGCAATCTTTTTTTGTAAGGGGAATTATATTCATTCATGCTACAATAAACGTATTTTATAATTACATTGTTCAGTCGATTGAGACAAACTGTGTACAAAAACGTATGTAGCCCTACATAAACAAAACTGGTGTCACTGTCCGGGTGTGGTGACACTGATAGTTTCTCGGGAACTGGTGACTTCTACAGTTGTGGCTAGATGGAGAATTATTAACGTTGCAGGTTAGGAGAATTAACGTTGCAGGTTAGGAGAATTAGAGTAGCAGGTTAGGAGAATTAGGTAAAGGTTAGAAAAAGGGTTAGGCTTAGCTAAAATGCTGTACTCCATCTAAACACAACCTCATTGTCTATAAAATGCTTCCCCAAGCTGTGACCCTTGGGTAGATATTATTTCGGAATCTGTGAGAGCTTGTATGGAATATTTACAGCCCAGTCTCAGTGCCTAACCATTTTATAGAATTCTGGAGTTCTGCATTCCAGTACAGCAGGCGGCGACAGCTCCCTCATTTACAGGCACGCAAAGAGAGGAAGCGTTCGCGTTTTTTGCGCACAGATACAGTAATTACCGTTCTCCAGTCAGCAGGATATTATGCGGTCAGCAAGATCGCGGTTTTTGTTTTTCAAAATAAGAGTCCCCCTACAAAGACATGCTATACTGGGAGTATCGATACCTTTTGCACTCTAGTGCAGTACATTTGTTTTTCACAGCATTGCAATTATGTTTAAAACAATGTATGGATAATTTGACGTACTTTTATTTTTAATATTGTACTATTTATTCCAGTATTTCTTTAGTAAGTTTACACCAATACTGGTATGTTGAAAGCTATTGTATTGGCTATATGTAAAGATATACACTTCTAATCAAATACATATATATTTAATGGGAATTACTCAATAGAGTCTAGAAAACTTAATTGTGCTGGACAACGGGTTTAATACAGTGCTGGTGACTCCTTACTCCACCCACTCCATTCACTGCAATGCAATACACCGCAAATGAATAACACATTGGCTTATAGAGAAAAAAACAACTCTATGTGCTGATGTAAAAGTGGGGTTGGGATTATCTGTAGGTTCTGTAGAATCTACACTGAGAATACCAAACATTGAGTTGCACCCCCCCTTTGCCCTCAGAACAGCCTCAATTCGTCGAGCATGGACTCTACAACATGTCGAAAGCATTCCACAGGAATGCTAGCCCATGTTGACTCCAATGCTTTCCACAGTTGTGTCATGTTGGCTGGATGTCCTTTGGGAGGTGGACCGTTCTTGATACACACAGGAAACTGTTGAGCGTGAAAAACCCAGCAGTGTTGCAGTTCTTGATACAAACTGGTGCGCCTGGCACGTCCTACCATACCCCGTTCAAAGGCACTTCAATCTTTTGTCTTGCCCATTCACTCTCTGAATGGCCCACATACACAATCCATGTCTCAACTGTCTCAAGGGTTAAACATACTTATTTACACTGATTGAAGTGGATTTAACAAGTGACATCAATAAGGGATCATAGCTTTCACCTAGATTCACCTGGTCAGTCTATGTCACGGAAAGACCAGGTGTTCTTAATGTTTTGTTTACTCAGTGTATATATGGTGTCATTTCATGGGGGACTGAGGTCTATATACCCAGCAGCACTATACACACTAAACTCTCAAAAAACAAACACATAAGGCAAACTTATTTTCAAAATGAAATTGTCATTTATTTACAAGTTAAACGTAATTAATATCATCCAGGCTATTAGTACATGACATAATCACGCTTTCAGAACAGCAATGGAGACAATTATTTACAAGTAATAAGCCTATATGTGTTGCATAAGCCTATTAACTAGTTTTCAAAAACAATAACATAGACTATATTATTACAAGTTATTTGTGATGATTATCTATCACGGTTAGCAAAGGCATTACAAGAGACAGTCTGCTGTATTCTTCAAGCTTAAAAGCTTAACTTCTTTCAACTAAGTAATTTCCCCTCTGAAAACTCATGTAAAATATAGTCTCACATGCCATTGTGACAAACCGTATTCACATTGCGCTCTAATAAGACTGCTTTAGAGAACAAGCACACATAAACACCACAACTACTACCTTCTGACTGTTTTCTAAAATGTGGGCACTGATGAGAAAATTCATAGTTTGTCACATCCACCACAACCCCATGCATTGTAAGATACTGTCATGCCAGGTATTTCTGAATTTGAAGTAGTGTATCCTCTAATTCTCTTTCATACTGGCTTAAGGAATCCATCATCTTAAGATTTAAAGTAATGCAATTACTACTACTAACTTTATGTTGCATATCTATGACTATTACTGTCCAATGTGACTTTAAGTTCACCGGCACTATCACATGCTTAAAACTACACCAGTTGTGGGCCGTTCTAGGCAAATTTGGCATAACCTCTTTGCTGTTACAAAACAGACATGTAATTGCTGACTCGCAAAAGACGTAGGGCACATTAACACAATTTGATGCTTCAGATGTAACTTCAACAGATCATTGTACCCGTTAATTATTCTGTCATTAAACCACTTGTTGTCATTGCTTAATATGTTATTATTCTCTTTAGTTAGTGGAGATAACAGACTGGAAGCTTTAAAAAGGAGGGTGGTGCTTGAAATCATTGTTCTTCCTCTGTTAACCATGGTTACCTGTAAGGAAACACGTGCCGTCATCATTGCTTTGCACAAAAAGGGCTTCACAGGGAAGGATATCACTGCTAGTAAGATTGCACCTAAATCAACCATTTATCGGATCATCAAGAACTTCAAGGAGAGAGGTTCAATTGTTGTGAAGAAGGCTTCAGGGCGCCCAAGAAAGTCCAGCAAGCGCCAGGACAGTCTCCTAAAGTTGATTCAGCTGTGGGATCGGGGCACCACCAGTGCAGAGCTTGATCAGGAATGGCAGCAGGCAGGTGTGAGTGAAGACTTTTGGAGGATGGCCTGGTGGCAAGAAGGGCAGCGAGGAAGCCACTTATCTCCAGGAAAAACATCAGGGACAGACTGATATTCTGCAAAAGGTACAGGGATTGGACTGCTGAGGACTGGGGTAAATACATTTTCTCTGATGAATCCCCTTTCCGATTGTTTGGGGCATCCGGAAAAAAGCTTGTCCGGAGAAGACAAGGTGAGCGCTACCATCAGTCCTGTGTCATGCCAACAGTAAAGCATCCTGAGACCATTCATGTGTGGGGTTGCTTCTCAGCCAAGGGAGTGGGCTCACTCACAATTTTGCCTAAGAACACAGCCATGAATTAAGAATGGTACCAACACATCCTCCGGAAGCAACTTCTCCCAACCATCCAAGAACAGTTTGGTGACGAACAATGCCTTTTCCAGCATGATGGAGCACCTTGCCATAAGGCAAAAGTGATAACTAAGTGGCCCGGGGAACAAAACATCGACATTTTGGGTCCATGGCCAGGAAACTCCCCAGACCTTAATCCCATTGAGAACTTGTGGTCAATCCTCAAGAGGCGGGTGGACAAACAAAACCCCACAAATTCTGACAAACTCCAAGCATTGATTATGCAAGAATGGGCTGCCATCAGTTAGGATGTGGCCCAGAAGTTAATTGACAGCATGCCAGGGCGGATTGCAGAGGTCTTGAAAAAGAAGGGTCAACACTGCAAATATTGACTCTTTGCATAAACTTAATGTAATTGTCAATAAAAGCCTTTGACACTTATGGAATGCTTGTAATTATACTTCAGTATACCATAGTAACATCGGACAAAAATATCTAAAAACACTGAAGCAGCAAACTTTGTGAAGACCAATACTTGTGTCATTCTCAAAACCTTTGACCACGACTGTAGATCATTCAAAGCGGTGTACGATAAAGATCCTACTGAGTACTCCCAACCCCACTTTAACATCGGCACAAAAAAAAAGCTTTCACTATAAGCCAATATTTATTTCATATACAGTTATTTGCAATGTGGCCTATGGAATGGGTGTAGAAATATTAATTGTTGCAGAAGTATTCACACCCCTGAGTCAATACTTTGTAGAAGCAGCTTTGGCGGTGATTACAGCTTTGAGTCATCTTGGGTATGCCTGTATTAGCTTTGCACATTTGGATTTGAGGATTTTCTCCTATTCTTCTTTGCAGATTTTCTCAAACTCTGTTAAGTTAGATGGGGAGCAGCAGTGAACAGCAATCTTTAAGTTTTTCAAGTCTTGGCATTGTCTGGGCCACTCAAGGACTTTCATATCCTTGTTCTGAAGCGATTCCAGCGTTGCTTTGGCTGTATGCTTGGGGTCATTGTCCTGTTGGAATGTAAATCTTCGCCCCAGTCTAAGGTTGTTTGCATGCTGAAGCAGGTTCTCATCAAGGATTTGCCTGTATTTGGCTCCATTCATTGTTCCCTCTATCCTTACCAGTCTCCCAGCACCTACCACTGAAAAGCATCCCCATAGCATGATGCTGTCACCACCATGCTTCACGGTAGGGATGGTGTTAGACGGGTTATGAGCTGTGCCTGGTCTCCAGGCATAGCGCTTTGCATTCATGTCAAAGAGTAACATTTTTGTCTCATCAGACCACAGAATCTTTTCCCTTATAATCTCATAGTCTTTTACGTACCTTCTGACATGCACCTTCTATAGACAGGTGTGTTTAATTCTAAATCATGTACAAACAATTGAATTGGCCACAGGTGGACTCCAATCAAATTGGAGTGACATCTCAAGGATTATCAAAGGAAATTGGATGCACCTGAGCTCAAGTTGGCGTGTCATAGCAAAAGGGTATTAATTCTTATGTTCAGTAAATTAAATAATTCTGTATTTCAGTTCCAATAAATGTGCTACATTTTCTACAAAAATGTTTTCACATTGTCATTATGGGGTATTGTGTGAAGATGGGTGAAAAAACAAATCAATAAATGTTTTATTTTATTTACAATTCACTATAAGCCAACATGTATTTCATATACAGTGATTTGCGTTGTGGCCTATGGAATGGGTGTGTAGGAAAAGGCCAGAAACACCCCGCATTATTCAGTGCCCCATGAAATGACACAATACAGTGCATTCGGAAAGTATTCAGACCCCTTCCCTTTTTCCACATTTTGTTACGTTACAGCCTTATTCTAAAATGGATTGATTTTTTTTCCCTCATCAATCTACACACAATACCCCATAAAGAATAAGTGAAAACAGGTTAAGACATTTTTGCAAATGTATTAAAAATTTAAAACAGAAATACCTTATTTACATAAGTATTCAGTCCCTTTGCTATGAGACTCGAAATTGAGCTCAGGTGCATCCTGTTTCCATTGATCATCTTTGAGATGTTTTTACAACTCGACTGGAGTCCACCTGTGGTAAATTCAATTGATTAGACATGATTTGGAAAGGCATGCACCTGTCTATAGGTCCCCAAGAACACAGTGGCCTCCATCATTCTTAAAGGGAAGAAGTTTGGAACCACCAAGACTCTTTCTAGAGCTGGCCGCCCGGCCAAACTGAGCAATCGGGGAGAAGGGCCTTGGTCAGGGAGGTGACCAAGAACCCGATGGTCACTCTGACAGAGCTCCAGAGTTCCTTTGTAGAGATGGGAGAACCTTCCAGAAAAACAACCATCTCTGCAGCACTCCACCAATCACGTCTTTACAGTAGAGTGGCCAGACGGAAGCCACTCCTCAGTAAAAGGCACATGACAGCCCGCTTGGAGTTTGCCAAAAGGCACCTAAAGGACTCTCAGACCATGAGAAACAAGATTCTCTGGTCTGATGAAACCAAGATTGAACTCTTTGGCCTGAATGCCAAGCGTCACGTCTGGAGGAAACCTGGCACCATCCCTACGGAGAAGCTTGGTGGTGGCAGCATCATGCTGTGGGGATGTTGTTCAGCAACAGGGACTGGGAGACTAGACAAGATCGAGGGAAATATGAACGGAGCAAAGTACAGAGAGATCCTTGATGAAAACCTGCTCCAGAGCGCTCAGGACCCCAGACTGGGGCACCTTCCAACAGGACAATGACCCTAAGCACACAGCCAAGGCAACGCAGGAGTGGCTTCGGGACAAGTCTCTGAATGTCCTTGAGTGGCCCAGCCAGAGCCCGGACTTGAATCCAATCAAACATCTCTGGAGAGACCTGAAAATAGCTGTGCAGCGACGCTCCCCATCCAACCTGACAGAGCTTGAGAGGATATGCAGAGTAGAATGGGAGAAACTCCCCAAATACAGGTGTGCCAAGCTTGTAGCATCATACCAGTATGAAAATGTATGCACTCACTAACTGTAAGTCGCTTTGGATAAGAGCGTCTGCTAAAAGACTAAAATGTAAAATGTAATACCCAAGAAGACTGAGTACAAAGTACTGAGTAAGGGCCTCCTGAGTGGCGCAGCGGTCTAAGGCTCTGCATCGCAGTGCTTGAGGTGTCACTACAGCCCCGGGTTCAATCCCAGGCTGTGTCACAGCCGGCCGTGACCGGGAGACCCATGAGGCGGCGCACAATTGGCCCAGCGTCGTCCGGGTTTGGCCGGCCAGGATTTCCTTGTCCCATCAAGCTCTAGCGACTCCTTGTGGCGGGCTGGGCGCCTGCATGCTGACTTCAGTCTCTAGTTGTACAGTGTTTCCTCTGACACATTGGTGCGGCTGGCTTCCAGGTTAAGCAAGCAGTGTATCAAGAAGCAGTGCGGCTTGGAAGGGTTGTGTTTCGGAGGAGACATGGCTCTTGACCTTCACCTCTCCCGAGTCTGTACGGGAGTTGCAGCGATGGGACAAGACTGTAACTATCAATTTAAAAAATAATAATACTGAGTAAATGTGATATGTTTTTTATTTTTAATACATTTTGTGATACGTTTTTTTTACAGAGATACCATGACGAGGTCCTGAGGCCCATTACATTGACATTTTAGTCATTTAGCAATGCTCTTATCTAGAGCGACTTAGTGAGTACATACATTTTCATTCGTGCTGGTCCCCCGTGGGAATCGAACCCACACGTGCAAGTGCCATGCTCTACCAACTGAGCCACACGGGACATTGTCATGCCATTCATCCGCAGCCATCACATCATGTTTAAGCATGATAATGCACAGCCCCATGTCGCAAGGATCTGTACACAATTCCTCTAAGCTGAAAATGTCCCAGTTCTTCCATGGCCTGCATTTTCACCAGATGTCACCCAGCATGTTCCAGTTCCCGCCAATATCCAACAACATTCCACAGGCCACAATCAATTGCCTGATCAACTCTATTCTAAGTAGATGTGTCGCGCTGCATGAGGCAAATAGTGGTCACACCAGATACTGACTGGTTTTCTGATCCACACCCCTAACTTTTTTTAATGTATCTGTGACCAACAGATACATACAGTGGGGAGAACAAGTATTTGATACACTGCCGATTTTGCAGGTTTTCCTACTTACAAAGCATGTAGAGGTCTGTAATTTTTATCATAGGTACACTTCAACTGTGAGAGACTGAATCTAAAACAAAAATCCAGAAAATCACATTGTATAATTTTTAAGTAATTAATTTGCATTTTATTGCATGACATAAGTATTTGATACATCAGAAAAGCAGAACTTAATATTTGGTACAGAAACCTTTGTTTGCAATTACAGAGATCATACGTTTCCTGTAGGTCTTGACCAGGTTTGCACACACTGCAGCAGGGATTTTGGCCCACTCCTCCATACAGATCTTCTCCAGATCCTTCAGGTTTCGGGGCTGTCGCTGGGCAATACGGACTTTCAGCTCCCTCCAAAGATTTTCTATTGGGTTCAGGTCTGGAGACTGGCCAGGCCACTCCAGGACCTTGAGATGCTTCTTACGGAGACACTCCTTAGTTGCCCTGGCTGTGTGTTTCGGGTCGTTGTCATGCTGGAAGACCCAGCCACGACCCATCTTCAATGCTCTTACTGAGGGAAGGTTGTTGTTGGCCAAGATCTCGCGATACATGGCCCCATCCATCCTCCCCTCAATACGGTGCAGTCATCCTGTCCCCTTTGCAGAAAAGCATCCCCAAATAATGATGTTTCCACCTCCATGCTTCACGGTTCAGATGGTGTTCTTGGGGTTGTACTCCTTCTTCTTCCTCCAAACACGGCGAGTGGAGTTTAGACCAAAAAGCTCTATTTTTGTCTCGTCAGACCACATGACCTTCTCCCATTCCTCCTCTGGATCATCCAGATGGTCATTGGCAAACTTCAGACGGGCCTGGACATGCGCTGGCTTGAGCAGGGGCACCTTGCGTGCGCTGCAGGATTTTAATCCATGACGGCGTAGTGTGTTACTAATGGTTTTCTTTGAGACTGTGGTCCCAGCTCTCTTCAGGTCATTGACCAGGTCCTGCCGTGTAGTTCTGGGCTGATCCCTCACCTTCCTCATGATCATTGATGCCCCACGAGGTGAGATCTTGCATGGAGCCCCAGACCGAGGGTGATTGACCGTCATCTTCACTTCTTCCATTTTCTAATAATTGGGCCAACAGTTGTTGCCTTCTCACCAAGCTGCTTGCCTATTGTCCTGTAGCCCATCCCAGCCTTGTGCAGGTCTACAATTTTATCCCTGATGTCCTTACACAGCTCTCTGGTCTTGGCCATTGTGGAGAAGTTGGAGTCTGTTTGATTGAGTGTGTGGACAGGTGTCTTTTATACAGGTAACGAGTTCAAACAGGTGCAGTTAATACAGGTAATGAGTGGAGAACAGGAGGGCTTCTTAAAGAAAAACTAACAGGTCTGTGAGAGACGGAATTCTTACTGGTTGGTAGGTGATCAAATACTTATGTCATGCAATAAAATGCAAATTAATTACTTAAAAATTATACAATGTGATTTTCTGGATTTTTGTTTTAGATTCCGTCTCTCACAGTTGAAATGTACCTATGATAAAAATTACAGACCTCTACATGCTTTGTAAGTAGGAAAACCTGCAAAATCGGCAGTGTATCAAATACTTGTTCTCCCCACTGTATCTGTATTCCCAGTCATGTGAAATCCATAGACTGATTTCCTTATATGAACTGTACCTCAGTAGAATCTTAGAAATTGTTGCATGCTGTGTTTATATTATTGTTCAGTACATATTCTACAGACCCTACTGAGTACTCCCAACCCCACTTTTAGATCGGCACAAATAATATTTTTTTCACTGTAAACCAATATTGTCAACATACAAGTCTGAACATTGTATTGTCAATAGTGGTCTTAAAATAATGTTTAAAAACATGTTTCATTATTTTGTTATACATTTCTTCTTGCATTTGCTTTCAAGCACAATAAAAAAAATCGACTTATTCAAATGTGATATATTTTTGGTTATCCACCTTGCAATGTTTTGTTTTGAAGGTTTCCTCATTACCATAGTAAAGTGACGTCATCGTTAGTGCTGCTAGCAGAATAGTAGTGATGCAGGAGGTGAACAAATCTAATTGATAAAAGGCTAAAGATTAAAGGGGAAAGTATATTATTGAACCTAGGGGAAATTGTTGTTGCTTACTAGCTTTCACAAACACCGCGTTAGCAGCAAAATAGCCTAAACGTCTCAGCTTTCCTTTCCTTTAAAATGTCTAAAATGCAGCTATTGCAGGTTTATCTAAATGAGCGATTAACAGCGGTGGCTGTTGAGATATTTGGGGCCGTGGAAAATACCATTGGAGAGTACCAGGAAGAAATCTCCCGTTCAAAGGAGGAGATCGAACGTCTACGGAGGCTGCTGGATTTGGTTTTCCAACCCGACATAAAGCTACAGAGAGCAGGTTAGTATTTAGCCCGATAATGGACTAAAGGAGACCAACGTTACTCCGTAAGGCTCTGGATGCCAAAACAGCCAAATACTCCATCTAAACATGAATCGATTCTCAATTGCGGCACGGTTCTAGAAACATAAATCCCCCTATTTTAATATCACATCAAAATACACACTTACTGTACACTGTTTTACCCGGTTTTAACACAGTTGCAGCAGACAGTATTTTTCATTGACAACATGTTTGTGGCGTCAGTCTTCCATTACACACAGGTGTTCGGAGACGCAGACAGCTAATAGCACAGGTAGTCAACTCTGTCTTCCGTCTGTTTTCCATAAACAAGTGTTGTAACATGGACATATGGCCTTGTGGGAACCCTAACCCGATAAAAGGTGTGTAATTTAACCTTCTTGTTTGTCGATTTTTTTTTCTTGCTGATATGAAAGATGCGTTCCTAATGTTTCCAAAATCGTACCGCAAGCGATGCGTGTTAATGTTTAGAGCAAGCGTCGGGGCTCTCAGCAAAACTCCCCTGGTCAGGTCAGAAGATACTATCGTCAATAGGCGCTAAAGCAGTCAGCGTCTATGAATGGATAGTTAGTAGTGAATGATGGCCGCTGCTAGCTAGATCAATCAATGTGATTGAACCATCCAGGCCTGCCAAACAACCGATTAAGCAACTTTTGTTGATTTTTATGAAAATTAATATTCATTTGAACTTGGCACAGAGAACTATTGATTACTAATTTTTTATCCAATCCCCTCAGACCCCCAGCAGCTCACTCTCCCTGTCCCTGGAGAGGAGGTACCTCCTGAGAAGCAGCACTGTCAGCAGGAGTGGAGCCCCAGTCTGGGGCAGGAGGAGCCAGAGCCCACACAGATTAAAGAGGAACAGGAAGAGTTTGGGACCAGTCATGAGGAAGATCAGCCTCAGGGGCTGGAGTTCGATATCAAAGAGGTCATATTCTCTCCTCCCTCTCCTCCCCAGCCCTCACATCTTCCCCAAACCCAAACTGGGGAGAACAGAGAGAGGGACTCTCTACCCACCAAAACAACTGAAGAGATCAAAACGGAACCGGATGAAGAGGGTTATGGAGAATCCGAACCAAACAGTGAATTAAATCCCCTTTCTCCAGTAAATTCAGACTGTTCTGCAGCTCATATTGGGAACAGTGAAAGTGACAATGGGGTGGACAGTGGAGGACTAATGTCAGGGTTACAGCCACACAAATCAAAGAGAACATGGACAAAGAAAGGACAAAGCTCTAAAACCAGGGAAGCCAGTGAGTTGAAAGTTCCATTGAGGGCAGCTCACTCAGGGGAGAGACCACACAGGTGTCCTGTCTGCAGGAAATGCTT
Organism: Coregonus lavaretus; assembly: GCF_964263955.1. Taxonomy (NCBI): domain Eukaryota; kingdom Metazoa; phylum Chordata; class Actinopteri; order Salmoniformes; family Salmonidae; genus Coregonus; species Coregonus lavaretus. The sequence goes on along the minus strand of NC_139995.1, from coordinate 44,829,378 downwards.
TCTGAAAAGTAGCATTTTAAAAACGCATCAGAGAATTCACACTGGGGAGAAACCATATTGCTGCAATGTATGTGGCAAATGCTTCAGCCGGATGGGACACCTGACTGAGCATATGAGAACTCACACTGGGGAGAAACCATATCAGTGCAAAGAATGTGGCAAATGCTTCAGCCGGATGAGAAACCTGACAGTCCATATGAGGACTCACACAGATGAGAGACCATATAAGTGCCCCATGTGTGTAGAATGCTTCAGATCAGCAAGTCATCTAAAATGGCACCAGCGAAGACATCACACAGGAGAGAAACCATATTGCTGACTTTTTTGTGGTAAATGCTTCACTTGTCAGAACTGAGGATGAGAATGAACCCAGAGGGAGAAACATGACAGTGCTGCTTGGGGCAAAATCGTACTCTCACTTGTAGGAGGACCTTTCCAGTGTAAAATGCGATGTTTCATAATAACCCTTCTGAGCATGGCACAACTGTATATAATATGTTTTTTAGAACTTAGTAGTTATTGGGCGATTCCAGCATTATTTCCACGCAAAATCACAATTTAAATGTTTCACAGAATGGCCAAACAAAATATAAATGAAACGTTTGATGTGTATGTCTATGGTACCCCTTGGGGGGAGTGTATAGCCTAAAAAGCGGACTTGTAAATATTGACATGTTGGAGAAATAAAGCAAATAAGAAGCGTTATGGATGTTACATGAAATGGACAAGCTTTTTGGAGAGACTGAACATATAAGCAAATGTCTGAGTTTGGTCAAAACATGGATTGCCATTTCGAACCCAAAAAAATATAATTTTGAAAATATTGTAATTTCCATTACTACTTTAGAGGAAAAACAACCATTATGGATGTTACAGAATCTGAAATAAACATTCAAATCTTAAAGATTTTTTGATCAAAATCTATCATAACATGTATTTTTTGGAATGTTTTTCAAATGAAGGCATAGTACCTCAGGATTACATCATTTCAGTTAGCCTAAATAGTATACAAGACCAGGCACCACACCCATAGGTCATGTTTTCTCTTTATGTGGACACCCCTTCAAATGAGTGGATTTGGCGATTTCAGCCACACCCGTTGCTGACAGGTGTATAAAATCGAGATGTTATTGCGGGTGTAGCGAAATGTTTGTGTTCATAGCTCCAACAGTGCAGCAATATCTAACAATACATCTAAAAAGTAAAAGAATGGAATTAAGAAATATAGAAATATTACGACGAGCAATGTCGGAGTCCGGAGTATAAATATATATACACTGAGTATACAAAACATTAAGAACACCTGCTCTTTCCACGACATAGACTAATCAGGTGAATCCAGGTGAAAGCTATGATCCCTTATTGATGTCACTTATTAAATCCACATCAATCAGTGTATATGAAGGGGAGGAGACAGGTTAAAGAAGGATTTTTAAGTCTTGAGACTATTGAGACTTGGAGCCATTCAGAGCCATTCAGAGGGTGAATAGGCAACACAGAAGATTTAAGTGCCTTTGAACGGGGTATATTAGTAGGTGCCAGGTGCACCGGTTTGTGTCAAGAACTGCAACGCTGCTGGGCTTTTCACGCTTAACAATTTCCTGTGTGTATCAAGAATGGACCACCACCAAAGGACATCCGACGACTTGAGGCTGTTCTGAGGACAAAGGGGTGGTGCAACTCAATATTAGGAAGGTGTTCCTAATGTTTGGTATACTCATTGTATATATACACTGAACAAAAATATAAACGCAACATGTAAAGTGTTGATTTCATGGGCTGAAATAAAAGATGCCAGAAATGTTCCATATGCACAAAATGTATTTCTCTCAAATTTTGTGCACAAATTTGTTTACATCCCTGTTAGGGAGCATTTCTCATTTGCCAAGTAAATCCATCCACCTGACAGGTGTGGCATATCAAAAAGCTGATTAAATAGCATGATCATTACACAGGTGCACCTTGTGCTGGGGACAATAAAAGGCCACTCTAAAATGTGCAGTTTTGTCACACAACACAATGCCACAGATGTCTCAAGTTTTGAGGGAGCATGCAATTGGCATGGTGACTGCAGGAATCTCCACCAGAGCTGTTGCCAGAGAATTGAATGTTAATTTCTCTATCATAAGCGGAAACGTCGTTTTAGAGAATTTGGCAGTACGTCCAACCCGCCTCAAAACCGCAGACCACGTGCAACCACACCAGCCCAGGACCTCCAAATCCAGCTTCTTCACCTGCGGGATCATCTGAGACCAGCCATCCGGACAGCTGCTAAAACTGTGGGTTTGCACAACTGGATTTCTGCACAAACTGTCAGAAACCATCTAAGGGAAGATCATCTGTGTGCTCGTCGTCCTCACCAGGGACTTTTATTTTTATTTTTAGGGGGTAGATCAGCTTTAATATTGCAGACAGATTGTAACTTCCATCAATGTAATTGTCTGCATCACTTCCAATCCCCCATATGTTTTTTTCCCTCGCAAATAAATAAATAAATATATATATATATATATATATATATATATATATATATTATATATATATATATACACACACACACATATACATACATACACATAAATGCATATACATACAGTGGGGAAAAAAAGTATTTAGTCAGCCACCAATTGTGCAAGTTCTCCCACTTAAAAAGATGAGAGAGTCCTGTAATTTTCATCATAGGTACACGTCAACTATGACAGACAAAATGAGGAAAAAAAATCCAGAAAATCACATTGTAGGATTTTTAATGAATTTATTTGCAAATTATGGTGGAAAATAAGTATTTGGTCAATAACAAAAGTTTCTCAATACTTTGTTATATACCCTTTGTTGGCAATGACACAGGTCAAACGTTTTCTGTAAGTCTTCACAAGGTTTTCACACACTGTTGCTGGTATTTTGGCCCATTCCTCCATGCAGATCTCCTCTAGAGCAGTGATGTTTTGGGGCTGTCGCTGGGCAACACAGACTTTCAACTCCCTCCAAAGATTTTCTATGGGGTTGAGATCTGGAGACTGGCTAGGCCACTCTAGGACCTTGAAATGATTCTTACGAAGCCACTCCTTCGTTGCCAGGGCGGTGTGTTTGGGATCATTGTCATGCTGAAAGACCCAGCCACGTTTCATCTTCAATGCCCTTGCTGATGGAAGGAGGTTTTCACTCAAAATCTCATGATACATGGCCCCATTCATTCTTTCCTTTACACGGATCAGTTGTCCTGGTACCTTTGCTGAAAAACAGCCCCAAAGCATGATGTTTCCACCCCCATGCTTCACAGTAGGTATGGTGTTCTTTGGATGCAACTCAGCATTCTTTGTCCTCCAAACACGACGAGTTGAGTTTTTACCAAAAAGTTATATTTTGGTTTCATCTGACCATATGACATTCTCCCAATCCTCTTCTGGATGCACTCTAGCAAACTTCAGACGGGCCTGGACATGTACTGGCTTAAGCAGGGGGACACGTCTGGCACTGCAGGATTTGAGTCCATGGCGGCGTAGTGTGTTACTGATGGTAGGCTTTGTTACTTTGGTCCCAGCTCTCTGCAGGTCATTCACTAGGTCCCCCTGTGTGGTTCTGGGATTTTTGCTCACCGTTCTTGTGATCATTTTGACCCCACAGGGTTTGATCTTGTGTGGAGGCCCAGATCGAGGGAGATTATCAGTGGTCTTGTTTGTCTTCCATTTCCTAATAATTGCTCCCACAGTTGATTTCTTCAAACCAAGCTGCTTACCTATTGCAGATTCAGTCTTCCCAGCCCGGTGCAGGTCTACAATTTTGTTTCTGGTGACCTTTGACAGCTCTTTGGTCTTGGCCATAGTGGAGTTTGGAGTGTGACTGTTTGAGGTTGTGGACAGGTGTCTTTTATACTGATAACAAGTTCAAACAGGTGCCATTAATACAGGTAACGAGTGGAGGACAGAGGAGCCTCTTAAAGAAGAAGTTACAGGTCTGTGAGAGCCAGAAATCTTGCTTGTTTGTAGGTGACCAAATACTTATTTTCCACCATAATTTGCAAATAAATTCATTAAAAATCCTACAATGTGATTTTCTGGATTTTTTTTTCTCATTTTGTCTGTCATAGTTGACGTGTACCTATGATGAAAATTACAGGCCTCTCTCATCTTTTTAAGTGGGAGAACTTGCACAATTGCTGGCTGACTAAATACTTTTTTTCCCCACTGTACATATACAGTTGAAGTCGGAAGTTTACATACACCTTAGCCAAATACATTTAAACTCAGTTTTTCACAATTCCTGACATTTAATCCTAGTAAAAATTCCCTGTCTTAGGTCAGTTAGGATCACCACTTTATTTTAAGAATGTGAAATGTCAGAATAATTGTAGAGAGAATGATTTATTTCACCTTTTATTTCTTTCATCACATTCCCAGTGGGTCAGAAGTTTACATACACTCAATTAGTATTTGGTAGCGTTGCCTTTAAATTGTTTAACTTGGGTCAAACGTTTTGGGTAGCCTTCCACAAGCTTCCCACAATAAGTTGGGGGAATTTTGGCCCATTCCTCCTGACAGAGCTGGTGTAACTGAGTCAGGTTTGTAGGCCTCCTTGCTCGCACACGCTTTTTCAGTTCTGCCCACAAATGTTCTATAGGATTGAGGTCAAGGCTTTGTGATGGCCCCTCCAATACCGTGGCTTTGTTGTCCTTAAGCCATTTTGCCACAACTTTGGAAGTATGCTTGGGGTCATTGTCCATTTGGAAGACCCATTTGCGACCAAGCATTAACTTCCTGACTGATGTCTTGAGATGTTGCTTCAATATATACACATAATTTTCCTTACATTTACATTTACATTTACATTTACGTCATTCCTTCCTCATGATGCCATCTATTTTGTGAAGTGCACCAGTCCCTCCTGCAGCAAAGCACCCCCACAGCAAATGAGCCCCGTGTAGCTTAGTTGGTAGAGCATGGCGCTTGCAACGCCAGGGTTGTGGGTTCGATTCCCACGGGGGGCCAGTATAAAAAAAATATTTAAAAAAACATGAATGCACTCACTAACTGTAAGTCGCTCTGGATAAGAGTGTCTGCTAAATGACGAAAATGGAATGATGCTGCCACCCCCGTGCTTCACGGTTGGGATGGTGTTCTTCGGCTTGCAAGCTGCCCCATTTTTCCTCCAAACATAACGATGGTCATTATGGCCAAACAGTTCAATTTTTGTTTCATCAGACCAAAAAGTGCAATCTTTGTCCCCATGTGCAGTTGCAAACCGTAGTCTGGCTTTTTTATGGCGGTTTTGGAGCAGTGGCTTCTTCCTTGCTGAGTGGCCTTTCACGTTATGTCGATATAGGACTCGTATGTAGATATAGATACTTTTGTACCTGTTTCCTCCAGCATCTTCACAAGGTCCTTTGCTGTTGTTCTGGGATTGATTTGCACTTTTCGCACCAAAGTACGTTCATCTCTAGGAGACAGAACGCGTTTCCTTCCTGAGCGGTATGACTGCTGCGTGGTCCCATGGTGTTTATACTTGCATACTATTGTTTGTACAGATGAACGTGGTACCTTCAGGCGTTTGGAAATTGCTCCCAAGGATGAGCCAGACTTGTGGAGGTCTACAATTATTTTTCTGAGGTGAGGTCTTGGCTGATTTCTTTTGATTTTCCCATGATGTCAAGCAAAGAGGCACTGAGTTTGAAGGTAGGCCTTGAAATACATCCACAGGTACACCTCCAATTGACTCAAATTATGTTAATTAGCCTATAAGAAGCTTCTAAAGCCATGACATCATTTTCTGGAATTTTCCAAGCTGTTTAAAGGCACAGTCAACTTAGTGTATGTAAACTTCTAACCCACTGGAATTGTGATACAGTGAATTATAAGTGAAATAATCTGTCTGTAAACAATTGTTGGAAAAATTACTTGTGTCATGCACAAAGTAGATGTCCTAACCGACTTGCCAAAACTATAGTTTGTTAATAAGAAATGTGTGGTTGAAAAAATGAGTTTTAATGACTCCAACCTAAGTGTATGTAAACTTCCGACTTCAACTGTATATACATATCCTTAAAAAATATATATTTCCCTTTATTACTTTCCAACCCCACCACCCCTTCCCTAATTGGAGTAAACTAGTGAACAACAATGCTTAGGCCTCTACTTCCAGCTTATACATTCTATATACATTTTATGGACACAGTCAATTTTACAATAATTCTATTTTGTTTGTTTTTACTCCTGAACTTCCTTTCGGACCTGTGTCCAAAAACAAGCTACAAATGGACAGTACCAAAACAAATGATCTAATGATTGTCTCTTCGCAGCAAAATCTTCAGAGCTGGGAAGATTGTATCCCCCATATAAATAACATTCTATTGGTAGCAAGAACTTTGTATAATAATTTAAATAGAAAAATTCTAAGTTTTGAATCCAGCGTCGTTTTGCGTATCAGTTCATAAACACTATCCCATGGAATCAGTATGTCAAAAGTCTCTTCCCAACTATTTTGCAATCTATATGGGACGGCTGTCAATCCTTTAGTCCTTAAATTAAACTGGTATACTTTTTTATTGATCACAATTTTCTTTAACCAATTATGTTCTTTAATGCAGGGCCGACAGACAAGTTCCTTACTTTTCCCCTTCCACTTTCCTCTTCCATTTTTGAGGTAATGCTGCAATTATTTGATTGTAATTTTGGGTAGAGCAGACATTTCCATATGTTTTTGTTAGCATGTGCGACATAACTCCACCAGTCCTACCTATGATATCATTTACGAAGATTATACCTTTTTTTTTTAATAAAAAAATAATGTTTTTTATCAATTAGTATATTTGAGTTTAACCACAATATTTGTTGCATTATTTGTTCTGTAGTTTCTGGAGGATTAAATTGAAATTGCAACCAAATTTCTATGGCTTGTTTTAGAAGTAGTGATATTTGGGAGATGATTTCCTTTTCAAATAACTGAAAGTGAGAGGTTGTAATCTGAATAAAGGGAAAAAGGCCATTCTTGAACATTGTGTGAGACAATCTTACTAATTTGCTTGAGAACCAGTTCGGATTTAAGTATAACTTTTGTATGACTGAAGCTTTTAGTGATAGGTCTAATGTTTTAATATTTAATCATTTCTGTCCATTATATAAATAGGCCCGTTTAATTTTGTCTGGCTTGCCGTTCCAAATAAAATTAAATCTTTTTTTCTCATATAATTTAAAAAAACTGTTCGCTAGGCGTAGGCAAGACCATAAGCAAATAGGTAAACTGGGATAGTACTAAAGAGTTAATCAGGGTGATTTTTCCACAAATTGACAGGTATTTACCTTTCCATGGTAGCAAGATCTTATCTATTTTTGCTAACTTTCTATTAACATTTATTGGAGTGAGATCATTTATTTCATTTGGGATATGTATTCCGAGTATATCCACATCACCATCAGACCATATTATTGGTAAGCTACATGGTAATGTAAAAATTGTATTTTTTAGTGATCCAATACGTAATATAGTACATTTATCATAATTTAGTTGTAATCCAGAGAGGTTAGAAAATGTATCTAGATCCTCTATGAGTGTCACGCCCTGACCTATAGAACTATAGTTAGTTTGGTCAGGGTGTGCATGTTTAGTTCTATGTTGTTGTATATCTATGTTTAGATTCTAGTTGTTATATTTCTATGTTCGGCCGGGTATGATTCCCAATCAGAGGCAGCTGTCGCTCGTTGTCTCTGATTGGGGATCATACTTAAGCAGACAGTTTTCCTGCCTGGGTTGTGGGATCTTGTTTATGTTTCGGTGTGTTTGGCTTGTTTGTGTATAGCCTTCCGACGTCACGGTTTATCCAGTTTAATAAACATGTTCGCGTACCACGCTGCACCTTGGTCTGACCCATCTCTCAACGATCGTGACAGAAGATCCCACCAAATGAGGACCAAGCAGCGTGGCCAGGAGCAGACATCCTGGACATGGGAGGAGATCCTGGATGGTAAGGGATCTTGGACATGGGAGGAGATCCAGGCTGGGATGGATCGCCGTCCTTGGGAACAGACAGAGGAAGCCCGGGTTAGAGAGGAGCAACAGCGACACCGACGGCGCCGGCCGAGGAGGAGGCCCGAGAGGCAGCCCCAATAATGTTTTTTGGGGGGGGCTAAAGGGGTGGTCGGGGATCGAGAGAGAAGAGCCCCAACCACTGCACCCGGTGGGGTTCCAGTTTGAGTCCCTACGACCATGGGAACAGGAATGGGAACAGTTTTACATCGAGGAGTCGGAGGATGACGATGAGTTTCTGTTCCCTAACTCGTGGGGGCTCCCGGAGGAGTCCTCATGGGAGGAGGATTGGGCGCGGAGAGTAAAGGACTGGTACAGTCGTAGACCTCCAGCGCCGGTTCCCAGTCCGGTTAGCCTCGTGCCTGCTTCTCACACCAAGCCAGGGGTGCGTGCTCCTAGTTCGGTAAGGTCCGTGCCTGCTCCTCGCACCAAGCCAGTGGTGCGTGCTCCTAGTTCGGTACGGCCTGTGCCTGCTCCCCGCTCCAAACCAGTGGTGCGTGTCCCCAGTCTGGCCCGGCCCGTTCCTGCTCCTCGCACCAGACCTGTGGTGCGTGTCCCCAGTCTGGCCCGGCCCGTTCCTGCTCCTCGCACCAGACCTGTGGTGCTTGTCCCCAGTCTGGCCCGGCCTGCTCAACCGGTGCCTGATCCAGCTCCGGTCGGTTGCTCCACTCCGGAGCCAGAGCAGTCCGCTCCACCGGTGCACAGTCCAGCTCCGGTCAGCGGTTCCACTCCAGAGCCAGAGCAGTCCGCTCCACCGGTGCCTAGTCCAGCTCCGGTCAGCGGTTCCACTCCGGGGTCCAGTTCAGCTCCGGTCAGCGGCTCCACTCCTGAGCCAGAGCAGTCCGCTCCACCGGTGCCCAGTCTAGCTCCGGTCAGCGGTTTCACTCCGGAGACAAAGCAGTCCGCTCCACCGGTGCCTAGTCCAGCTCCGGTCAGCGGCTCCACTCCGGGGCCAGAGCAGTCCGCTCCACCGGGATCCGGTTCAGCTCCGGTCAGCGGCTCCACTCCGGAGCCAGAGCAGTCCGCTCCACCGGTGCCCATTCCAGCTCTGGTCAGTGGTTCCACTCCGGAGCCAAAGCAGTCTGCTCCACCGGTGCTTAGTCCAGCTCCGGTCAGCGGCTCCACTCCGGAGCCAGAGCAGTCCGCTCCACCGGGATCCGGTTCAGCTCCGGTCAGCGGCTCCACTCCGGAGCCAGAGCAGTCCGCTCCACCGGTGCCCAGTCCAGCTCCGGTCAGCGGTTCCACTCCAGAGCCAAAGCAGTCCGCTCCACCGGTGCCTAGACCAGCTCCGGTCAGCGGTTCCACTACGGAGCCAGAGCAATCCGCTCCACCGGGATCCAGTTCAGCTCCAGTCAGCGGCTCCACTCCGGGTCCAGACGTCAGCCCCTCTCCAGGTTCGGGGTCTCCCACACCAGGGTCCAGACAGGGATCGGTGCATCGTGGGAGGACTGAGAGGGGAAGCTCCGCGTTGAGGTCCAGACTGGTCCAGGGGTGCAACGCGGAGGCAGTAAGGAAGAAGACGTCACGCCCGGAGCCGGAGCCGCCACCGAGGCTGGAAGCCCACCCGGAACCTCCCCTGTAAGTCAGGTTTGTGCGGCCGGAGTCCGCACCTTTGGGGGGGGGGGGGGTACTGTCACGCCCTGACCTATAGAACTCTAGTTAGTTTGGTCAGGGTGTGCATGTTTAGTTCTATGTTGTATATCTATGTTTAGATTCTAGTCTATGTTCGGCCGGGTATGATTCCCAATCAGAGGCAGCTGTCGCTCGTTGTCTCTGATTGGGGATCATACTTAGGCAGCCAGTTTTCCTGCCTGGGTTGTGGGATCTTGTTTGTGTTTCGGTGTGTTTGGCTTGTTTGTGTATAGCCTTCCGACGTCACGTTTCATTGCCTTTTGTTGTTTTGTCAGTGTTTATCCAGTTTAATAAACATGTTCGCATACCACGCTGCACCTTGGTCTGATCCGTCTCTCAACGATCGTGACAATGAGGCTGTGGAGGGATTCAAGTTGTGGATTTAAAAGAAAACATGAATCATCAGTGTACAATGACACCTTTGTTTTTAAGCCCTGGATCTCTAATCCCTTGATATTATTGTTGGATCTGATTTTAATAGCTAACATTTCGATGGCCATAATAAATAGATATGCCGATAGTGGACAACCTTGTTTCACTCCTCTTGACAGTTTAAAACTTTCGGAGAAATAGCCATTATTTACTATTTTACACCTAGGGTTACTATAAATAATTTTAACTCATTTTATAAGAGATTCTCCAAAATTGAAATGCTCCAGGCATTTATATATAAACCCCAGTCGTACTTTATCAAATGCCTTTTCAAAGTCTGCTATGAATAGCAGGCCTGGTTTCCCAGATTTTTCATAGTGTTCTATTGTTTCCAGTACTTGCCTTATATTATCTCCAATGTATCGTCCATGTAAAAAACCTGTCTGATTAGAATGAATACTGTCCGACAATACCTTTTTAATTCTATGCGCTATACATTTTGCTAGAATTTTTGCATCACAACACTGAAGTGTAAGGGTCCTCCAATTTTTTTTAAATGGACTGGATCTTTATATTTTCCACTTGTATCCTGTTTCAGTAATAATGAAATCAGACCTTCTTCTTGAGTGTCTGATAATCTACCAATTACATAGGAGTGGTTAAAACATGCTAATAACAGTCCTCTGAGTATATATAAAAAAGGTTTGGTATACCTCGACTGGTATGCATCCAACCCTGGAGTTTTCCCGGACTTCAAGTCTTTAATTGCATCCAGAAGTTCCTCCTCTGTAATTTCATCTTCACATGAGTCTTTCTGTATGGCTGTTAATTTTACATTATCAATAGAAAAAGACATCTCTACAATTAGCTTCACTTAGAGTAGATGGAGGCGACTGAAATGAAAACATATGCTTAAAGTACTTTGCTTCCTCCTTCAAAATAGCATTTGGTGAATCATGGGTGACTCCGTCATTTGTAACCAGTTTCAGTAAATTATTTTTGGTAGCATTTGTATGTTGAAGATGAAAAAATAATTTGGTGCATTTTTCCCAATATTCCATCCAGTTTGCTTTATTTTTTATAATATATTACACTTGATCTTTCTTGAATAAGTTTCTCCATTTCTTTTAGTTTTTCCTCTAATTTATTCTGAGCCTCTGTTACAGTTTTTATTGCTATCTATCTGTTCTGTTAGACCTTCTATTTCCTTTGTTAGTATGGACTCTTTTGACCTAAATTGCTTTTGATTTCGAGATGAGTACTGAATTGCATGGCCTCTAAAGGCACATTTAAAAGTGTCCCATACATTAAGGGGATTTGCTGTACCTATGTTGTGTCAGAAAAAATCAGTTATAAATTCCTCTGTCTGAGTTAAAAATAAGTTATCATCCAATAGGCTTTGATTACATTTCCAATATCCTCGCCCACATGGAAATTCAGTAAGAGTAATGTACAGTGGGGAAAAAAAGTATTTAGTCAGCCACCAATTGTGCAAGTTCTCCCACTTAAAAAGATGAGAGAGGCCTGTAATTTTCATCATAGGTACACGTCAACTATGACAGACAGATTTAGGGAAAAAAATCCAGAAAATCACATTGTAGGATTTTTTATGAATTTATTAACAAATTATGGTGGAAAATAAGTATTTGGTCAATAACAAAAGTTTCTCAATACTTTGTTATATACCCTTTGTTGGCAATGACACAGGTCAAACGTTTTCTGTAAGTCTTCACAAGGTTTTCACACACTGTTGCTGGTATTTTGGCCCATTCCTCCATGCAGATCTCCTCTAGAGCAGTGATGTTTTGGGGCTGTCGCTGGGCAACACAGACTTTCAACTCCCTCCAAAGATTTTCTATGGGGTTGAGATCTGGAGACTGGCTAGGCCACTCCAGGACCTTGAAATGCTTCTTACGAAGCCACTCCTTCGTTGCCCGGGCGGTGTGTTTGGGATCATTGTCATGCTGAAAGACCCAGCCACGTTTCATCTTCAATGCCCTTGCTGATGGAAGGAGGTTTTCACTCAAAATCTCACGATACATGGCCCCATTCATTCTTTCCTTTACACGGATCAGTCGTCCTGGTCCCTTTGCAGAAAAACAGCCCCAAAGCATGATGTTTCCACCCTCATGCTTCACAGTAGGTATGGTATTCTTTGGATGCAACTCAGCATTCTTTGTCCTCCAAACACGACGAGTTGAGTTTTTACCAAAAATTTATATTTTGGTTTCATCTGACCATATGACATTCTCCCAATCCTCTTCTGGATCATCCAAATGCACTCTAGCAAACTTCAGACGGGCCTGGACATGTACTGGCTTAAGCAGGGGGACACGTCTGGAACTGCAGGATTTGAGTCCCTGCCGGCGTAGTGTGTTACTGATGGTAGGCTTTGTTACTTTGGTCCCAGCTCTCTGCAGGTCATTCACTAGGTCCCCCTGTGTGGTTCTGGGATTTCTGCTCACCGTTCTTGTGATCATTTTGACCCCACGGGGTGAGATCTTGCGTGGAGCCCCAGATCGAGGGAGATTATCAGTGGTCTTGTATGTCTTCCATTTCCTAATAATTGCTCCCACAGTTGGATTTCTTCAAACCAAGCTGCTTACCTATTGCAGATTCAGTCTTCCCAGCCTGGTGCAGGTCTACAATTTTGTTTCTGGTGTCCTTTGACAGCTCTTTGGTCTTGGCCATAGTGGAGTTTGGAGTGTGACTGTTTGAGGTTGTGGACAGGTGTCTTTTATACTGATAACAAGTTCAAACAGGTGCCATTAATACAGGTAACGAGTGGAGGACAGAGGAGCCTCTTAAAGAAGAAGTTACAGGTCTGTGAGAGCCAGAAATCTTGCTTGTTTGTAGGTGACCAAATACTTATTTTCCACCATAATTTGCAAATAAATTCATAAAAAATCCTACAATGTGATTTTCTGGAATTTTTTTCTCAATTTGTCTGTCATAGTTGACGTGTACCTATGATGAAAATTACAGGCCTCTCTCATCTTTTTAAGTGGGAGAACTTGCACAATTGGTGGCTGACTAAATACTTTTTTGCCCCACTGTATATGCCAATTATATGATGGTCCGACCGCATTCTGTCCCCTATCAACACATTTTAAACTTTTGGTGCCAACCAGGGACTTGACCTGACAGCAGTTCGGCATCGTAACCGACTTCAGTGGGTAAATGCTCACCTTCGATGGCCACTGGCACACTGGAGAAGTGTGTTCTTCACAGATGAAACCCGGTCTCAACTGTACCAGGCAGATCGCAGACAGTGTGTATGGGCGAGCGTTTTGCTGACGTCAACATTGTGAACAGTGTGCCCCATGGTGGCAGTGGAGCTATGGTATGGGTAGGCATAATTACATTTTATCGATGGCAATTTGAATATACAGAGATACCGTGACGAGATCCTGAGACCCATTGTCGTGCCATTCATCCGCCCCCATCACCTCATGGTTCAGCATGATAATGCACAGCCCCATGTTGCAAGGATCTGTACACAATTCCTGGAAGCTGAAAATGTCCCAGTTCTTCCATGGCCTGCATACTCAACGTGTACGACAGCGTGTTCCAGTTCCTGCCAATATCCAGCAACTTCGCACCGCCATTGAAGAGAAGTGGGACAATATTCCACAGGCCACAGTCACCTGCCTGATCAACTCTATGCGAAGGAGATGTGTCGCGCTGCATGAGGCAAATGAAGGTCATACCAGATACTGACTGGTTTTCATGCTCCTACCTTTTTTTTTAAAGGTATCTGTGACCAACAGATGCATATCTGTATTCCCAGTCATATGAAATACATAGATTAGGGCCTAATTTATTTATTTCAATTGACTGATTTGAACTGAAACTAAGTAAAAGCTTTGACGTTTTTGCATGTTGCGTTTATATTTTTGTTCAGTGTAATTAAATCCCTCTGGAGTAAACTGTTTCCGTTACAAATTGTTTTGCAACAGACCAAACGCTTTGCAACGCAATCCGACTAATGAATACATACACCCCTGTTTGTCCTTGCAATCAGCCTCGCAATTGAGAGCAATAGTAATGGCGTCTTTTTTTAGGCACTAACTCTGCCATGCAAAGCCTATGGGAAAATGAATGTATTTTTTTTATTTATTTTTGATAAACGCTGAAAATAAGGTCTGTGGTAAACGCAGGCTTAGGAGATCTTATACGTTTTGTTCTATGAGATAATCTTCATCAGCTAATGTCACTTTTTGTGAATTTTGAAGCATTTACATAATTAAAAAAATCACAAAGCACATTAAGGCTTCATAATTCATAAAGATGATGTTAACTGACTGATATTTTCGCATATAATAACATGTATAAGATCTCCTAAGCCTGTGTTTACCACAGACTTTATTTTTTGGCGTTTATTCCAAAAACCTATTCTTTCCCCATTCATTTTCCCCATAGTAAGGGCTGAAAGAATCAGAGGTAATCATTTCCGGGTCTTAGGACTACAAGCTGGCAAGCTCTATATGGACACCATGCTGCCGCAGACTGGAAGTAGAATGGAGTGTGATTGACATCCATGTTTGATTTTAAATTGGAGGGGGTGGTAGCATGTAACAAATTGATGTAATTATTTCCTGGGCACTGCTCGGCGATGCAAACAATGCATTCTTTATCAGAACAGTCCACCAACCACCGATATACTCTCCGAAATGGGAGAATCGTTGCCAAACAGGTACAGACACAGGTCGGTAACAGCGGTGGCCGCTGATTGGCTGAATACCTGGGGCGCGAGGTGGTTGGAGTTGTCAACAAAGCTCATGACAAAAGTGTGATGCCATAATTTCTGTGGTCGAAAAAGTACTAAATTGTCATACTTGAGTAAAAGTAAAGACACCTTAATAGAGAAGGACTCAAGTGAAAGTCACCCAGTAAAATACTACTTGAGTAAAAGTCTAAAAGTATCTGGTTTTAAATGTACTTAAGTACAGTGGTGGAAAAAAGTATTCAGTTGTCATACTTGAGTAAAAGTAAAAAGTAAAAGTAAATGCTATACATCAAATTCCTTATATTAGGCAAACCAGACGCCACAATTTTTTACGGACAGACAGGGGCACACTCCCATACTCATTAATAATTTATAAACGGGGGGCGCTAGAGAGCGTGCTATGGAGTAGACGTGCATTGCTAGAGCTCCGCTCAATTTTGAAACAAATTAATATTTATCTTAACCTCTCACAACCTATAACTTCAAACAAATATGACAAAGGGAAAAGGCAACAAAAAAGGGGGCGCTAAACAAGATAATTGGAATGAGATAGACAACGAACCAATTTCAACGTCGCCGACCCACGAGGAGCTAGCTGAAGAGGCTAGCTTCCAAGAGTTCCCCACAGATCCTACTCAAAGTGACATACTGGCTGCCATAAACGCACTAAGCAAGAAGGTGGACACAAGGTTGGCTGATATCTCAAAGAGTATTGGGACTTTGGCCGAAACTGTGAAGGCAACTAAGGGGAGGGTGCACGAGGTTGAGCAGACGACAATCGATCACGAGGCCAGGCTACAGGACATAGAGAAACAGTGCGCAACGCTCAAAAATGGCAACAAAACCCTGAAGGCCCGACTGGAAATGCTCGAGTCGCATTCAAGACGCCAGAACATCCGAATATGTGGGATCCAGGAGGACACGGAGAAAGGGAAACCCACTGAATTTGTCTCGGAGCTGATACCGGCATTGCTGGGGAGTGAACACTTCAAAACGGCCATCCTGATCGACCGCACACACAGAGCACAGGCAACGAAGCCGGCCAAGGGCGGGCCACCAAGGCCATTCATTGTAAGGCTGCACTATCCCCACACCAGGGATCTCATCCTCAAGCTGGCTAGTCAAAAGTTCCCCCTTAACTACAACGGAGCCAGGGTGTCTTTCTACCCAGATCTTACCTTGGAGGTGAGGAACCAACGGAAAGAGTATGATGAGGTACGCAACAAATGCAGGGCGGCCAACATCCGATATGGATTCCTCTTCCCAGCCCGGTTTAAGGTGACAGTCGAGGGATCAACACGTACGTTTGACAACGCAAAAGAGGCAGATCTGTTCTTGACAAGCAAGCTCCCCGGCTGAGGATACAGAACGGCTGTGCCAGCAGGCTAAATGGCCAAATACAGGCCAGGAATGTGTGTGAATTGAATTTCCGGCCTATGTCTTTTCGATCAGAAGATCAGAAATTGGGACTTATAGGATAGGTGAGATGTTGTGGCTAATATAGCATTGTTTGGCATGTCATGTTTTAGCGCCACTCACCCCCTAACATGAGAGTTAAGTTAAGTGTTATTTAATATTAGTTTATATGCGGAGCATCTATAGACGACGAGTTAGTTCAAGCTTTATGTCTAGACACCCTAACGTTTGTG
Source organism: Coregonus lavaretus (assembly GCF_964263955.1). Classification (NCBI taxonomy): domain Eukaryota; kingdom Metazoa; phylum Chordata; class Actinopteri; order Salmoniformes; family Salmonidae; genus Coregonus; species Coregonus lavaretus. The sequence continues at coordinate 44,812,980 of NC_139995.1, read as the reverse complement.
TGTTAGCCAAGGAGTGCTTCGTTTGGGGAAGTCACTCAGTAAAGGGACGGGAGGGGGGTTGGGGTCTGTGTTTTATGTTCACGTTTATTAGTACAGGTGGCATGACAAGCTCCCGCACGGCGGGACGTTTTTCTTCTGGGTTTTGTATGACAGCAGCAATTTGCTTTAAAATAAGAAATGCCACATAGTGACCGAGCACAGAGTAGACCAGGTGGAATAAAGATAGTCAGCTGGAACTGTAATGGATTAGGGCATGTCGTGAAACGAGCTAAGGTTTTTTCTCATCTTAAATCACTGGGTGCTGACATAGTGCTTCTTCAAGAAACTCATATTAAACGCCCCGCGCAGGCCAAGCTACGAGTCGGCTGGATCGGTCAGATATACCAGTCTAACTTTGATGCAAAAGCGAGAGGGGTAGCAATCCTGATAAGGAAAAACATTCCTTTTGTTTACTCAACCTCGATTTCAGATCCTAATGGTCGGTATATTATTGTGGCTGGTACACTGAATTCAAAACCAATAACCTTGGTCAATTTATATGGACCCAACTTCGATGATCCAGTATTTTTTCAAAGGGTATTTAAGGCCATACCAAATATCTCGGATACAAGTGTTATTGTTGGAGGTGACTTTAACTGTACGTTAGACCCTCTTTTGGATAAACAGCTATCAAGGTCACTTCAACAATCAAATGCCAGTGTCTGTCTAAATACATTGATGACAAACCTTAACATTGTCGATATTTGGAGACTGACGCACCCAACAGACAGGGATTATTCTTTCTTCTCATCAGTTCATAAATCATATTCCAGAATTGACTATTTTTTGTTGGACTCCAAACTAATCTCAGCAGCTGAGTCGGTTACCTATCACCCCATTCTAATTACGGACCACTCTCCTCTGTCCATGGTGCTGAAACTCGACAATATGTCGACAGGTCGGCGACCGTGGCGCTTAGACGCATACCTGTTGAAAGATGAGGCTTTCTGTCAGTATTTGGAGGAGCAGATTGCCTTTTTCCTCAGTACTAACGACACGGGGGATGTTGACGACTCCACCCTTTGGGAATCTCTAAAGGCTGTGATTAGAGGTTACATTATTTCTTATACATCAGAGAGGAAGAAACGTGCCAATACTAGGCTGAGAGAAATTGAAAGAGAGTTAGGGGAACAGGAGAACGTTTTTAGGACAAATTCCTCGTATACAGTCCTTGAGAAGATCACAAAGTTAAAGTATGAATACAATACCATCCTTTCGAAACGGGTGGGCTCTTTACTTGCTAGAACGCAACAAAGTTATTTTGAACTGGGGGACAAACCACATAAATTATTAGCAAGACAGCTAAGGCATGTACAAGCATCTAGAGCTATTCACAAAATAAAAGACAAGAAGGGTAAAATAGTAACAGATCCGCAGGACATTAATAAATGCTTTGCACAGTTTTACTCAGAGCTATACCAATCAAAATGCGATGCTACTGATCCACAAACTATGGAACGCTTTCTCGCTGATTGTGAACTTCCTAAACTAGACAGGGGGGCAGCTGCCGCACTCGATGCAGGGATAACCTTAGATGAAATTAACACAGCGATAGCACAATTTCCAAACAGCAAGGCCCCTGGGCCCGATGGATATGTAATAGAATTCTATAAGAAGTACTGCGCTAGTCTATCTCCACTTATGCTGCGAATGTTTCAACAATCCAAAGAAAATACCAAACTCCCGCAAACACTGTATGAGGCTACAATAGCCCTGATCTTGAAAAAAGATAGAGATTCCATGGAGATGTCGTCGTATCGCCCCGTGTCGTTACTCCCCATAGAAAACAAGGTGTTGACAAAGATATTGGCAAACCGATTGAAAAAATATATTTCCGACATCATACACCCTGACCAGACAGGTTTTATCCCGGGCCGACATATATACTACAATTTGAGACGCCTTTTCAACGTAATGTATCATGATCATAAAGTTGAGGCAGTGGTAATAGCTCTTGATGCAGAGAAGGCGTTTGATCAGATTGAGTGGAAGTATATGATGTCGGTTCTGGAGCATTTCGGATTTGGAAAGGAATTTATTAATTGGATAAGAATTATTTATGCACACCCAATGGCGTCCGTGGTGACCAATCAGGAAATGTCGCAGTCATTCCGCCTGTTCAAGGGGTGCCGACAGGGGTGCCCTATTTCGCCTGCTCTCTTCGCTATAGCCATGGAACCCCTTGCTACGCGCATTCGGGCATGTGCCGATATAGCTTCTGTTAAAATAAAAGACACACAGCACAAAATTTCCCTATATGCAGACGATGTTCTTTTGTTTTTGTCCAAGCCTAAAACGTCTATTCCACCATTACTTAACTTGATAAACACATTCGGCTCCTTCTCTGGCTACAAGATAAACTGGCAAAAAAGTGAGATGATGCCAATATCACGGCCTGTGGATATGCAATTTCTGCAATCTACCCCGCTTAGAACAGTGAGGGACAAGTTCACAAGCCTTGGCATTGTAGTGACAAGAGACCTTGACCAGCTATTGAAAGTGAATTGGGACATGAAAATATATCAGCTTAAACAAAATATAGATTTCTGGAAAACTCTGCCTATTTCCTTGGTTGGTCGTATAAACGCTATTAAAATGGTTGTCCTACCCAGGTTTCTTTACCTCTTCCAATGTCTACCCAATTTCATACCACAAAGCTATTTTAAGAAACTGGATTCAATAGTAACTCCATTTTTATGTGGATAACAAGGCAGCCAGAATTGCAAAGAAGCATTTATGCAAGTACAAGATAGAGGGGGGCTTTGGCCTTCCTCACTTCAAACTGTATTATTGGGCTGCTAATCTGAACATTGTGTCTTTCTGGAGGGAAAGTTTACCTGAGATGAGACGGAAGGATATGCCTTCATGGCTTTTGATTGAGCAGGCCTCCTGTCAACGTTCCTCACTCCCTGCACTTCTTAATAGCCCATCATATGTGAAAAAAGCCACTTATGACTCCAATCCAGTCATTTGTCATACTCTTAGGATCTGGAAACAGATTAGGGATTTTCTTAACATACCCACTGTGTACATAGACAGCCCGATTAGCCGGAATCATGCTTTCCACCCTGCAATGGATGATGTGGTGTTTTCACAGTGGAGGGAGAAGGGGCTCACAACAATTGGTAATCTATACATAGATGGTCAGTTAGCTTCATTTCAACAACTACAGGCAAAGTTCAACATGCCAACAACACATTTTTTCAGATACCTCCAAATCAGGAATTTCTTAAGGACACACATCCCACAGTATGGCATGAAGCCAAATAGTCCTACATTAGATAGCTTGATCCTTGTCAAACCCCATTCAAAAGGGTCGGTCTCCAGACTGTATGATGTGCTACAGGCCCACATAGAGGTTTCCACAGACACCATTAAAAGGGCTTGGGAACAAGAACTTGGTTCAGAAATCTCAAATGAGGACTGGATAGAAGCTCTCAGGAATATAAACCACAGTTCAGTGAATGCCAGACACAACCTTGTACAGTTTAAGGTGATACACAGGTTACACTACTCAAAAGTAAAACTGCATAAAATATTCCCGGACACCTCACCACTGTGTGAGAGGTGCAAGCAGGAGGAGGGGACGTTGTCCCACTTATTCTGGACATGCCCTAAATTACAGGCTTACTGGGCTCTCATTTTTGATTACTTATCTAAGGCCTTTGATAGAGTTCTAGCCCCAGACCCATTGATCGCTCTGTTTGGTACAGTTGATGGGAATAACCAGGAGGGGAAAGCTGTCTCTCTTTGTACTCTATTAGCCAAAAGGCTCATATTGCAATTTTGGAAATTGGAGACTGTACCTACCTTTGAAATGTGGTTACGGGATTTAGGGAATGTAATCCATATGGAAAAGATTCGATACAACACCTCCAATAGAAGTCCATTGTTTTACAAAATATGGCAGCCGATACTGGATAAATGGTCTAGTCCCGCTTCATAACTGGGCTGACGATCTGCTGCTACTCTGTGCTGTACTCCACTCAATATTTATTTTTGGCTGAACTACACTGCTTGTAATGACTATATGCTGTCTTCTTATACACGTACCACCTAATAGGATTTTGTTTTATTTTGTGTATGTGTGAGTTAACTTTTGTTTTGTCCTCTAAACTGGCCATCCCATCCAACAGTACAATGAATGTCATTGTTTGTATTGCTGTCTCTTTTACTTTATTTTTATTGGAAAATAATAAACATATTATAAAAAAATAAAAAAAAATTATAAACGCAGTATTTGTGTTTAGTGAGTCTGTCATCCCTACTGCTTCTGATCTGGCAATGTGTTATATTGATAGGTGCGTGAATTGGACCATATTGCTATCCTGCCTGACCATTCGAAATGGAACTAGTACTTTTGAGTGTCAGGGAAAATGTATTGGAGTAAAAAGTACATATTATCTTTAGGAATGTAGTGGAGTAAATGTAAAAGTAGTAAATGTATAAAAAGTAAAGTACATTTAACCCCCAAAAACTAATTAAGTAGTACTTCAAAGTATTTTTACTTACAGTGCCTTAAGAAAGTATTCATAACCCCTTGACTTATTCCACATTTTGTTGTGTTACAGCCTGAATTCAAAATTGATTATATCGATTTATTTTACACACAATGACAAAGTGAAAACATGCCAATGTATTTCAAATTAAGTACAGAAATATCTTATTTACATAAGTATTCACAGCCCTGAGTCAATACTTTGTATAATCACCGTTTACAGCTGTGAGTCTTTCTGGGTAAGTGTCTAAGAGCTTTCCACAGCTGGATTGTGCAATTTTGCCCTTTTTTTATTATTTTCAAAAGTCTCCAAGCTCTGTCAAATTGATTGTTGATCATTACTAGACAACCATTTTCAGGTCTTGCCATAGATTTTCAAGTAGTTTTAAGTCAAAAAATGTTTTACTCAGCCACTCAGGAACATTCACAGTCTTGTTCGTAAGCATCTCCAGTGTAGATTTGGCCTTAACTTTAGGTTATTGTCCTGTTGAAAGGTGAATTAATCTCCCAACGACTGGTGGAAAGCAGACTGATGTCACGAATTCCGCCGAGACTGCTCCTTCTCCTTGTTCGGGCAGGCTTCGGCGTTCGTCGTCCCCGGAGTACTAGCTACTACCGCTTGATGTCTCGATGTTTGTTTGGTCTTGTCTTGTTAGTGCACCTGTTTCATGTTATGTATTGATTAGGTCACCTATAAGTTTCCTTTAGTTTTGTTTGCAGTTGTGTGTGATTGTCCGCCTGTCCGTTGGTGTCTCTGTACGTTCTTATTGTGGGACGAGTATTTTACGCACTGTGTTGCGTAATCGTTTTGCCGTTTGATTTTGTTCTCTATTCAGTCTGAGTAAAGTCATTTTGACTGAGCCTCTGTGTCCTGCGCCTGACTCTTACACCGCATCCACATCAGCTATTGTGACAGAATCACACACCTATAGCATGGAGTCAGCAGGAGCAGCGGCGGTGACCGAGTCGCTGGAGGATCGGGTCAGCTGCCAGGATGCCAGGATCCAGCAACTCGGCTCCGCCATGCAGGAGGTGATGAACACCCTGCGCCGATGGGAACGGGGAGGCATGCCCACACCTCCTCCTACATTACCATCACCATCGGCCAGCCCCACCAGACCAGCTCCGGAATCCAGTGGGATTCGGCTCTCGCTCCCGAGGGCGTATGATGGCACCGCAGCCGGGTGTCAGGGGTTCCTCCTTCAGGTGGAACTCTACCTGGCCACCATACACCCGGCGCCCTCAGGATACGAGAGCGTTTCCGCCCTCATCTCCTGTCTCTCCGGCAAGGCGTTGGAGTGGGCCAACGCCGAATGGAGGGGAATAGACGCCGCCACCATCAGCTACGCGGAGTTCTCCCGCCACTTCAGGGCTGTTTTCGATCACCCTCCTGAGGGTAAAGCGGCGGGGGAGCGTCTGTTCCACCTCCGACAGGGGAAGAGGAGCGCACAGGAGTTCGCCCTGGATTTCCGGACTCTAGCGGCGGATGCGGGGTGGAATGAGAGGGCCCTCATCGACCACTATCGGTGTAGCCTGCGTGAGGACGTTCGTCGAGAGCTGGCCTGCAGGGACACCAATCTGTCCTTTGACCAGCTAGTGGACATGTCCATCCGTCTGGATACCCTGCTGGCCACCCGCGGACGTCCCGAGTTGGGGCCGTCCATTCCATCCCCTAGCACCTCCGAGCCGAGCCCTATGGAGCTCGGGGTTGCTGGCGCTAGAGAGAGAAGGAGAGAGAACCCGAGGGGGGCTGTCCCCTGCACCAGCTGTGGCCGTGGAGGACACACTGCGGCTAGGTGCTGGGGAGGGTCTCCAGGGAATCGGGGCAACAGGTCGCGCACTGGGGAGTCATTTCAGGTGAGTAGGCGCCCCACTCACCCAGAGCTCTCTGTTGTTCACTTGTGTATACCTGTGGTATTTCCTCAGGTTGCATCTCATTCCCAGCATAAGGCGCTAGTCGATTCAGGCGCAGCTGGGAATTTCATTGATCGGAAATGTTGTACTAAGTTAGGGATTCCCCTCCTGCCCGTTGATGCACCCTTTCCTGTCCATGCCCTAGATAGCCGCCCGTTGGGATCTGGGTTGATTAGGGAGGTCACAGCGCCACTAAAGATGAAGACGCAGGGGAGTCATGAGGAGATTATTCAGTTGTACCTGATTGACCTAATCATTCTAAAAAGCTCAGCCCGGCGGAACGTAATTATGACATAGGGGACAGGGAGCTGTTAGCCGTGGTTCAAGCCCTAAAGGTGTGGAGGCATTGGCTTGAGGGGGCTCAACACCCTTTTCTCATTCTGACTGACCATCGTAACCTGGAGTACATCCGGGCAGCTAGGAGATTGAACCCTCGTCAGGCTAGGTGGAACATGTTTCTGACCCGGTTCGTTTTTAAGATCACTTACATCCCAGGGTCCCAGAACGGTAAGGCAGACGCCCTGTCCCGGCGGTATGACACAGAGGAGAGGTCCATTGAGCCCACTCCCATACTGCCGGAGTCTTGTCTGGTGGCACCGGTGGTATGGGAGGTCGATGCGGAAATTGAGCGGGCGTTACGCACCGACCCTACTCCCCCAGAGTGTCCAGTGGGTCGGACGTACGTGCCGCTCGAGGTCCGTGATCATCTCATTTATTGGGCTCATACGTCACCCTCCTCTGGACATCCAGGTATTGGCCGGACAGTGCACTGCCTTAGTGTTAAGTACTGGTGGCCAACATTGGCTAGGGACGTGAGGGTTTATGTCTCCTCCTGCTCGGTGTGCGCTCAGTGTAAGGCGCCTAGACACCTGCCCACAGACTGCTGTTTCTTCAGACCCGCCAACAGTTCATTCACCTTCTCTCATCTCCGCTGTCCTTGAAAGTTGTCATATTTGTCGGCATGAAGACTCACATAGTGGCGACGAAGGTTATATTCTTTCAGCACTGCAACATGCTCTGAACACACCAAACATACAGCTTTCCCATTCAATTCCGTGATTAAATAGGATGACAATTTTTCTTGTAACACTCTGCACTCTGCGTCCACTTTTCTCTTTTTTGACAGAGACATATTGGGGCAATGAGGGTGCCAAAGCACATAATGTTAAAAGTAGAAGCCGTAATAAATATCGCGGGCAAAACAAAGTAGCTCATTGGCTGCGCGTGCTTGACCTACTTGCTCTGCCCCGGTATAAACTGTTTGCTTGCTTAACACAATTGCTATTGCGCCATCCAGTGGACGCAATTGGAACAGCAGTTTATTTTATTGAAAAATTGCAGCGCATTTTTATACTTGACAAATTATTATTATTATTATTATTATTTATTTTATTTTCAATCATCTCGCGGGCCGGATTAAACCCGTTTGCGGGCCTGATCCGGCCCGCGGGCCGTACGTTTGACACCCCTGCTCTAGGTCTTGACCAGGTTTGCACACACTGCAGCAGGGATTTTGGCCCACTCCTCCATACAGACCTTCTCCAGATCCTTCAGGTTTCGGGGCTGTCGCTGGGCAATACGGACTTTCAGCTCCCTCCAAAGATGTTCTATTGGGTTCAGGTCTGGAGACTGGCTAGGCCACTCCAGGACCTTGAGATGCTTCTTACGGAGACACTCCTTAGTTGCCCTGGCTGTGTGTTTCGGGTCGTTGTCAGCCATGACCCATCTTCAATGCTCTTACTGAGGGAAGGAGGTTGGCCAAGATCTCGCAATACATGGCCCCATCCATCCTCCCCTCAATACGGTGCAGTCATCCTGTCCCCTTTGCAGAAAAGCATCCCCAAAGAATGATGTTTCCACCTCCATGCTTCACGGTTGGGATGGTGTTCTTGGGGTTGTACTCATCCTTCTTCTTCCTCCAAACATGGCGAATGGAGTTTAGACCAAAAAGCTAAAATGTTTGTCTCATCAGACCACATGACCTTCTCCCATTCCTCCTCTGGATCATCCAGATGGTCATTGGCAAACTTCAGACGGGCCTGGACATGCGCTGGCTTGAGCAGGGGGACATTGCGTGCGCTGCAGGATTTTAATCCATGGCGGCGTAGTGTGTTACTAATGGTTTCTTTGAGACTGTGGTCCCAGCTCTCTTCAGGTCATTGACCAGGTCCTGCCGTGTAGTTCTGGGCTGATCCCTCACCTTCCTCATGATCATTGATGCCCCACGAGGTGAGATCTTGCATGGAGCCCCAGACCGAGGATGATTGACCGTCATCTTGAACTTCTTCCATTTTCTAATAATTGCGCCAACAGTTGTTGCCTTCTCACCAAGCTGCTTGCCTATTGTCTTGTAGCCCATCCCAGCCTTGCAGGTCTACAATTTTATCCCTGATGTCCTTACACAGCTCTCTGGTCTCGGCCATTGTGGAGAGGTTGGAGTCTGTTTGATTGAGTGTGTGGACAGGTGTCTTTTATACAGGTAACGAGTTCAAACAGGTGCAGTTAATACAGGTAATGAGTGGAGAACAGGAGGGCTTCTTAAAGAAAAACTAACAGGTCTGTGAGAGCCGGAATTCTTACTGGTTGGTAGGTGATCAAATACTTATGTCATGCAATAAAATGCAAATTAATTACTTAAAAATCATACAATTTGATTTTCTGGATTTTTGTTTTAGATTCCGTCTCTCACAGTTGAAGTGTACCTATGATAACAATTACAGACTTCTACATACTTTGTAAGTAGGAAAACCTGCAAAATCGGCAGTGTATCAAATACTTGTTCTCCCCACTGTATATATAAATATACACACACACATACCCATTCAAATTAGTGGATTCAGCTATTTCAGCCACACTCATTGCTGACAGGTGTATAAAGTCGAGCAAACAGCCATGCAATCTCCATAGACAAACATTGGCAGTAGAATGGCCTTACTGAAGAGCTCAGTGACTTTCAACGTGGCACCGTCATAGGATGCTACCTTTCCAATAAGTCAGTTCATCAAATCTCTGCCCTGCTACAGCTGCCCCGGTCAACTGTAAGTGCTGTTATTGTGAAGTGGAAACGTCTAGGAGCAAAAACGTCTCAACCGTGAAGTGGTATGCCACACAAGCTCACAGATGGTGACCGGGAATGCTGAAGCGTGTAGCACGTACAAATCATCTGTCCTCGGTTGCAACACTCACTACCGAGTTCCAAACTGCCTCTGGAAGCAACGTCAGCACAATAACTGTTCGTCGGGAGCTTCATGAAATGGATTTCCATGGCCGAGCAGCCACACACAAGGCTAAGATCACCATGCGGAAGTGGAAAAGCGTGCTCTGGAGTGATGAATTACGCTTCACCATCTGGCAGTCCAACGGACAAATCTGGGTTTGCACAGAGCCCTGATCTCAACCCCAATCCAACACCTTTGGGATGATTTGGAATGCCGACTGCAAGCCAAGCCTAATCGCCCAACATCAGTGCCCGACCTCACTAATGCTCGTGGCCAAATGGAAGCAAGTCCCCTCAGCAATGTTCCAACATCTAGTCGAAAGCCTTCCCAGAAGAGTGGAGGCTGTTATAGCAGCAAATGGGTACCAACTCCATATTAATGCCCATGATTTTGGAATGAGATGTACGACAAACAGATTGTCCACATACTTTTGGTAATGTAGTGTACTTTACACCACAGCATAGTTTTCAAACTACCGGTAGTTTCTTTGAGAATATATTTTATTGACCTGGCTAGATCATAAATGAACAAATGTCCAGACAGAGGATTGAGTTTACGAATTCCCGGTTTATTAACCAAACTCTACTGTTTGGCCGTAGCCCACGCCAAATAAATCAAGGATACCCGTATAAAACAACCATGACCACCTCTTGTTAAGACCAGACGTAAGAGATAGAACAATGGCTAAGCATAGTCTTAAACTTGTGATGCTCCACTCCCCTGCCAACCCCCCCCCCCCCCCCCCCACCCCCACCAACCTGTGCGGGTCGCTACACAGCCCCCCCACCACTAAGTCCCTCGTCCCCGAAGGAACAAACAACATCCCAGGGGGAGAAGAAGACCCTCTGTATGGGGCTAACCTGTCCCGGTGCAGTGCCACCTTTCTACCCCTGGGAGAAAGCTGCACCTGGTACACAACCTCCCCTACCCTCTCCAGGACGCTGCAGGGCCCCACCCAGTAGCTGTCCACTTGAGGCGTCTGCCTTTCTTTCTCAGGGGGCTGTAGACCCAGACCAGCTCCCCAGCCACAAAGTGCCTTCCCCGGGTGGGCACGTCAAAGTTCCTCTTCTGCCTCACACCTGCATTCACCAGCTGCTCTCTGGCGAAGCTGTGGGCTGTCTCCAGGCGGTCCTGGAGTCTCCGGGCATACTCCGGCCCCGGGGGAACATGAGGGCTATCCAGCGGCCGACCAAACGCCATCTCTGCAGGGGTGCGGATCTCTCTCCCCAGCATGAGGAGGGCAGGCGTGCAGGAGGTGGAGTCTTGGACAGCGGAGCGGCATGCCATGAGGACCATGGGCAGGTGCTTGTCCCAGTCATGCTGGTGTTTGGCAGAGACGATGGACAGCTGCTGTCCAAGCGTTTTGTTGAAGCGCTCCACAAGGCTATCGCTTTGAGGATGGAGAGGAGTAGTGTGGGTCTTGTGCATACCCAGCCTCTCACACATGGTGGCGAACACACGGGACTCAAAGTTTCTGCCTTGGTCGCTGTGGATGGACTCTGCAGCTCCAAACCCGCTGAACATCCCCCCTGTCAGAGCGTCGACGATGGTCTCTGCCTCCTGGTCAGGCAGCGCAAAGGCCTCGGGCAATTTTGTGAAATAGTCCATGGCCGTGAGCACCCAGCGGTTTCCACTGTCTGTGGTGGGGAACGGCCCAACTACATCCACTCCCACCCTCTCCATGGGAGCCCTAACTGGGTACTGTTGGAGCTGAGCATGAAAACGGCCTGGAGGGCCCTTTCTCGCTGTGTAGTTGTCACAGCGGTGGCAAAAGTCCTCCACATCCCTCTTGTGCTGCCCCCAGTAAAAGCCCTGACGGAGGCGGTGGAGGGTTTTTGTGACCCCAAAGTGTCCAGTCCCCACCCCCCCATGAGTGCTCTGGAGCACAGCCTCCCGCAGTGCTTTTGGAACCACCACCTGGCACCTCTCCTCTCCCGTAGTTGGCTCCAGCCGCATTCTCTCAAACTTTGACCACAGCCCTTTGGTCGCGAGTGAGAGCGCTGCCACCTCTTCTCACTGTGGCCTCAGCTGCACCTCTACCCACTGGAGCACTGGCTGTAGGTCTGTATACCATCCCTGCTGCTGCCCCCATTCAGCCACGTCGACAGTCTGCAGCTCACACCAGACAGGCCCGCTCGCCCAACACACTGTGGCACAGACCTGCAGCTCTCTCTCACGGCCCTCTCTCCGCTCACAGTGGCGGCACCCGTCTGCAGTACAGGGCCGACGGGACATGGCGTCGGCGTTGGAGTGGCATGCCCCTGCCTTGTGCACCACTGTGAAGTCGTACAGCTGAAGCTCCTCCAACCAGCATGCAACCTGCACCTCTGGCTCTTTGAAAGAAATGAGCCACTGGATAGCAGAGTGGTCAGTCCTTACAGTAAAGGGCAGGCCACCCAGGTAGTACTTGAAGTGTTTGATGGAAGCCACAACAGCGAGGAGCTCCTGCCGGGTGACACAGTAGCGGCGCTCATGTTTGTTGAATGTTTTGCTGAAGTACGCCACCGCTCTCTCCCCGTCTGGCCCCACCTGGGCCAGCACCCCACCCATGCCCACATTGCTCGCGTCTGTGTCCAGGATAAAGGGCAAGGTGAGGTCAGGGGGGGGGGGCGACCACAGGGGCCTAGATCAGTGCACGTTTGAGGGTGTTGAAGGCCTCCTCGCACTCCACTGTCCAAATGAAGGCCTTGTCCTTCGGCAGCAGGAGGTTCAGGGGAGCAGCGACGCTTGAGAAGCCCCGTACAAACCTCCTGTAGTACGAGGCCAGGCCCAGGAAGCTCTTCAGCTGATGCTGGTCGGTGGAGATGGGCCAGTCTCGGACAGCCCCCACTTTGTCCTCCATGGTGCTGATACCCTCCTCCCCCACTTGATGGCCCAAGAAGGACACCTCTCTCCTCGTGAAGTGGCACTTCTCGGGGTGGAGCTTCAGGCCTGCAGCAGCCACCCTCTCCAGCACACGCCGAAGCGCCCCCAGGGCTGACTGGAACGAGCTGTAATGGGCCAGGATGTCGTCGAGGTATACCAGACACTCTTGTCGGGGGATGCCATCCAGCACCCTGTCCATCCATACACCCGATTTTAGGATTTTATGCTGTTTTAGTCCACTTTAATCCCTGTCGCCAGTAGAACCTGATTAACAACATGGGGGGAAACAAAAATGTTGTCCTTCCAGATTCCCGAGGAGAAGGTTCTAGCTAGTGTCTCCCTCTGTCCTTAGACTCTTGTTGGATGTAGTTGTCCGATTTATCAGGTCCCAGGCTTCTATACTGTTTTGATTATTTATTTACAATTTGCTTTTGCGCCATCTGTACCTGATAGAGCAGATCTAGTCTCACATGCGGAAGTAAGCTGTCTTGCGCGAGACACTCATTGGGGGAGGGAGACCAGAACAGACCCAGAAGTTCTGACTGAACGCACATTTGAGCGCCCCAGGATAGTCCATTTACTTTGTGCTGTTATAATTTATGCTGCAATTTCCCCTCGTAGCAAATAGCTGGCAAAACAATCTAAGCAATGTTCACATGGCCTATGCGCCCATGGAGGCGGAGCTGCTGGTGAGGGGCAGAGTAGTAAGTAACTGAACAGCTTGTTTGTAATATATTTTTTACACAGGAAAATGTACACATTTACCGCACTTTTATGAGCATTTAAAACATAATCCATGAATTAAATGATATATATATATATATATATAAATATATATACAGCTGTGGAAAAAATTAAGCGACCACTGCAAATTGTTCTTAAATCAGCATCTCAACATGTATGAGAGCCATTCCATTCCAGTGTCTGTTGAATTCCAACACAGGCACACCTCATTCTACTGAATTAGGTACTGACCTACATTTACATTTAAGTCATTTAGCAGACGCTCTTATCCAGAGCGACTTACAGTTAGTGAGTGCATACATTATTTTTTAAATTTAAAAAACATACTGGCCCCCCGTGGGAATCGAACCCACAACCCTGTCGTTGCAAACGCCATGCTCTACCAACTGAGCTACATCCCTGCTGGCCATTCCCTCCCCTACCCTGGACCAATTGTGCGCCGCCCCATGGGTCTCCCAGTCGCAGCCGGCTACGACAGTGCCTGGATTCAAACCAGGACCTCTAGTGGCACTGCGATGCAGTGCCTTAGACCACTGCGCCACTCGGGAGGTCACCTGAACCAAATCTTATTTAAGGAGGAAAAGTATAAAAACCACTTCTGTGGTCATCACTATCCTCTTGTAATAGGACAAGCTGGGTGGCAAAAACAGTGCTAATAGTACCTCAAAAGTAATATTAATCAAAAAATAACTATTGACCATGCCAAAAGAGTTGAAAAGGAACGTTTTGAGTGAGGAAAAGAAGGGTTCAATTCTGGCTTTACTGGCAGAGGGATACAGTGAGCTTCAGGTTGCTTCCATCCTTAAAATTTCAAAGACGGCAATTCATAAGAACAAGGTCAAGCAGCAGACATTGGGGACAACAAAGCTACAGACCGGCAGAGGGCAAAAACGACTCTCTACTGACCGGGATGACCGCCAACTCATTCGAATGTCACTCAACAACCGTAGGATGACATCAAGTGACCTACAAAAAGAATGGCAAATGACAGTTGGGGTGAAGTGCACGGAGAGGACGGTTCGAAACAGGCTCCTAGGGGCAGGGGTGAAGTCGTGCAAAGCTAGAAAAAAGCCCTTCATCAATGAGAAGCAAAGAAGAGCCAGGCTGAGGTTTGCAAAAGACCATAAGGATTGGACCGTAGAGGACTGGAGTAAGGTAATCTTCTCTGATGAGTCCAATTTTCAGCTTTGCCCAACACCTGGTCATCTCAGTTTTTTCAATTATATGAGAAAAGAATATTGAATTTTATTTGGAACGGCAAGCCAGACAAAATTAAAAGGGCCTATTTATATAATTAATATGAATTCGGAGGACAGAAATTATTAAATATTACAGCATTAGACCTATCACTAAAAGCTTCAGTCATACAAAAGTTATACTTAAATCCAAACTGGTTCTCAAGCAAATTAGTAAGATTGTCTCACACAATGTTCAAGAATGGCCTTTTTCCCTTTATTCAGATTACAACAACTCATTTTCAGTTATTTGAAAAGGAAATCATCTCCCAAATCTCACTATTTCTAAAACAATCCATAGAAAGTTGGTTGCAATTTCAATTTAATCCTCCAGAAACGACAGAACAAATAATGCAACAAATATTGTGGTTAAATTCAAATATGCTAATTGACAAAAAAACTTTATTTTTTGACAGAATGTTTAAAAAAGGTATAATCTTCGTAAATGATATCATCTGTAGGACTGGTGGAGTTATGTCGCACATGCAGCTAACAAAAACATATGGAAATGTCTGCTCTACCCAAAATTACAACCAAATAATTGCAGCCTTACCGCAAAAGTGGAAGAGGAAAGTGGAAGGGGGAGAAAGTAAGGAACTTGTCTGTCGGCCTTGCATTAAAGAACATAATTGGTTAAGGAAAACTGTGATAAATAAAAAAGTATATCAGTTTCACTTAAGGACCAAAGGATTGACAGCCGTCCCATATAGATTGCAAAATAGTTGGGAAGAGATTTTTGACGTACCGATCCCATGGCATAGTGTTTATGAACTGACACGCAAAACGACACCGGATTCAAAAATTAGAATTTTTCAATTGAAATTATGATATAAAATTATTGCTACCATTAGAATGTTATTGATATGGGGGATACAATCTTCCCAGCTCTGCAGATGTTGCTGTGAAGAGACAGAATCATTAGATCATTTGTTTTGGTTCTGTCCATTTGTAGCTTGTTTTTGGACACAGGTCCAGGAATGGCTAAAGGATTGCAATATTTACCTGGAGCTAACCTTGCAGATAGCATTACTGGGTGATCTGAAAAGTCATAGTCAATCGATCAATAATATAATAATACTTTTAGCAAAAATGTTTATTTTTAATTCACAATCTGTAGAAGCAATGAGAATAGAAAGGTTCAGAACTTTTGTAAAACATCACAGTACGGTTGAAATATATATGGCAAATAGAAATCCTATATGGATGGTGTTAAGAGATAGATGGGAGGTGTTGAATGGAGTTGAAGGATGGGACTAATAACAAATAACAACAAATAATAACAAGATAACTAATAATGTAAGCATACTGTGTCCATAATAAGTATATAGGTTGTATGTTGGGAGCTTTTGGGAAAGAGCACAGTTAGAAAGATATGGCATATAGAAGCAAACCGGATGGACATCATGAAAATGATCGGAGAGGTTGAGAGTAGAAGTAGTTCAGGAGCAAAAACAAATAAAATAGAATTATTGTAAAATTGACTGTGTCCATAAGGTGTAAATAGTAAGTATAGGCTGGAAGTAGAGGCCTGGGCATTGTTGCTCACTAATTTACCCCAAGTAGGGAAAGGATGGCAGGGTTGAAAAGTAATAAAGGGGAGTATATATATAAAAAACATGGGGGATTGGAAGTGATGCAGACAATTACATTGATAGAAGTTACAATCTATCTGCAATATTAAGCTGATCTACCCCCAGAAAAAATCAAATTAAAATAAAAAAATAAAAAGGGCCTCCTGTAGCTCAGTTGGTAGAGCATGGCGCTTGCAACGCCAGGGTTGTGGGTTCGATTCCCACGGGGGGCCAGTATGAAAAATGTATGCACTCACTAACTGTAAGTCGCTCTGGATAAGAGCGTCTGCTAAATGACTAAAAATTTAAAACATTTAAAATGATTAGACAGAGACCTGGAGAAGGCCTACAAGCCACAGTGTCTCGCACCCACTGTGAAATTTGGTGGAGGATTGGTGATGATCTGGGGGTGCTTCAGCAAGGCTGGAATCGGGCAGATTTGTCTTTGTGAAGGACGCATGAATCAAGCCACGTACAAGGTTGTCCTGGAAGAAAACTTGCTTCCTTTTGCTCTGACATTGTTCCAACTCTGAGGATTGGATTTTCCAGCAGGACAATGCGCCATGCCACACAGCCAGGTCAATCAAGGTGTGGATGGAGGACCACCAGATCAAGACCCTGTCATGGCCAGCCCAATCTCCAGACCTGATCCCCATTGAACACTTCTGGAATGTGATCAAGAGGAAGATGGATGGTCACAAGCCATCAAACAAAGCCGAGCTGCTTGATTTTTTGCGCCAGGAGTGGCATAAAGTCACCCAACATCAATGTGAAAGACTGGTGGAGAGCATGCCATGACGCATGAAAGCTGTGATTGAAAATCAGGGTTATTCCACCAAATATTGATTTCTGAACTCTTCCTAAGTTAAAACATTAGTATTGTGTTGTTTAAAAATGAACATGAACTTATTTTCTTTGCATTATTCGAGGTCTGACCATACTGCATCTTTTTTGTTATTTTGACCAGTTGTCATTTTCTGCAAATAAATGCTCTAAATGACAATATTTTTATTTGGAATTTTTGAGAAATGTTGTCAGTAGTTTATAGAATAAAACAAAACTGTTATTTTTATCCAAACACATACCTATAAATAGTAAAACCAGAGAAACTGATAATTTTTCAGTGGTCTCTTACTGTTTCCAGAGCTGTATACTGTATATATCTATATCCCATGAGGGGGGGAATTACGTTTGAGTGACAAGTGAACCAATCAAAAGTCTCTACATTTCTGGGCAAATATTGCAGTGTTGTTATTGTGGCAAATGCTTCACTCAGAAGAAATGCCTGAAAGATCATCTTAGTATTCCCTTAGATGAGAGACCATATAAAGTGCCCTAGTGTGTAAAATGCTTCAGAACAGCAAGTCTTCTAAAACAGCAGAGGAGAAGAACCACATTGCTGACTTTTTTGTGTTAAAGAAAACCTAACGTGCTTCTACCCTTTATTGACAAGCATTTCGCTGCTCCTGCGATAACATCCACAAATCTGTGTACACGACCAATACACTTTAATTTGAAATAAGTTTATTAGGTCTATAAAACAGTTTGTAAGCTTTTCATACACTGATCAAACTGTGGTTGACTGACTCACTAGTGGATTGGGTGTTGGTGGCACTGGGGACCCTGGCATCCCCACCGTAATGCCCCTTGATGGCACCACACTCAGTCTCAGTCTCCCTCAGTCTCACCTGTTGGCAGAGAAAATATGAACCTCAAGATAGCTCTTTATCATCAGACCGAAAGAGTATTTGCCATAGTCAAAGTCAGTGTATTAGACATGGCATATTGTAGAAGGAAGGGTAAGTAGCTAAAGGGGTTTAAGAAAAAGCATGATTCTCCATATCTCAGCTACTTAGTGAACGATAGGAAAACGTACATAGGTATCTCCTGCTTTTTATCTGTAAGACAGAGACCAGGCAATGAGAACTAAGTTAAAACATGAACTGCATTGATGCATAATCTGAAGACCAATCAAACGGCCAAATATACACTGCTCAAAAAAATAAAGGGAACACTTAAACAACACAATGTAACTCCAAGTCAATCACACTTCTGTGAAATCAAACTGTCCACTTAGGAAGCAACACTGATTGACAATACATTTCACATGCTGTTGTGCAAATCGAATAGACAACAGGTGGAAATTATAGGCAATTAGCAAGACACCCCCAATAAAGGACTGGTTTTGCAGGTGGTGACCACAGACCACTTCTCAGTTCCTATGCTTCCTGGCTGATGTTTTGGTCACTTTTGAATGCTGGCGGTGCTTTCACTCTAGTGGTAGCATGAGACGGAGTCTACAACCCACACAAGTGGCTCAGGTAGTGCAGCTCATCCAGGATGGCACATCAATGCGAGCTGTGGCAAGAAGGTTTGCTGTGTCTGTCAGCGTAGTGTCCAGAGCATGGAGGCGCTACCAGGAGACAGGCCAGTACATCAGGAGACGTGGAGGAGGCCGTAGGAGGGCAACAACCCAGCAGCAGGACTGCTACCTCCGCCTTTGTGCAAGGAGGAGCAGGAGGAGCACTGCCAGAGCCCTGCAAAATGACCTCCAGCAGGCCACAAATGTGCATGTGTCTGCTCAAACGGTCAGAAACAGACTCCATGAGGGTGGTATGAGGGCCCGACGTCCACAGGTGGGGGTTGTGCTTACAGCCCAACACCGTGCAGGACGTTTGGCATTTGCCAGAGAACACCAAGATTGGCAAATTCGCCACTGGCGCCCTGTGCTCTTCACAGATGAAAGCAGGTTCACACTGAGCACATGTGACAGACGTGACAGAGTCTGGAGACGCCGTGGAGAACGTTCTGCTGCCTGCAACATCCTCCAGCATGACCGGTTTGGCGGTGGGTCAGTCATGGTGTGGGGTGGCATTTCTTTGGGGGGCCGCGCAGCCCTCCATGTGCTCGCCAGAGGTAGCCTGACTGCCATTAGGTACCGATATGAGATCCTCAGACCCCTTGTGAGATCATATGCTGGTGCGGTTGGCCCTGGGTTCCTCCTAATGCAAGACAATGCTAGACCTCATGTGGCTGGAGTGTGTCAGCAGTTCCTGCAAGAGGAAGGCATTGATGCTATGGACTGGCCCGCCCGTTCCTCAGACCTGAATCCAATTGAGCACATCTGGGACATCATGTCTCGCTCCATCCACCAACGCCACGTTGCACCACAGACTGTCCAGGAGTTGGCGGATGCTTTAGTCCAGGTCTGGGAGGAGATCCCTCAGGAGACCATCCGCCACCTCATCAGGAGCATGCCCAGGCGTTGTAGGGAGGTCATACTGGCACGTGGAGGCCACACACACTACTGAGCCTCATTTTGACTTGTTTTAAGGACATTACATCATAGTTGGATCAGCCTGTAGTGTGGTTTTCCACTTTAATTTTGAGGGTGACTCCAAATCCAGACCTCCATGGGTTGATCAATTTGATTTCCATTGATAATTTTTGTGTGATTTTGTTGTCAGCACATTCAACTATGTAAAGAAAAAAGTATTTAATAAGATTATTTCATTCATTCAGATCTAGGATGTGTTATTTTAGTGTTCCCTTTAGTTTTTTGAGCAGTGTATATTTTCCTCAATTCATCTGTATTAAGAGATGGATGCAAGACCAAGGGTGTGAAAACTAGAGTAACATTTAATAATACAAAAGGTTTACCGCTAAGATGGTCCTCCATAATGTTAACAAGAAAGCCACTTCCCTAATGAGCTCCCATTGAACTCTGTGGGTTGCACCAGGCTGCCATACCAGACTGCCTGGTAGAGTGGAGAGAAACTCGACACACAAACATCACATTACCATCCATTGAAGAAATCCGATTGGATGACTTGTTGTACTTTTAAGTAAGATTGCGGTCACACCACAGTCAAATGACGTGGTACCATAGTATCAAGTTGATGTTTAAAGAGATTTACTTCTAAAGGCCCCTTTCACTTGGCTTGCCTGGCTAAAGCAATATACTTAGTATAGAATTCTAGAATTCTGTAGTATACTATACTCAAACACTGTAGTATCCCTTGATCATGTGTAGTTGTTACTATATAATTTTGTAGTATACTATACTAAACAATAGTATCCCTTGATCGTGTAGTCCTTACTATATACTTTTGTAGTATATTGTAGCATACTAAACTCCACACTGTAGTATCCCTCGATCATGTGTAGGACTTACTAGTGTCCACTGTCTGCAAAAACACTACAGTTTTTTAACTATAGTAATACTACAGTATTTACGTTGCATATATACCCCACCCATTCCCCTCCCCATATCCCAATTTGTGTGCCACCCATGAGCAACCTACATGCCAAGTATAGACCATATATTGTGTTCCTTACAGGCCTACAGGTTATAGAAAATCTATCCGTTTAGACTCCAGTTCCTACCTACAGGTTATGAACAATTTGTTATTTTAGTAATTTTCCAGTAGGTTTCATCAAGGAGAAAGCCCCCACTTCTAAAGATAAAACAAAAACACTAGTCAATACTACAGTAATGTCCACAAAACACTACAGTAAATACTATAGTATATACTATGGTTTAACTATAGTAAAGTGTAAATACCACAGCATACTACAGTTCAGTCAGCAAAAACACTACAGTGAATACTATATGAA
Organism: Coregonus lavaretus; assembly: GCF_964263955.1. Lineage (NCBI taxonomy): Eukaryota > Metazoa > Chordata > Actinopteri > Salmoniformes > Salmonidae > Coregonus > Coregonus lavaretus. Next base: position 44,792,279 of record NC_139995.1, on the reverse strand, counting down.
GTATATAAATATAGTAATACTACAGTGTTTATACCATAGTATACTATAGTATTTTTTCATGTGGTTCTGGCTGACACCAGGCTATTACTTAGCCCCTTCACTTGATAGACCTGCCATCTAGGCCCTACATAACAAATTATACAGAAAATTGTAATCCATGCAAGCTAAAATGAACTTATTTTGTACTTATTTTGTCCTTTAGTCCAGCGAGGAAAACGTAAATGAAAAAATGTGTAAGACAAATGTGTCAGACATTGATATAGTGGGGGGGGCCAAGGAGCGCCAAGCTCCGGCATCTCTCCATTCAAATCCATATCCATGACTGAGCCACAGGACGCAAGACCATGCGTTTTCCCGTATTCGACTAAACGTCATAATCATTGATAACGTTCCGTAGATTGCATCATAATTAACAGAATTAGGCCCATATCAAGGGATGTATTGTTTATCTACAACTTAATTCGAGTATCAGATAGTATAGAGGAACAGATTTTTTGGATGAAATATCCATTTTCACCAAAATATAATTTCATTCACAACTGTCTTCAAAATGATTCCCCAAGCTGTGATCATTGATTGTTTTGGAGTCTGTGAGAGCTTGTAGGCTATGGTAGCCTACAGCATAGACAGTGTTTAAACCATTTTATAGAATCCTGGAGTTCTGTGAATGTGACTAAAGCTTTTATCAAATACTGTCCATCATTCAGATTAAGTTTATTATACAAGGAAGGCTGGGGCTCAATGACCTCAAAGAAGTTGAGTTTCTCAGCCTTTATTTATAATTTATTGATCATTAGACATAATAGATATATCAGGAAGAGATGTAGGATATTTCACATTACGGCAAAAATGTAAAGTGGAGATTGTTCAGTTCAAATGCGTTTCATCTTCAGTAGGCATAGGCTACAGCAGGCAGTGAGGTGACATGGCTCCCTCGTTTACAGGCACGTAAAGAGAGGAGAGGAAGCGTTCAGAATTTGTATTTTGTAGTAGTAGTTGGTATCGGATTTGTACAGTGCCTTCAGAAAGTCTTCACACCCCTTGACTTTCTCCACAATTTGTTGAGGTACAGCCTGAATTTAAAGTGGATTAAATTGAGATGTTTTGTCACTGGCCTACACACATTACCCCATAATGTCAAAGTGGAATTATGTTTTTTGACATTTGTACAAATTAATAAAAAATGAAAAGCTGAAATGTCTTGAGGCAATTAGTATTCAACTCCTTTGTTATGGCAAGCCTAAATAAGTTCAGGAGTAAAAATGTGCTTAACAAGTCACATAAGTTGCATGGACTCACTCTGTGCAATAATAGTGTTTAACATGATTTTTGAATGACTACCTCATCTCTGCACCCCATCCATACAATTATTTGCAAGGTCCGTCAGTCGAGCAGTGAATGTCAAACAGATTCAACCACAAAGACAAAGGAGGTTTTCCAATGCCTCGCAAAGAAGGACACCTATTGGTAGATGGGTAAAAATAAGAAAAAGCAGACATTGAATATCCCTTTGACCATGGTGAAGTTATTAGTTACCCTTTGGATGGTGTGTCAATACACCAGTCACTACAAATATACAGGCGTCCTTCCTAACTCAGTTGCCTGAGAGGAAGGAAACCGCTCAGGGATTTCACCATGAGGCCATTGGAGACTTTAAAACAGTTACAGTTTAATGGCTGTGATAGGAGAAAACTACAACATTGTAGTTACTCCACAATACTAACCTAATTGACAGAGTGAAAAGAAGGAACCCTGTACAGATTTAAAATATTCTAAAACATGCATCCTGTTTGCTACAAGGCACTAAAGTACTGCAAAAAATGTAGCAAAGCAATTCACTTTTTGTCCTGAATATCCAATACAACACATTACTGAGTACCACTCCATATTTTCAAGCATAGTGGTGGCTGCGTCATGTTATGGGTATGCTTGTAATCGTTAAGGACTGGGGAGTTTTTCGCGATAAAAAATAAATGAAATGGAGCTAAACACAGGCAAAATGCTAGAAGAAAACCTGGTTCAGTTGCTTACCAGTTTGACTTAAATCAGCTTGAAAATCTATTGCAAGACCTGAAAATGGTTGTCTAGCAATGATCAACAACCAATTTGACAGCGCTTGATGAATTTTGAAAATAATAAAAATGGCAAATGTTGCACAATCCAGGTGTGGAAAGTGTTACGGGCTTTGGTTTTTCCATTTATATTTTGAGGTTAGCACTTGGGGTGCGCCGATTAGTGTCACCTCGTTAGTCAGCATGTATTACACCTGTGCTGGTTGGTCATCTCGTTAGTGGGAAGGTGTTTCACCTGTGCTGGCCCAGGTGCTATTTAACAGTGGCTGGTCCAGTGCTCCAGTTGTCTTGAGAGATGTGTAGGGTTAACACCTTTAGTTGACGCTCCCTATTTGAGTTCTAGACAAACAATCATTTATCTGATCTTCCCTGTTTTCATTTTGCTCCACTTTGTGGTTTGCTTCCTGTCTTTAAATGTTTCTTTTGTTTGCCTCTTCTTGGTCAAATTTAGTGGGCGCTCATGGTGGGTGTCTTTTAGGTCCCAGTTGTTGTTGCTAGTCAACTTTCAGTGAATACCTCCATCAGTGTCTTTCAGAACCCCTCCTAAAACCCCACCTGTTTTTGGTTGTTGTCAGTGACTCTTTGTTAGTTCCCCTTCTGTTTGAGCAACAGTTTTTGGTTTTCTTGCTGGGGAACATAAGCTCTTAGACTTACCCAGAAACACTCACAACTATAAATCTCTGCCAACGGTGATTCTAACATGTATTGACTCATGGGGTTGAATACTTATCGAATCAAGATGGTGTTTTATTTTTCCTAATTATGTGTAGATCCTTGACCAAAAAATGACTGTTGAAACCATTTTAATCACACTTTGTAACAACAGAATGTGAAAGAGATACCGAGGTGTGAGAAGTGTGCAGGAGGGCATGGGACAAAGTGTGTAGTTCCAGTGGAAAAAGTGGTGTTTAAATTATGGGGGTGCCCATGTTCCTGGGGATCAGAAATGTCCTGTGAGATAGTGAGGCAGGTTGAGGTTGCAGTGCAGAAATTGTCATATGCTGAGGCAGTGAGGAAAGAAGAGGATGATTGGCAAAGGGTGAGGGAGCCTGAGAGGATCCCTGTGAGTAGTAGGCCAGTACATTGACCCAAACAGATTAATAATGTTGAGTTCTTGGCATTTATTGCTATGGTCATTAATTGTACCGCACAGATAGAAAGGAAATCCCAGAAGATTGATTTGGTAGTAGCAGCAGCAGAGAAGTTTTTGGGTGTCAGAGATATTAGTGCAGAAGAACTACAGGGCGTTTTAAGAGAAGGGGTTCCAGCCTCCCAGGCCGAGCGCCGGGTGTAGGATATGTTAGGGCTAAAGTAGTGTGAAGGGGTGGTGGGCTTGTTGGGGATAATGGTGTATAGCTAGGGCACAGGAGGTTGGTGGCACCTTAATTGGGGAGAACGGGCTCGTGGTAATGACTGGAGCGGAGTTAGTGTAATGGTAACAAATACATCATACACATGGTTTCCAGATGTTTGATGCCATTCCATTTGCTCCGTTCAGGCCATTATTATGAGACGTTCTCCCCTCAGCAGCCTCCTGTGAGCTAGGGTCCGTTAGATGGTGGTGCAATTTCTTTTTTCTCCTTTCCCTTGACTTTTATGTGAACAAAATGTGCAATTCACTCTCCGACCTGTGAAAGGCAGCAATACGCAATAAAGCGTCTAGTCTGTCTGCCGGAAAACCACACGAAGAAGAAGAGTTCGCCTTGTTTATTGATACAACCGGAAAGTATCTTTGCTGTTTATCTCAAATGGATGGCTAGCTTCTACCGAACATAGGCTAAACGTTTCCACTTTACCATCCCTCAAAATGTCAAAAATGCAGCTGTTACAGGATTATCTAAACGAGCGATTAACAGCGGTGGCTGTTGAGATATTTGGGGCAGTGGAAAATACCATAGCAGAGTACCAGGAAGAAATCTCCCGTTCAAAGGAGGAGATCGATCGTTTACGGAAGCTGCTGGATTTGGTTTTCCAACCCGACATAATGTTACATAGAGCAGGTTAGTAGTGAATGATGACCGCTGCTAGATCAATCAGTGTGATTGAATCAGCCAGGCCTGGCAATCAACCGATTAACCAGCGTTTGTTGTTTGTACACTGAACAAAAATATAAACGCAAGTGTTGGTTTCATGAGCTGAAATAAAAGATCCCAGAAATGTTCCATACACACAAAAAGCTTTTCAAGTTTTGGGAACAAATTTGTTTACATCCCTGTTAGTGAGCATTTCTCCTTTGACAAGATAATCCATACACCTGACAGCTGTGGCATATCAAGAAGCTGATTAAAAGGCATGGTCATTACACAGGTGCACCTTGTGCTGGGGACAATAAAAAGCCACTCTAAAATGTGCAGTTTTGTCACACAACACAATGCCACAGATGTGTCAAGTTTTGAGGGAACGTGCAATTGGCATGCTGACTGCAGGAATGCCCACCAGAGCTGTTGCCAGTGAATAATGTTAATTGTTCTACCATATGCCACCTCCAACGTCATTTTAGAGAATTTGGCAGTACGTCCAACCGGCATCACAACCGCAGACCACATGTATGGTGTCGTATGGACGAGCAGTTTGCTGATGTCAACATTGTGAACAGAGTGCCCCATGATGGCAGTGGGGTTATGGTATGGGCAGGCGTAATCTACGAACACAATTGCATTTTATTGATGGCGATTTGAATGCACAGAGATACCGTGATGAGATCCTGAGGCCCATTGTCATGCCATTCATCTGCCGGCATCACCTCATGTTTCAGCATGATAATGCACAGCCCCATGTCCCAAGGATCTGTACACAATTTCTGGAAGCTGAAAATGTTCCAGTTCTTCCATGGCCTGCATACTCACCAGAAATGTCACCCATTTGGAATGCTCTGGATCGACGTGTACAACAGCGTTTTCCAGTTTCCGCCAATATCCAGCAACTTCACACAGCCATTGAAAAGGAGTGGGACAACATTCCACAGGCCACAATCAACAGCTTAATCAACTCTATGCAAAGGAAATGTGTCGCGCTGCATGAGGCAAATGGTGTTCACACCAGATAGTAAAATCTTAGAAATTGTTGGATGTGGCGTTTATATTTTTGTTCAGTATATATGAAAATTAATATTCATTTGAATTTGGCACATAACTATTGAATAGTAATTATTTATCCTATCCTCTCAGATCCCCAGCAGCTCACATTTCCTGTACCTGAAGAAGTTCCTCCTGAGCAGCAGCACTGTGAGCAGGAGTGGAGCACCAGTCCAGGGCAGGAGGATCCAGAGCCCACACAGATTAAAGAGGAACAGGAGGAGTTTGTGACCAGTCAGGAGGAAGAGCAGCTTCAGGGGCTGGAGTCTGATACCAAAGAGTTCATATTAATTTCTACCTGTGTGAAAAGGGACTGTGATAAGGGCCCACCCCAGTCCTCACATCTTCCCCAAACCCAGACTGTGGAGAACAGAGAGAGGGACTCTCTTCCCACCAAAACAATTGAACAAGACATCAAAACAGAACATGAAGAGGGCTACAGAGAATCTGAACCAAACAATGAATTACAGCCCCTCTCTCCAGTAAATTCAGACTGTTCTGCAGCTCATATTGGGAACAGTGAAAGTGACAATGGGGTGGACAGTGGAGGACTAATGTCAGGGTTACAGCCACACAAATCAAAGAGAACATGGACAAAGAAAGGACAAAGCTCTAAAACCAGGGAAGCCAGTGAGTTGAAAGTTCCATTGAGGGCAGCTCACTCAGGGGAGAGACCACACAGGTGTCCTGTCTGCAGGAAATGCTTTCTGAAAAGTAGCATTTTAAAAACGCATCAGAGAATTCACACTGGGATAAGACCATATTGCTGCAATGTATGTGGCAAAAGTTTCAGAGAGAAGGGAAGCCTGACAGAACATATGACAAGTCACACTGGGGAGAAACCATATCAGTGCAAAGACTGTGGCAAATGCTTTATCCGGATGAGAAACCTGACAGACCATATGAGGATACACACTGGAGAGAAACCGTATCAGTGCAGTGATTGTGGCAAATGCTTCAGTCAGAAGAAAACCCTGACCATACATATGAGGACAGTACACTGGAGAGAAACCGTATCTGTGCAAAGAATGTTGCAAATGCTTCAGCCAGATGAAAAGCCTGAAAGTGCCATATTAGGATTCACACAGGTGAGATAGACCAACAGATGAGAGACCATAAATGCCCCATGTGTGTAGAATGCTTCAGATCAGCAAGTCATCTAAAATGGCACCAGCGAAGACGTCACACAGGAGAGAAACCACATTGCTGACTTTGTGGTAAATGCTTCACTTGTAAGAACTGAGGATGAGGATGAACCCAGAGAGAGAAACATGACAGTGCTGCTTGGGGCAAAATCGTACTCTCACTTGTAGTAGGACCTTTCCAATGTAAAACGCTGATGTTTCATAACCCTTCTGAGCATGGCCTCAAATGTATATAATATGTTTTGCTTCCTTGTTGACAACATGACCAAGTGGTGCAAATTGCTGTTTGATTTGAGAAGGGCGTTCCTCCCTCACCGCTTTTGCCCGTTCATGTCACGGGCCATAAACTGGTGCCCCATGGCTCAGCATAATCGAATCCGCCCATTGGCACGTCGGAAATTGGTTTGGCGCCGAAACCTTTTGTTGTGCGTCTCCCGATAATATTACTCTTTCTGTTTATGCATTTAACGATCAGAAAGTTCAACTAAAATGTGTTTATGTGTAACAATTAAAATGTGAAGGCTAATTTAAAGGAATGATTACCTTGTTTATCCCCGTGATTGTTGAGGGCGTTCTGTCCATTTCCTGATCAGAGTTTGACAGGCAAACAGTGGGAGTGTTCGAGCGCATGGTTAATTAATGGTATGGGGTATTCGGAAGTAGCATATTCCCGGGAGGGATTATAAAGTATGGTGTAGCACCTTTATTGAAGTGTGTGCTAGGAAATACACGCATGTTTATAATATAAACGTGTGTATTGTAATAGTTGCCTTTGATTGTTAATTGAGCATCATTGTGTGAAATGTATTCTCATTGGCCGTTGCATTATGGGTAGTGGTATTTAAACCCTGCCATTTCGTTGTTTGAGACAGGACAGAGCCAGGGTATGGTCGGCGTGATGCTGGAGTTTTCGTTGAACGAGCGTTTATGTGAAACAGTTTATGATCCTGTTGCAACCTCCAGTTAATTTTGTTTAGTAAATGTTGTAAAATTTCGCCCACTATTTCCTCACTGCAAATAAAAAGCCTCACCCTGGGCAGGAAATCGGCTCTATATTGTCTTGCCGATTCCGGTTAAAAATCCAACTGCTGGGTCACCCTCACAGAGGGGAAAGGGCTTCAGATTTGAAGACATGCCACCTTATACCTGTAGTAGCAGGACAAACAAACCCATCAATCAATGATCTTGGTTGAATGTATTAAGGGATAAACATGCACAACATTGTAGAAGCCCACAATGTTGTGCCTAACAGAGAACCATGCATTTTTAGACAAACATTTTTACCTTCATTTTGTTTAGAATTATACACAATACATTTAAGTGACTGTCTTGTAGCTGTACTAAAAGCAGCACATGGTTCAAATGTTGGAGTGCCATCTCACCAACTCTAGTTTGAGTCATTACCTCTTATGTTTGTGGAGTGGGTTTGACGCCACTGCACGGTGCTTTTTCCCATAAACCTGACATAGCCCCAGTCCATCTAATGCTATCTATGTTGTGAGCATCTTAGTGGATTGGTCTATCATGCTTCTTGTTAATAAAATGTTATTTTTAATTAGTGTATCATTTTAATGTTTTTGTTATAGGTTATTTTATAGATTAGTTAGTACAGGGGCAGGGCTCAAATGAGCTCAAAGAAATTGAGTAGTTTTTCAACCTTTATTATTAGTCATACATCAGGTAGAGATGAGATGTAGGATATTTCACAGTGAATATATTTGTGAATATAGTGAAAAGTTACTCCACAACTTTTGCTTTGTGCTTGATTTGCATTATATCCTTGGGACACAGCCACGTGGAGATTGTTCAGTTCAGCTGCGCTATATCTCCATTACAGCAGGCGGCGGTATAACAATTTTACCTCGTGCAGGTTCAAAAAGACAAACATATCTTTCACTAGGAAGCGTTTGCATTGTTTACACTGAGGGGACGCTTGCATGAGCGTCACGGCAGCAACATTAGCTGGATCCTATCCATATTAAAGACTTCTGGCTTTCGGATTTTGCCTTCAAAATAAAAGTCTGCTGTAAAACGCTGTGTATGATACGAAATCAATATTTTTTTGCAGGATTGCATAGTGCATAATGTAAAAACAAATATAACTACATGGGGGGAAATCTAAAATAAAGAGAATTGCTACTTTCTATAAGATAAAGAATATTATAAGGTGGAGCACATTGAGAAATGGTTGGAACATAATAGCCTACTGGTAAAAAATATACAATTAAAATAAAAACAAAAAAATCATTTTGATTGTATGATTCTTGTTTATTTACTGGTGCTATTGTTCAAGGATGCAATTTTGACATGTAATGTTTAAGAAAAGTATTTATTGCACAAACAAATTGCACTGTACAGGAAGAATTAATGATGGTGTGTCACTATAACCAGCGTCCAGTCTACTCCGTAGAGTCCCTAGAATACAAAACAGCTGAGTTTGAACAAAACGCTAGGTCATAGCAAGTGTTGCTGGACTTTTACTGTGGTCAAATAGGTTGCATGGGCACCTGGATGCTGGTTATAGCACTGTAGAGATAGAGAGAACCTTACTACCTGTCTCAGCTAAAGTTGGGTGGGAAATACTCAGTAGGGTCTTTACTAACCAAATAGGATTTGTTTTTTGAGGGGACTGTGTCGTACATATCCAGCAAACCCTTTGTTTTCCGCCCCCTCCATAGCCCCCAACGCAAAACACTGAAATACACTGTACATGGGATAGATATTGGACTGTAGAGAGAGAACCTTACTGTCTCTGCTAAAGTGGGATGGGAAATACTCAGTAGGGTCTCTAATCAAATATGATTCATTTTTGAGGGGGACTGTCGCACGGCCTGCTGCTGGCTTTTCACTCCGCCCCCTCCATAGCCCCCAATGCAATACAATACACTGTAATAGACTGTACAAATATAGCACTGTACAGGAAAAACTATCGATTGTTTGTCCATAAAACCAGGGTCCAGTCTACTCACTAGAGTCCCTAGAATACAAAACAGATGAGTTTGAACAAAAAGCTATGTTATAGGAAGTGTTGCTGGACTTTTACTGTGGTCAAACAGCTTAAAATGGGGTACCTGGACACTATAGGTTCAAATATAGATAGCACTGTGTCATAGGACGCATTGTCATACCAAAATACCTTATAATGTATAAGACAAATATCTTATAATCTTCCTTCTGGTGGACACTTTGGAAAATATTCAACATAGTACAATGGCTACCCAGATTATTTTAACACTCAATGTTATGCTATTGCTAGCACATACTTTATTTTTCATGTTTATAGCTATGGTCATCCAATGTGCTTTTAGATTCACAGGTATTATTACATTCTCAAAATGCCACCAATTGCATGCTATTCCAGGTACCTTAGGCAGAACATCTATCCTCTCAGAACAGAGATTCTGTAACGGTTGGCTAACAAAAGAAGCGGGGCACATCAACACAAAGTGATCCTCAAAATGAGATTTTACAAGATCAATTGCTTATTTAGTTAAAATCCTCAGCGATTAGTGAAGATAGTTTCCTCTGAGTTGGCTTAGTTAGGAATTACTTTATGTTGAGAGGAATCACATTCCTTGCATTTGCCAGTGCATAATTCAAATACTTTTATTCAGACCAAAGTGGAGAACCTCTACACTACTTATCCTGTCATATGCAACTAGACAAAGTTTGGCTTTGTGCAGCAATTTGTTGAGTAATTCAAAAACTATAGCCAACTGACAATTTTGTCTCAGTGCAATTTACATGCCAAAGCCGGTCATGACTTGTATACAACTTCACAAATGGGTATTCATCTGAAAATGTGACTATACTGGAAATAGTATATGTATGTTTGCTAAATATGCAAGGTAGACTAAAGCTTTTAGGTAATTTGATCCTAGCCGTGTCCATTTTTACAAGCAAAGTCTATGGGGCATGGGTTACATAAAAGCTTGAATGTTGAGAGAGAGCCCTTTGAATGCTTAGATATATCACATGCTCTGTTCTGTTGATTTGAACCAACAAGGTATTGCCCTATGCTTTCTGCACAAATGTCCCTCGGTTCTACTATCAGTTGTTTTGTAGTCTGACCATACACACTTTGAACGTAGCAATTGATCTGCTATACATTCACAGTCTAAGAAATTTGCGGCTAGAATTTCCTGAACAAAATGTTGAACTATGTCCTTTACACAACTGTAATGAAGTTTCTCTTGAACCATGGATAGTGAAATTATCCCTGAATTGAATGCTTCAAACAGTGAAATTGCCTTTTTAAAGTGAGGAGACTGTTTCACTTGGTCAGCTCTAAGTAATTTATTTTGGCATTCAGAAAATACTGATGTAATATTCAGAAACATTAAAATAGGTAACACTTTATCCACTGTGTGATTGGAGAGGGATTCATACTGTGGAATGGCAGAAATCGCTGATTCTGAATCAAGTGGTTGTACGTCATTGCAATTTGTTTGCGTCTGAGGCTCATTAACTACTTAATAGAAATATATAACCCCTTCTGTTCTCGTGCCAACCCCTTCCCTATTTATGCCCACAGAAATGTCGAAGTCATCTGCCCTTACAGTGGGGAAAAAAAATATTTAGTCAGCCACCAATTGTGCAAGTTCTCCCACTTAAAAAGATGAGAGAGGCCTGTAATTTTCATCATAGGAACACGTCAACTATGACAGACAAATTGAGAATTTTTTTTCCAGAAAATCACATTGTAGGATTTTTTATGAATTTATTTGCAAATTATGGTGGAAAATAAGTATTTGGTCACCTACAAACAAGCAAGATTTCTGGCTCTCACAGACCTGTAACTTCTTCTTTAAGAGGCTCCTCTGTCCTCCACTCGTTACCTGTATTAATGGCACCTGTTTGAACTTATCAGTATAAAAGACACCTGTCCACAACCTCAAACAGTCACACTCCAAACTCCACTATGGCCAAGACCAAAGAGCTGTCAAAGGACACCAGAAACAAAATTGTAGACCTGCACCAGGCTGGGAAGACTGAATCTGCAATAGGTAAGCAGCTTGGTTTGAAGAAATCAACTGTGGGAGCAATTATTAGGAAATGGAAGACATACAAGACCACTGATAATCTCCCTCGATCTGGGGCTCCACGCAAGATATCACCCTGTGGGGTCAAAATGATCACAAAAATCCCAGAACCACACGGGGGGACCTAGTGAATGACCTGCAGAGAGCTGGGACCAAAGTAACAAAGCCTACCATCAGTAACACACTACGCCGCCAGGGACTCAAATCCTGCAGTGCCAGACGTGTCCCCCTGCTTAAGCCAGTACATGTCCAGGCCCGTCTGAAGTTTGCTAGAGTGCATTTGGATGATCCAGAAGAGGATAGGGAGAATGTCATATGGTCAGATGAAACCAAAATAGAACTTTTTGGTAAAAACTCAACTCGTCGTGTTTGGAGGACAAAGAATGCTGAGTTGCATCCAAAGAACACCATACCTACTGTGAAGCATGGGGGTGGAAACATCATGCTTTGGGGCTGTTTTTCTGCAAAGGGACCAGGACGACTGATCCGTGTAAAGGAAAGAATGAATGAGGCCATGTATCGTGAGATTTTGAGTGAAAACCTCCTTCCATCAGCAAGGGCATTGAAGATGAAACGTGGCTGGGTCTTTCAGCATGACAATGATCCCAAACACACCGCCCGGGCAACGAAGGAGTGGCTTCGTAAGAAGCATTTCAAGGTCCTGGAGTGGCCTAGCCAGTCTCCAGATCTCAACCCCATAGAAAATCTTTGGAGGGAGTTGAAAGTCTGTGTTGCCCAGCGACAGCCCCAAAACATCACTGCTCTAGAGGAGATCTGCATGGAGGAATGGGCCAAAATTCCAGCAACAGTGTGTGAAAACCTTGTGAAGACTTACAGAAAACATTTGACCTGTGTCATTGCCAACAAAGGGTATATAACAAAGTATTGAGAAACTTTTGTTATTGACCAAATACTTATTTTCCACCATAATTTGCAAATAAATTCATTAAAAATCCTACAATGTTATTTTCTGGAAAGAAAAATCTCATTTTGTCTGTCATAGTTGACGTGTACCTATGATGAAAATTATAGGCCTCTCTCATCTTTTTAAGTGGGAGAACATGCACAATTGGTGGCTGACTAAATACTTTTTTTCCCCACTGTATCTTAAGTGTCAAATCCAGCTTTGACCAGAAATGCCCCCTCTGAGATTTTGCACCTGAGTGACATATTACAGAGCTCAATCTGTACATCTATTTCTTGTTGCCAACAACTGGGATTTTAATTGCACTGGATGAAAGAACTGGGTCTCTCTTAACTCTACCATTTTCTGCTACACAGGGCACAAAAATAACAAGAATATCTGGTGTGGTGGTCCAAACAGTCTGTCTAATCAATACGCCATCACATTGACTGCAATTTGTGGGTGCACCTCCTTTTGTGATTAATTGCCTGAATAGAATATCAAGCAATGATGTGTCTGTATTTAGCTGAACCTGAAATTTTGTTGAAGTAAAGCTCATTGTGTGAGATGCTGTTTTTGCAAGATCACAGCTATCAGTATGCATGGCACTGACCACTGTTTGATGCCCAAATCTTATAACCCGGGGAGTAATTGATATATAAAATCTAGTAGGTCATTATGCTGACCTATTACCAATGATGGATTGATATGCTTTTGGGCCACATACAGTATTTGAAAATAGGCTGACAACATAACATTCTGAAACGTTAGCTGTCCATGATGCTGATATGCCTCTCACTGTTCAAATGTCAACATAAAGCTTCCTATAACATAGCTTTTTGTTCAAACTCACCTGTTTTGTATTCTAGGGACTCTAGTGAGTAGACTGGACCCTGGTTTTATGGACACACAATCGATCGTTTTTCCTGTACAGTGCTATATTTGAACCATATAGGTTCCAGGCACCCAATTTTAAGCTGTTTGACCACAGTAAAAGGCCAGCAATACTCTGTATTATTCAGAGCCCCATGAAATTACACTATATATAGATTCTACAGACCTTACTGAGTACTTCCCACCCCACTTTTACATCGGCAAAAATAATCATTTTTTCTCTATAAGCCAATATGAACTGAATGCATATACAGTGATTTGAATTGGGGGCATTTATTTGAACAAGTTTTAAACCCCAAATTGAATGGAAATTGGATACTTAAATATGAACAAATGTGAATCATTGTTAATGTTTAGACAATTATTTTCCATACATCATGAATAAATACAGGTTAATGACTATGTTCTACTATTACGTGGGGGACCTTTATTTTGAACATTTTCGAAATTCCGTGACGCGGAAGTACTGATAATGCTTGCTACCATTAGACACCTTGTTAGCAGCAAAACAAATCTCTACATTTACATTTAGTAAAACAAAGAGCACTTTGCTTTCCCTCAAAATGTCGAAAATTCAGCTGTTGCAAGTTTTTCTAAACGAGCGCTTAACAGCAGCGACTGTTGAGATATTTGGGGCAGTGGAAAATACCATAGCAGAGTACCAGGAAGAAATATCCCGTTCAAAGGAGGAGATCGAACGTCTACGAAGGCTCCTGGATTTGGCATTCAAACCCGACATAAAGTTACATATTGCAGGTTAGTAGTGGGTAGCGATAACCCCGCTAGAACAATCTGATTGAACCACCTAGCAGGCCATAGCTTCGTCCCGCAACTAGCTAGCCATTTAAATGGCCATTTATATTAACAATTTCGACGTTTATTGTTACAGATATCCTTGTGTAACATTAAAAGGAAAAGTCAAAATTGTTAATATAAATGGTAATTTAAATGGCAAGTTGCGGGACGAAGCTAGCCAGGCCAAAGCCCATAGTTTCTAGCTGGATCTTATAACATATCCACTTTGCGAGTTATTTGCCAACCTGTGCCTGTTTGGCAACTTTTCCAGCGTTATCATATATCTGTTATCGTTAGAAGGTTCTGATTAGGAAGGCCTTGTTTGCATCACAGATCAGTATCCAATAAATAATTATGCCTAAATACTATCTTAGATGCTACCAACCCCCCCAAATCAAAACCAAACATGGATTCCATGTGTTCTCGCTTTGTGTTGCAAACCTGTCTGTGTCCCATTTAGTCAGCCTCGCAATTTGCTACAGATTGTTACACCAGAATGTGATTTAACCAAAGATTTGTAGTATCCATTACTGTGAGTTAGAGGTTAGGTACTGTTTGGTGTAGCTCAATATTGGACCAAAGGAGCCCAACGTTACTCCTTAGTCCAAGGACCTTACATTTTCTGTTTAAAGGGCGAGTTGGCTCTGGAACCAAATACTAAACGTGAATCGATTCTCAATCGCGGTACGGTTCTAGAAACATAAATCCCTCTACTTTCAAATCACATCAAAATCATTTCACAAATGCAAAATACACACTTACTGTACACTGTTTTAACACAGTTACAGCCGACAGTATTTTTCAGTGTCAACATGTTTGTGGTGTCTGTCTTCAGTTTACACACTGGTGTTTAGAGACGCAGATAGCTAATTAGCACAGGTAGTCCACTGTCTAACGTTTGTTTTCCTTAAACAAGCACTGTAACATAGAAATATGGCCGTGTGGGAACCCTAACCCTATAAGTGTGTATCAATTAAACCTTTTGTTTTTTGAAAATTATTTCTCGCCGATATGAAAGATAAGGTCCTTATGCTTCCAAAGCCATACCGCAAGCATGCGTGTTAATGTTCCAGACCGAGCGTCATGGCTCTTAACAAAACTTCTCCCTACAGAAGACGCCTTCATCCAATGACTTATGTGTACTTTAATGGAACTGAGATTCATGATCAAGTGTTATGTTTGGTGTAGCACAGATAATTTTTGACCAACCTTAACTTGGCGATACCATCTTCGTTATCGATTTGGCATGTATCTTCTAAAATGTCAGTGTCCAGATGCAGGTGTTGTGTTTTGAATTTAGATAATGCTCCGTTATTAAAATAAATACATAATTTGCTCCATGAAGTAATCCAACAATGTGTACGCCGCTATCTTGTCTATTTCAAATCTTCTTTCATTGATTGAGGCAGGTGGGTCCACCCCAAAGTGCCGCATGTCATGATAACACTCACCTGTCTCTTCTTCTCTGGATTATGGGGGTCCGCAAACAAACTACTACTGTGTACGGGTAGTGAACGAGGGGGAAAAAATCCTTTGTGGGAAAGGGGAAAAAACATTTAAGAAAATTACTGTAAAAACGGTTAAATCCCCTTGGATAGTAAAAAGCTTTGGAGCACATTAAATGACATTTTGAGAAAAAGGCAAACTCTGCTCCATTCATTGAATCAGATGGCTCATTCATCACAAAAAGCCACTGATATTGCCAACTACTTTAATGACCTTTTCATTGGCAAGATTAGCACACGTAGGCATGACATGCCAGCAACAAACACTGACACTACACATCCAAGTATATCTGGATAATTGAGTTTGACCAGATACAATGCTGTTTTTTCAGTAAACAAATTGACAACAGACTTTCAGCACGCTTATAGGGAAGGACATTCAACAAGCACAACACTTACACAAATGACTGATGATTGGCTGAGAGAAATTGATGAGGATCATTGAGACATCAAACAGATCTCCCAGATAACACCATCGGTCCAAAACCCTCACTCCAGCTAAAAAAAGAGTCGGAACAAGGCTTGGATTTACTAGATTCCATGACCACTGTACTTCTCTTATTTCCCTTCTTGTTTGCCAATGCAATCCATTCCTTCTCATCTCCACTCAACGCACCATCAGTTTCAAACAAAACATCCGCCTCCGCCATCTTCCCTCTGGGACCTCGAGGCCGGCTTCCCTCACCTGTCTCAATCAATGAGAGATCGCAGTGTACACACTGTTGGATTACTTCATGGAGCAAAAAATGATTTATTTTTAATAACGGAGCATTTTCTAAATTCAAATGCACCACCTGCAATTTTGGCAATGATGCCCTTTATCTACTTCCCCAGAGTCAGATTAACTTTTGGATACCAGTGTGAAGGAAGTTGGAGGTAGTTTCACCAGCCAATGCTAACTAACATTAGCGCAATGCCTGGAAGTCTATGGTTTCATTTTAGTCAATCCGGCTACGACAGAGCCTGGATTCGAACCAGGATCTCTAGTGGCACAGCTAGCACTGCGATGCAGTGCCTTAGACACTGCGCCCCTCGGGAGACCCATGTTTCCAGTTTCTTACAAACTTGCAAAATGCTAGTAGATACCATCATCTTTGGTTAAATCACATTATCTGGTGTAACAATCTGTAGCTACCTCACAATATGGGCACCATGCTGCACGCGCAAACATTGACATCCATGTTTGGTTTTAATTTGGAGGGGGGTGGTAGCATCTAACAATTGGATGTAATATTTCCTGGGCACCACACGGCGACGCAAACAACACATTCTTTATCAGAACGGTCCACCGACCACGGATATACCCTTCAAAGTGGGAAAAGCGTTGCCAAACAGGCACAGACACAGGTCGGTAAATAAATCGCATGGTGGGCTAGTGTACAATGCTAGACTGAGATACAATAAAGTTACAATCTTTGTCTAGAGAAGCTGGGCTAGCCAGGCCATTGCCACTAAACAACTGATTCATTCAATTATTTAGCTGTAATGTTAGAACTATTTAGAACTGATGAAATTGAACATTCCAATTGTAGCTTACTGTCGTAAATCTAATAGTTGGACTCAAGGCCACATAGAACTGGAAACAAAATCTAACTGATACCCTGTTCTTCTCTTCAGACTCCCAGCAGCTCACTCTCCCTGTCCCTGAAGACGTTCCTCCTGAGCAACAGGACTGGAGCCCCTGTCTGGGCCAGGGCAACCCAGAGCCCACACAGATTAAAGAGGAACAGGAGGAGTTTAGGACAAGTCATGAGGAAGAGCAGCTTGAAGGGCTGGAGTCTGATATCAAAGAGTTCATATTCACTCTTCCCTGTGTGAAAAGTGACTGTGACCAGGACCCACCTCAGCCCTCACATCTTCCCCAAACCCAGACTGTGGAGAACAGAGAGAGGGACTCTCTACCCACTAAAACAACTAGAAACATAAAAACAGAACCTGATGGAGAGGGCTACAGTGTATCAGAACCAACAAGTGAATCTCAACCCCTCTCTTCAGAAAATTCTGATTGTTCTGCAGCTCATATTGGGAACAGTGAAAGTGACAATGGGGTGGACAGTGGAGGACTAATGTCAGGGTTACAGCCACACAAATCAAAGAGAACATGGACAAAGAAAGTACAAAGCTCTAAAACCAGGGAAGCCAGTGAGTTGAAAGTTCCATTGAGGGCAGCTCACTCAGGGGAGAGACCACACAGGTGTCCTGTCTGCAGGAAATGCTTTCTGAAAAGTAGCATTTTAAAAGCACATCAGAGAATTCACACTGGGGAGAAACCATATTGCTGCAATGTATGTGGCAAAAGTTTCAGTCAGAAGGGAACCCTGACGGAACATATGAGAATTCACACTGGGGAGAAACCATATCAGTGCAAAGAATGTGGCAAATGCTTCAGCCGAATGAGAAACTTGGCAGGCCATATGAGGATACACACTGGAGAGAAACCATATAAGTGCAGTGATTGTGGCAAGTGCTTCAGTCAGAAGATATGCCTGAAAGATCACATGATGACCCACACAGGGGAGAGATCAAACCCCTGCAACATATCCAGATCGCCGCAGCACGCCTGGTGTTCAACCTTCCCAAGTTCTCCCATGTCACCCCGCTCCTCCGCACACTCCACTGGCTTCCAGTCGAAGCTCACGTCATCTTTAAGACCCTGGTGCTTGCCTATGGAGCAGCAAGAGGAACTGCCCCTCCCTACCTTCAGGCTATGGTCAAACCCTACACCCCAACCCAAGCAGTCCGTTCTGCCACCTCTGGTCTCTTGGCCCTCCCACCCCTACAGGAGGGTAGCTCCCGCTCAGTCCAATCAAAGCTCTTCTCTGTCCTTGCGCCCCAATGGTGGAACAAGCTTCCCCCTAATGTCCGTACAGCGGAGTCCATGCCCATCTTCCGAAAATGTCTGAAACCCTACCTCTTGAGAGAGCATCTTATAGACAACAATCTCCATAGACAAACATTAGCAGTAGAATGCCTTACAGAGCTCAGTGACTTTCAACGTGGCACGTCATAAGATACCACCTTTCCAACAAGTCAGTTCGTCAAATTTCTGCCCTGCTAGAGCTGCCCGGGTCAACTGTAAGTGCTGTTATTGTGAAGTGAAAACGTCTAGGAGCAACAACGGCTTAGCCGCGAAGTAGTAGGCCACACAAGCTCACAGAATGGGATCGCCGAGTGCTGAAGCGCGTAGCATGTAAAAACCATCTGTCCTCGATTGCAATACTCACTACCGAGTTCCAAACTGCCTCTGGATGCAACGTCCGCACAATAACTGTTTGTCGGGAGCTTCATGAAATGGGTTTCCATGGTCGAGCAGCTGCACACAAGCCTAAGACCACCATGCGCAATGTCAAGCGTCGGCTGGAGTGGTGTAAAGCTCGCCGCCATTGGACTCTGGAGCAGTGGAAATGCGTTCTCTGGAGTGATGAATCACGCTTCACCATCTGGCAGTCTGACGGACAAATATGGGTTTGGCGGATGCCAGGAGAACGCTACCTGCCCCAATACATAGTGCCACATGTAAAGTTTGGTAGAGGAGGAATAATGGTCTGGGGCTGTTTTTCATGGTTCGGGCTAGGCCCCTTAGTTCCAGTGAAGGGAAATCTTAATGCTACAGCATAAAATGACATTCTAGACGATTCTGTGGTTCCAACTTTGTGGCAACAGTTTGGGGAAGGCACTGTCCTGTTTCAGCATGACAATGCCCCTGTGCACAAAGTGAGGCCCATACAGAAATGGTTTGTCAAGATTGGTTTGGAAGAACTTGACTGTCCTGCACAGAGCCCTGACCTCAACCCCATCGAACACATTTGGGATGAATTGGAACGCTGACTGAGAGCCAGGCCTAATCGCCCAACATCAGTGCCCGACCTCACTAATGCTCTTGTGGCTGAATGGAAGCAAGTCCCCGC
This sequence comes from Coregonus lavaretus, assembly GCF_964263955.1. Taxonomy (NCBI): domain Eukaryota; kingdom Metazoa; phylum Chordata; class Actinopteri; order Salmoniformes; family Salmonidae; genus Coregonus; species Coregonus lavaretus. Next base: position 44,772,940 of record NC_139995.1, on the reverse strand, counting down.
AGCAATATTCCAACATCTAGTGGAAAGCCTTCCCAGAAGAGTGGAGGCTGTTATTGCAGCAAAGGGGGGACCAACTCCATATTAATGCCCATGATTTTGGAATGAGATGTTTGACGAGCAGGTGTCCACATACTTTTGTGTATGTACCGAATTTCATGACTTTAGGTCAAACGGGGTGAGGGGCATGACCGTTCAAAGTTTGCATTTTTAATCGCTTATTATAAACTAGGTGGTTCGAGCCCTGAATGCTGATTGGCTGAAAGCCGTGGTATATCAGACCGTATACCATGGGTATGACAAAACATACATTTTTACTGTTCTAATTACATTGGTAACCAGTTTATAATAGCAATAAGGCACCTCAGGGGTTTATGATATGCACAATTGGCCTATCGTTGTCCGGGTTTGGCCGGGGTAGGTTGTCATTGTAAATCATGAATTTGTTCTTAACTGACTTGCCTAGTTAAATAAAAAAATATGGACAATATACCATGGCTAAGGGCTGTATCCAGGCACTCCGCGTTGCGTCGTGCATAAGAACAGCCCTTAGCCGTGGTATATTGGCCATATAACACACCCCCTCGTGCCTTATTGCTTAATTATAGCGCCAACATCTTGCCAATCAGTGTAATTTTGTAAATGGCGGATCTCTATGGCAAGACGCATCATTCACCCAAGTTTCATCAAAATCAGCATGTGAAGACCGTACTAACGGACAGAGACCGATCCACAGTCCCCTCCCCGATTTCATCGAGGGGGACAATAAGTAGTTGAAATATCATAGGCTACCTCCTCTGTCAGTATCACATTATCATAGCCTTCTGTCCATGTTGTGAAAACATTCTGAGAAATGTAGGTTGTCCCTTGATGTTCAATTCCTTTAATTCGTTTTTATTATTTACATCAAATGTTATTCTTGCTGTTATTTACATATCAAATGTTGATACTTTTTGACATAATAAAAATGTACATCCATGTGTCTAAAAGAGGCTAAAGTCTTTCAGAATAATTACTGCCTTTTATTCATACAAAATAGACAAAACACAGGAACAACACATCCAGGACAAAACGTTGTAGAGAGTTGGGCTAGCTAGACAAACAAAGGACACCGATAGCCTAAAAGCCGATTTATGCGGTCTGGAGGTTCCGTACGGAGGGTGTGACGCAAATCCGGAGCCTTCAGAGGCTTGCGGAGGCCAAATCAAGCTCTGTACCGCATCGACCACATTTTTTAACAATGCAGAGGGCTCCGTATAGCTCCGCATTGATATGATTGGTTGACGGTAGGTGGGTGGGGGGGGGGGGGGGGTACGTCCTTTATTAACACAAACTCACTTCCTTGACAGCTTCCTTCACAACAGCTCTCCTCTGCGAAGCGCAATAAGTATGAATGCCCTGACTTCTGCAGAGGCCGCATCGCAGCAAATGCTGTACGGCCAATGCAGACCCCGGAATGACCATAAATCGGCTTTAAGTGTTCAATTATATGACCAAGGGGACGTACACTGAGTGTACAAAACATTAAGAACACCTTCCTAATGTTCCCCTCAGAACTGCCTCAAGGTGTTGAAAGCGTTCCACGGGTATGCTGGCCCATGTTGACTCCAATGCTTTTTGGCTGGATGTCCTTTGGATGGTGGACCCTATATCTATCCCTCTCCTCTCTCACTCTTCTCTCTCCCTCTTTCCCTATACATTCTCCCTATATCTCCCTCTCCTCACTCCCTATATCTCCTCTCACACTATCTCTCCCTCTTCTCTCTCTATATTTCTACTCTCGCTCTATATCTCCCCCTCTCCCCAAATCTCTCCTTCTTTCTCTCTCCCACTCTCTCTTTCGATCTCTCCCTATATCTCTCCCTCTCCTAGCTATATCTCTCCCTCTCCTAGCTATATCTCTCCCTCTCCTAGCTATATCTCTCCCTCTCCTAGCTATATCTCTCCCTCTCCTAGCTATATCTCTCCCTCTCCTAGCTATATCTCTCCCTCTCCTCGCTCCCTTGAGCTCCCTATCTCTCCCTCTCCTCTCTTTCTATCTCTCCATCTCTCCCTCATCTCTCTCTCTCATCTCTCCCTCATCTCTCTTTCTATCTCTCCCTCTCCTCTCTCCATATCTCTCTCTCTCTCTCTTTCTATCTCTCCCTCTCCTCTCTCTCTCCCTATATCTCTCCCTTTCCCCCTATCTCTAACTATATCTCTCCCTCTCCTCCCTATATCGCTCCCTCTTATCTCTCCCTCTTTCTCTCCCCCTCCATCTGTGTGCCCCTCTCTCTACTGTTGTCCTCCCCATCTCTCATTTTCTGTCTCTTAGGATAATGCAATAATGCTTTATTAATGTGCATTACTCATCTATTATCATAATTCACAGTTCAGCACACAAATTGCTTCCACTGAAAGTGGTTGGATGCCTGTGTGTTTGTGTGTGTCTGTCTAGGTGTGTGTGTGTGTGTGTGTGTGTGTGTGTGTGTGTGTTTGGTGGGGGTGGAAAGAGTACGGGTTTATGTGCAGGGATGCGTGCATGCATGTCTATGTTAGGGGCGGCAGGGGGTAGAAATGAGCAAGGGTGTGTGTGTGTGTGTGTGTATATGTCGTGTGAGGCGATCTCAGACTGGGGATGTTTCCAGTCAAAGGAATTCTAGAGCCACAGAGCAGAGAGATTAAATACAGTCTATCTCAGCCTCCTTATTTGAGCACACCCCGTAAATATACCATTTCCTTTTCAGAGACCCATCGCTCAGAATCACAGTCATGATATCCATTTTATTGTGTTTTATGGCATGCCAGAAAGTATGTCAAATTAATATCCACTATATGTACAAAAGTATGTGGACACGCCTTCAAATTAGTGGATTCGTCTATTTCAGCCACACCCGTTGCTGACAGGTGTACAAAATCGAGCACACAGCCATGCAATCTCCATAGACAAAACATTGGCAGTAGAATGGCCTTACTGAAGAGCTCAGTGACTTTCAACGTGGCATCGTCATAGGGTGCCACCTTGCCAACAAGTCTGTTCGTCAAATTTCTGCCCTGCTAGAGCTATCCCAGTCAACTGTAAGTGCTGTTATTGTGAAGTGGAAACGTTTAGGAGCAACAACGGCTCAGCCGTGAAGTGGTAGGCCACACAAGCTCACAGAACAAGACCGCGCGTAGCGTGTACAAATCATCTGTCCTCGGTTGCATCACTCACTACCGAGTAACAAACTGCCTCTGGAATCAACGTCAGCACAATAACTGTTCGTTGGGAGCTTCATGAAATGGGTTTCCATGGCCAAGCAGCCGCACACAAGCCTAAGATCACCATGTGCAATGCCAAGCGTCGGCTGGAGTGGTGTAAAGCTCGCCGCCATTGGGCTCTGGAGCAGTGGAAACGCGTTCTCTGGAGTGATGAATCACGCTTCACCATCTGGCAGTCCGACGGACGAATCTGGGTTTGGCGGATGCCAGGAGAACGCTACCTTCCACAATGCATAGTGCCAACTGTAAGTTTGATGGAGGAGGAATAATGGTATGGGACTGTTTTTCATGGTTTGGGCTAGGCCCCTTAGTTCCAGTGAAGGAAAATCTTAACGCTACACCGTACAATGACATTCTAGACTATTCTGTGCATCTAACTTTGTGTCAACAGTTTGGGGAAGGCCCTTTCCTGTTTCAGCATGACAATGGCCCCGTGCACAAAGCAAGGTCCATACAGAAATGGTTTGTCGAGATTGTTGTGGAAGAACTTGACTGGCCTGCACAGAGCCTTGACCTCAACCTCATCGAACACATTTGGAATGAATTGGAACGCCGACTGCGAGCCAGGCCTAATCGCCCAACATCCGTGCTGACCTCACTAATGCTCTTGTGGCTGAATGGAAGCAAGTCCCCGCAGCAATATTCCAACATCTAGTGGAAAGCCTTCCCAGAAGAGTGGAGATTTTCGATGGTTAGGTGTCCACATACTTTTGGTCATGTAGTGTATTTTTATTTGTTTGTGTTTATGGTAGGTGAATACGAAAGTGAAATCTCTGGGACTTTCCACTACCTCCTCATGTTGGCGCAGTATAGGACCTGTATACCAGTCTGACAGGTCAGAGCAGTATAGGACCTGTATACCAGTCTGACAGGTCGGAGCAGTATAGGACCTAATGTATACCAGTCTGACAGGTCGGAGCAGTATAGGACCTAATGTATACCAGTCTGACAGGTCGGAGCAGTATAGGACCTAATGTATACCAGTCTGACAGGTCGGAGCAGTATAGGACCTAATGTATACCAGTCTGACAGGTCGGAGCAGTATAGGACCTGTATACCAGTCTGACAGGTCAGAGCAGTATAGGACCTGTATACCAGTCTGACAGGTCAGAGCAGTATAGGACCTAATGTATACCAGTCTGACAGGTCGGAGCAGTATAGGACCTAATGTATACCAGTCTGACAGGTCGGAGCAGTATAGGACCTAATGTATACCAGTCTAACAGGCTCTGACAGTTTTACACTGCCTGCCTTTCTGCTTACAAAATGTCTGCTTCACTTGAATGCTACCACCCCATCATACACTAAGGGGCCAGGAGCTAGGGGCCTACTACACACCATGCCTCCTCCATGGTAGGTACTTCTCACCATGCGAGGCCCCTGGGTTGGGAATGGGATTTCGGTTAGTAACCATGGGTTAACATCTGCTTTCTGTCTCTTTCGCTCTCAATCAATCTCGCAAAAGTAAAAATGTTGATATTTTGTATTGTATCAATTTTCAAGGCTTTTAAAAAATGTGTTTCTACCACCACTGTAAGTTTGCATACTTGCTTAAACTAAAATAAGAAAATGCAGGATCTTTTCAATCTTTTGACCAACATGCTTCTCTTTTGAAGATAACTTTTACAATTTTCTTCTCAATTTGTTTCGTACTGTGTTGTGGTATTGCAGTCTACAGACCATATTTCTGTGAGTAGATGTCATTGACTAAGTGAAAGAATAACAACTACTCAGGTTTTCATCACACAATATGGACAATTTTGTGTCTACAATCGATGTCATTGTCTTTCCAGCCATTACGACGCCAGAGGTATTTATAGTCTTATGTATAGTAAAAAGCATGAGCTGACACACCCAAGAATGTTGGTAGTTGTGCTGACTAGATGTTGGTTTACCCATTAAATAGTTGGGAGCACAAAACTTTATTTTTATATAGTCAAATCAAATTTTATTTGTCACATGCGCTGAATACAACAGGTGTAGACCTTACAGTGAAATGCTTAATTACAAGCCCTTAACCAACTATGCAGTTGTAAGAAAAATAAGTTTTAAGTAACAAATAGATAAGTAGAAAAAAATAGAAATATAACAAATAATTAAAGAGCAGCAGTAAAATAACAGTAGCGAAGCTATATATGGGGGTACCGGTACAGAGTCAATGTGCAGTTGCACAGGTTAGTCGAGGTAATATGTACATGTGGGTAGAGGTAAAGTGACTATTCATAGATAATAAACAGAGAGTAGCAGCAGCGTAAAAAGAGGGGGTGGGGTGGGGTGGGGGGGGGAGACAATGCAAGTCCAGGTAGCCATTTGATTAGTTGTTCAGGAGTCTTATGGCTTGGCGGTAGAAGATGATAAGAAGCCTTTTGGACCTAGACTTGGCGCTCCGGTACCGCTTGCCGTGCGGTAGCAGAGAGAACAGTCTATGACTAGGGTGGCTGGAGTCTTGGTAATTTTTATGGCCTTCCTCTGACACCGCCTGGTATAGAGGTCCTGGATGTACTGGGGTATAGATCTTGGCCCCAATGATGTACTGGGCCGTACACACTACCCTTTGTAGTGCCTTGCGGTCGGAGGCCGAGCAGTTGCCATACCAGGCGGTGATACAACCTGTCAGGATGCTCTCGATGGTGCAGCTGTAGAACTTGCTGCCAAATCAGTCTCCTGAGGGGGAATAGGCTTTGTTGTGCCCTCTTCACGACAATCTTTGTGTGTTTGGACAATGATAGTTTGTTGGTGATGTGGACACCAAGGAACTTGAAGCTCTCAACCTGCTCCACTACAGCCCTGTCGATGAGAATGGGGGCATGCTCTGTCCTCCTTTTCCTGTAGTCCACAATCATCTCCTTTGTCTTGATCACGTTGAGGGAGAGGTTGTTATCCTGGCACCACATGGCCAGGTCTCTGACCTCCGCCATATAGGCTGTCTCATCGTTGTCGGTGATCAGGCCTACCACTGTTGTGTCGTCAGCAAACTTAATAATGGTGTTGGAGTTGTGCTTGGCCATGCAGTCATGGGTGAACAGGGATTACAGGAGGGGACTGAGCACGCACCCCTGAGGGGCCCCCGTGTTGAGGATCAGCGTGGCAGCTGTGTTTTTACCTACCCTTACCACCTGGGGGCGGCCCGTCAGGAAGTCCAGAATCCAGTTGCAGAGTTGGGTGTTTAGTCCCAGCGTCCATAGCTTAGTGATGAGCTTTGAGGGCACTATGGTGTTGAACACTGAGCTGTAGTCAATTAATAGCATTCTCACGTAGGTGTTCCTTTTGTCCAGGTGGGAAATGGCAGTGTAAAGATTGCAGCATCTGTGGATCTGTTGGGGCGGTATGCAAATTGCAGTGGGTTTCTGTGATAATGGTGTTGATGTGAGCCATGACCAGCCTTTCAAAGCACTTCATGGCTACAGACGTGAGTGCTACAGGTCGGTAGTCATTTAGGCAGGTTACCTTAGTGTTCTTGGGCACAGGGACTATGGTGGTATTGGTATTGGTATTTTATTAGGTTCCCCATTAGCTGTTGCAAAGCAGCAGCTACTCTTCCTGGGGTCCACACAAAACATGAAACATGACATAATACAGAACATTTAATAGACAAGAACAGCTCAAGGACAGAACTACATACTTTTTTTTAAAGGCACACGTAGCCTACATATCAATACATACTCACAAACTATCTAGGTCAAATAGAGGAGAGGCGTTGTGCCGTGAGGTGTTGCTTTATCTGTTTTTTGAAACCAGGTTTGCTGTTTATTTGAGCAATATGAGATGGAATGGAGTTCCATGCAATAATGGCTCTATATAAATTTGTAAATCGCTCTGGATAAGAGCGTCTGCTAAATGACGTAAATGTAAAATATAAAACTGTATGCTTTCTTGAATTTGTTCTGGATTTGGGGACTGAAAAGACCCCTGGTGGCATGTCTGGTGGGGTAAGTGTGTGTGTCAAAGCTGTGTGTAAGTTGACTATGCAAACAATTTGGGATTTTCAACACATTAATGTTTCTTATAAAAAGAAGAAGTGATGCAGTCAGTCTCTCCTCAACTCTTTGCCAAGAGAGACTGGCATGCATAGTATTAATATCATTCCTCTGATTACAATGAAGAGCAAGACGTGCCGCTCTGTTTTGGGCCAGCTGCAGCTTAACTAGGTCTTTCCTTGCGGAACTGGACCACACGACTGGACAATAATCAAGATTAGACAAAACTAGAGCCTGCAGAACTTGCTTTTTGGAGTGTGGTGTCAAAAAAGCAGAGCATCTCTTTATTACGGACAGACCTCTCCCCATCTTTACAACCATTAAATCTATATGTTTTGACCATGATAGTTTACAATCTAAAGTAACGCCAAGTAATTTAGTCTCCTCAACTTGTTCAACAGCCATGCCATTCATTACCAGATTCAGCTGAGGTCTAGAACTTAGGGAATGATTTGTACCAAATACAATGCTCTTAGTTTTTAGAGATGTTCAGGACCAGTTTATTTGTGGCCACCCATTCCAAAACAGACTGCAACTCTTTGTTAAGGGTTTCAGTGACTTCATTAGCTGTGGTTGCTGATGCGTATACAGTGAGGGAAAAAAGTATTTGATCCCCTGCTGATTTTGTACGTTTGCCCACTGACAAAGAAATGATCAGTCTATCATTTTAATGGGAGGTTTATTTGAACAGTGAGAGACAGAATAACAACAAAAAAATCCAGAAAAACGCATGTCAAAAATGTTATAAATTGATTTTCATTTTAATGAGGGAAATAAGTATTTGACCCCCTCTCAATCAGAAAGATTTCTGGCTCCCAGGTGTCTTTTATACAGGTAACGAGCTGAGATTAGGAGCACACTTTTAAAGGGAGTGCTCCTAATCTCAGCTTGTTACCTGTATAAAAGACACCTGGCCATAGAAGCAATCAATCAATCAATCAGATTCTCCACCATGGCCAAGACCAAAGAGCTCTCCAAGGATGTCAGGGACAAGATTGTAGACCTACACAAGGCTGGAATGGGCTACAAGACCATCGCCAAGCAGCTTGGTGAGAAGGTGACAACAGTTGGTGCGATTATTCGCAAATGGAAGAAACACAAAAGACCTGTCAATCTCCCCCGGCCTGGGGCTCCATGCAAGATCTCACCTCGTGGAGTTGCAATGATCATGAGAACGGTGAGCAATCAGCCCAGAACTACACGGGAGGATCTTGTCAATGATCTCAAGGCAGCTGGGACCATAGTCACCAAGAAAACAATTGGTAACACACTACGCCGTGAAGGACTGAAATCCTGCAGCGCCCGCAAGGTCCCCCTGCTCAAGAAAGCACATATACATGCCCGTCTGAAGTTTGCCAATGAACATCTGAATGATTCAGAGGAGAACTGGGTGGAAGTGTTGTGGTCAGATGAGACCAAAATGGAGCTCTTTGGCATCAACTCAACTCGTCGTGTTTGGAGGAGGAGGAATGCTGCCTATGACCCCAAGAACACCATCCCCACCATCAAACATGGAGGTGGAAACATTATGCTTTGGGGGTGTTTTTCTGCTAAGGGGACAGGACAACTTCACCGCATCAAAGGGACGATGGACGGGGCCATGTACCGTCAAATCTTGGGTGAGAACCTCCTTCCCTCAGCCAGGGCATTGAAAATGGGTCGTGGATGGGTATTCCAGCATAACAATGACCCAAAACACACGACCAAGGCAACAAAGGAGTGGCTCAAGAAGAAGCACATTAAGGTCCTGGAGTGGCCTAGCCAGTCTCCAGACCTTAATCCCATAGAAAATCTGTGGAGGGAGCTGAAGGTTCGAGTTGCCAAACGTCAGTCTCGAAACCTTAATGACTTGGAGAAGATCTGCAAGTGGGACAAAATCCCTCCTGAGATGTGTGCAAACCTGGTGGCCAACTACAAGAAACGCCTGACCTCTGTGATTACCAACAAGGGTTTTGCCACCAAGTACTAAGTCATGTTTTGCAGAGGGGTCAAATACTTATTTCCCTCATTAAAATGCAAATCAATTTATAACATTTTTGACATGCGTTTTTCTGGATTTTTTTGTTGTTATTCTTTCTCTCACTGTTCAAATAAACCTACCATTAAAATTATAGACTGATCATTTCTTTGTCAGTGGGCAAACGTACAAAATCAGCAGGGGATCAAATACTTTTTTCCCTCACTGTATGGTTGAGTCATCAGCATACATGTACACACATGCTTTGTTTAATGCCAGTGGCAGGTCATTGGTAAAAATAGAAAAGAGTGGAGGGCCTAGGGAGCTGCCATGTGGTACACCACACTTTACATGTTTGACATTAGAGAAGCTTCCATTAAAGAAAACCCTTTGAGTTCTATTAGATAGATAGCTCTGAATCCACGATATGGCAGAGGTTGAAAAGCCATAACACATACGTTTTTTCAACAACAGGTTATGGTCAATAATATCAAAGGCTGCTTGAAACATGTTGGTATTACAGACTCAGTCAGGGACAGGTTGAAAATGTCATTGAAGACACTTGCCAGTTGGTCAGCGCATGCTCTGAGTACACGTCCTGGTAATCCGTCTGGCCCTGCGGCCTTGTGAATGTTGACCTGTTTAAAGGTCTTACTCACATCTTGTGTATAGTCTTGTGTGTGTAATGGCTTACTAGTCAATGACAATGAGAAATAACACAATACATTCCATCTCAGATCTGCCAGCTCACACTAAAAGATGCTAAGGCCATCCCTATCATAGCAGAGGTACTGCATTTCATATACTAACTCTCACACTAAAGTCCATCCCAAATACAGAACTACAGGATGTCCAAACCTCTCATTCACATCCATAATGAACTTCAACAAAACTACATTTGTTATGAATGCAACAATAACTAATTCCGTGTTTTACCTTCCTAGTATCTTTAATAACCCACATCATATTAATCTCTTCTCAGACGCCTACTGGGGTCTTGTGTGTTGCTCTGTTTGTGGCTGTTTTAAACCTTCCCTCATATCATGGTACCAATGATTATTCATTGAAGTAATTGGGATGAATACAGTGTAATATGATTGTAATAATGTAATACAAATGTAATCATGTTGAACTCACTCTTGAGTCTAATTTTAATGTAAATTATTATTTCCCCTCAGTCTACACACTCTTATGAATGTGGAATCATGGTGTTTGCAGTTTGAGGAGCCAAGCGAAAATACAGCTCCCTATGGTAGGTAACTGTCCACAGACCTACTGTATATAACACAGCTGTCTAGTGCACAATGAAAGCTCCCATAACTCATGTGAATTGACAGACGCTTGTGATACAGGATGTTATTCTGTACAAGAAAGTGCTTACACTATAGACTGTGCACTACACAGTGTTACACTGTATATGCTGTGGTATCATTGACAAAATAGTCTGCTAAATGGAACATTTAACGAACTGAACTTGTATTCTCTACATTTACATCTTATCCAGAGCGACTTACTAAGTTTAGTAGGGAAAACAACCAGATATCACAGTCATCCTATCTAAATAATATTGTAAAATGTGGTGACAGGTAGCCTAGCGGTTAAAAGCGTTGGGCCAGTAACCAAAAGGTTGCTATTTCGAATCCTTTATTCGACTAGGTGACAAATCTGTCTGTGCCCTTGAGCAAGGCACTTAACCCTAATTGCTCCTGTAAGTTGCTCTGGAAAAGAATGTCTGCTAAATTACTAAAATGTAAATATGATGCACTGTTTGTTTTGTCCAGGGAAATAATAGCAAGGTGGTGACCCAGGTGGCAAAACTGTAGAACCCTAAGTAGAATGGGCAGTGGCATTTACTGTGCTACCTACAAGGTCACATTGCAGAGCTGCCATTGGATGAACAGATCTCACGACCTGAGATCTGTCTGCTGATAGGATCTCAGCATAACCATGGTGACCGATGGACCAACTCTGCTCGGTCATCTGTCAGAATCTTTCACGATCAAATCTTTATACTCTATTGGTACTGGTTTTGATCAAATGGAAAATTGGAAAACTGTACTTAAATTATATTATAATCCTATTCAAACTGTGACACACTACAAAATACATTTAAAAATGTATTACTTTTTTTACACTGATTTGAACTATTTTCTATCATGAAAATATCTCCTATGAAGTTTATAATATGAAGAGTTTATTTCAAAAATGCTATATCCACCAATGTTTCACATTTGTGTTTTTTCATCAGAAATTATTGCTTATGGGTACCTTCATGTGTATGTAAAATATTACTGTTCTCAGATTTTTAATTAATAGATTTTAGATGTGTATGAAAATGTGTTTTTTTGCAAAAAGCTATATATCCATTGTTTTGCTGGAATGCAAAAAAATAATAAAAAAATAAAAAATAAAATGTTTGTATCCTGTATATTTGACTGTGATACATGCTTAAATCACCTAGCTATCTTAAGATGAATGCACTTACAGTACTGTAAGTCGCTCTGGATATGACCATCTGCTAAATGACTAAAATGTCAAATGTAAATGTTTTACATACAGATCTCATATTACTGTATAGATTTTTAGCATTTAGCAAAAAAACATGATTATTTGTCTCTCTGAAATGAAACCATCAAGTGATGATTTTAAACAGATACTGTACGTGTCTGTCATGGAACAGCCCCATGCCATGATTAGATAGTGAAAAAACACACCAATCTCTTTAATAACAATAAAAGCTAATTTACCAACATTTCTGAAAATGTATATATAGTGTTTTGTAATGAAACTCTTCATATTGTTTTATATTAGTTGTATCTATTGAAAATGTACGCTTTGGTTAAAGTCTTCCATGTAGAATATTCTAATAAAAACTTTCAAAATGTTTTGAATAAGCAAATACACCAACCTGCCTTTTTCAATAGATCTACACGCTATAATATGCATGCACACATACAGAACACTCAGAGATACACAGTCAAAAAACACACAGAACTACTTGCAAACTCTCAAACTCAAATGCAGAGGGCTTTAATACATTAAAGTGTAAGGTACATACAAAAGTTCAAGTAACGAAGGAGGTGTTTGTACTAGGTTCACAGTTCAGATGTAACAGCATGCTCCCAACATCACCATGGCCACAAGCACAGAGCACAGAGACTAATCCAGGGTTAGGATCAATTCCATTTCAATTTACTTCCTGAATTGACTGAATTAAAATGGAATTCACCCCAATCCTGCTCTAAGTCCTAGCTGGCCCTGTGTCCCTCTCCCTTACCTCCAAGTCAAACTATTTGCTATAGTGGACACACTGGTCCCGCTCCTGTAAATCGCTCTGGATTAGAGCATCTACTAAATGACAAAAATGTAAATGTCATAGAAACATTATTGGTATATTCAGACAGCTCGGGCTAACGTACTTCTGCTGGTTTGCTCTTCCAGGTAAAAGGTGTTCATATGGAGTTAGATATCTGCCAAAGGTTGAACGCACAACATTTTGGCATTTATCTGACTCCATATGTTTAGCTAGTCTATGCCTGATCTGTAGAGATGAAAGGAAGTTTAAAACGAACATGTGTGCTGTGCTAACATGAGCTGTCCAGTACAAGCTGTGTGTGGTGGTATAGAGAGACATATGGGTCAAACTGTATGGACTTTTCACTTCACTGATATTTGTGGCCCACATACATTTCTATTTGATCTTTTTTTATTGGACTACGTTCTACAAACATTATATTTTCAGAGAGTTGTCATGGAGACGACGCCTACATTTCACTACCAAATGCCCCACCCTGTCTTCAAAGCTACGTCATCAGAACAATATAAAAGTATTAAAATAGACTGCTGCTGGTTGTTTGGGGTTGAAAATATCAAAGAGGAAGAGTTTTAAAAACACATGAGCATCACATAAAGGTACCTGCATTGGGTCACAACATGTATAGTCTTTATTGGATTCTTTGGTATGGAGAATGTCCATCTACACCTGCCTACCGGGTTTGAGGATCAATAACTACCTCTCACTTTAATTTCAAAACTTGACCCCTTGACCCTGTGATGACCCATGGTTACCAGGAAGTGGGAGTGGAGTTGTGTGTGTACTGTATGCATGTGTGTGTGTGTGTGTGTGTGTGTATGAGGGAAAAAAGTGAAATGTTTGACAGTTACTTCAAAATGTACATACAGCACAAACTCACGTTACTTCAGTAAACACATAGGGGGTGGACTTTCACAGTGAGGGGGTGAGGTTACCAGGCGGGGTGGCGTCGTGACATGAAACGTTTATCTGAGGGGTGGTAGAATGGGGGCAGGTGGGGCTTAGGCAGGAAGGGGTGGAGCTACTTGGCGTTGGCAGAGCCACTGAGCATCTTCCTGATGGCCTGGCAAATGGCTTCGCGGTCGATGCCGTAGATCTTGAGCAGCTCGCTGGGCTTGCCGCTGCGGGGAACGTGGGCCACGGCCAGCCGCTGCAGGGTGAAGCCCTGCTCGTTCACCACCGCTGAGCACACTGCCTCCCCCAGGCCACCTGAGGAACAGCAACAATACATTAACATGAGAGAGGGAAGGGACAGGAATCACCTTCTCCACGACAGGGTTGTGCTCAATTCAAATTCAATTCAGTCAATTTGAAATGTCTGTTTCCTTCCCGAAATGTACTGAATTGAAATGGAATTGACCCCAATCTGAGACACTCTTCAGGAGTAATTTAGAATTAAGTTGAGCTCAAACACTGACCAAAGGTCAACTTTGTGTTTATCCCTCTACAGTTAAAGGTTATGATTGCAGGATGATAAGCTGATCCTAGATCTGTGCCCACTGCCTAGAGGTTCTACCTGAAGCCACTCGTTGCTCATTGGTCATGAGGATGAAGCCATTAGTCTATTTCTGTTGCCATGCAAGCACACACACCCTCTCTTCTCTCACTCTCTCTTTTTCTCTCCTGCTATCCCTAGTGTCTCTCCCCATAGGGGACAGAGAGGGGGATGCTACTGATTTTGGATACCACACATCTTTGGTCCAGTCTGTCCCCTCCCCTCCCCTCCCCACTCTCATCTCCTCCAGACCTAACCTACACAGACACAGGCTGATATCTGGGTCACAGAAAGCCCCATGGGAACACATTCCACTAAGGAAATCTGACAGCACTCTGCTTCCTGGCCCTCACACACCCAGACTCACACACTCAGAGTCACACACACGCACGCACGCACGCATGCACACACACACACATATACAGTCTCCCTCCTCAGCAAACAAAATACACCAGAACAGAATATATCTCGCCCAACATGACAGCGCATAACACGTGGTGCCTCTCGAGCCAATGAGAACATGCCACTGCATCACGTCTCAGCCACTCATCCAATAGGAACATGCCACCGCAACACACTCCAGTGTCTCTGGGCCAATGAGATGACACTGGCTATATATTCATAAATAAATAATGCCAAAATATTTCAGGTTGCCAGGTTGTAAAGGCCATGCAATATACACTGCTCAAAAAAATTAAGGGAACACTTAAACAACACAATGTAACTCCAAGTCAATCACACTTCTGTGAAATCAAACTGTCCACTTAGGAAGCAACACTGATTGACAATACATTTACATTTACATTTACATTTTAGTCATTTAGCAGACGCTCTTATCCAGAGCGACTTACAGGAGCAATTAGGGTTAAGTGCCTTGCTCAAGGGCACATTTACGTCATTTAGCAGACGCTCTTATCCAGAGCGACTCACCAATTGGTGCGTTCACCCTATAGCCAGTGGGATAACCACTTTACAATTTTTTTGGGGGGGGGGGGGGGGGGGTAGAAGGATTACTTTGTCCTATCCCAGGTATTCCTTAAAGAGGTGGGGTTTCAAATGCCTCCAGAAGGTGGTGAGTGACTCCGCTGTCCTGGCGTCGTGAGGGAGCTTGTTCCACCATTGGGGTGCCAGAGCAGCGAACAGTTTTGACTGGGCTGAGCGGGAACTATGCTTCCGCAGAGGAAGGGGAGCCAGCAGGCCAGAGGTGGATGAACGCAATGCCCTCGTTTGGGTGTAGGGACTGATCAGAGCCCGAAGGTACAGAGGTGCCGTTCCCCTCACTGCTCCATAGGCAAGCACCATGGTCTTGTAGCGGATGCGAGCTTCAACTGGAAGCCAGTGGAGTGTGCGGAGGAGGGGGGTGACGTGAGAGAACTTGGGAAGGTTAAACACCAGACGGGCTGCGGCATTCTGGATGAGTTGTAGGGGTTTAATGGCACAGGCAGGGAGGCCAGCCAACAGCGAGTTGCAGTAGTCCAGACGGGAGATGACAAGTGCCTGGATTAGGACCTGTGCCGCTTCCTGTGTAAGGCAGGGTCGTACTCTCCGAATGTTGTAGAGCATGAACCTGCAGGAGCGGGTCACCGCCTTGATGTTGGCGGAGAACGACAGGGTGTTGTCCAGGGTCACGCCTAGGCTCTTCGCACTCTGGGAGGAGGACACAGCGGAGTTGTCAACCGTGATGGCGAGATCATGGAACGGGCAGTCCTTCCCCGGGAGGAAGAGCAGCTCCGTCTTGCCAGGGTTCAGCTTGAGGTGGTGATCCGTCATCCATACTGATATGTCTGCCAGACATGCAGAGATGCGATTCGCCACCTGGTTATCAGAAGGGGGAAAGGAGAAGATTAGTTGTGTATCGTCAGCGTAGCAATGATAGGAGAGGCCATGTGAGGATATGACAGAGCCAAGTGACTTGGTGTATAGGGAGAAAAGGAGAGGGCCTAGGACTGAGCCCTGGGGGACACCAGTGGTGAGAGCACGTGGTGCGGAGACAGCTTCTCGCCACGCCACTTGGTAGGAGCGACCGGTCAGGTAGGACGCAATCCAGGAGTGAGCCGCGCCGGAGATGCCCAGCTCGGAGAGGGTGGAGAGGAGGATCTGATGGTTCACAGTATCAAAGGCAGCAGACAGGTCTAGAAGGACAAGAGCAGAGGACAGCATTTCACATGCTGTTGTGCAAATGGAATAGACAACAGGTAGAAATTATAGGCAATTAGCAAGAAACCCCCAATAAAGGACTGGTTTTGCAGGTGGTGACCACAGACCACTTCTCAGTTCCTATGCTTCCTGGCTGATGTTTTGGTCACTTTTGAATGCTGGCGGTGCTTTCACTCTAGTGGTAGCATGAGACGGAGTCTACAACCCACACAAGTGGCTCAGGTAGTGCAGCTCATCCAGGATGGCACATCAATGCGAGCTGTGGCAAGAAGGTTTGCTGTGTCTGTCAGCGTAGTGTCCAGAGCATGGAGGCGCTACCAGGAGACAGGCCAGTACATCAGGAGACGTGGAGGAGGCCGTAGGAGGGCAACAACCCAGCAGCAGGACTGCTACCTCCGCCTTTGTGCAAGGAAGAGCAGGAGGAGCACTGCCAGAGCCCTGCAAAATGACCTCCAGCAGGCCACAAATGTGCATGTGTCTGCTCAAACGGTCAGAAACAGACTCCATGAGGGTGGTATGAGGGCCCGACGTCCACAGGTGGGGGTTGTGCTTACAGCCCAACACCATGCAGGACGTTTGGCATTTGCCATAGAACACCAAGATTCGCAAATTCGCCACTGGCGCCCTGTGCTCTTCACAGATGAAAGCAGGTTCACACTGAGCACATGTGACAGACGTGACAGAGTCTGGAGACGCCGTGGAGAACGTTCTGCTGCCTGCAACATCCTCCAGCATGACCGGTTTGGCGGTGGGTCAGTCATGGTGTGGGGTGGCATTTCTTTGGGGGGGCCGCACAGCCCTCCATGTGCTCGCCAGAGGTAGTCTGACTGCCATTAGGTACCGAGATGAGATCCTCAGACCCCTTGTGAGACCATATGCTGGTGCGGTTGGCCCTGGGTTCCTCCTAATCCAAGACAATGCTAGACCTCATGTGGCTGGAGTGTGTCAGCAGTTCCTGCAAGAGGAAGGCATTGATGCTATGGACTGGCCCGCCCGTTCCCCAGACCTGAATCCAATTGAGCACATCTGGGACATCATGTCTCGCTCCATCCACCAACGCCATGTTGCACCACAGACTGTCCAGGAGTTGGTGGATGCTTTAGTCCAGGTCTGGGAGGAGATCCCTCAGGAGACCATCCGCCACCTCATCAGGAGCATGCCCAGGCGTTGTAGGGAGGTCATACAGGCACGTGGAGGCCACACACACTACTGAGCCTCATTTTGACTTGTTTTAAGGACATTACATCAAAGTTGGATCAGCCTGTAGTGTGGTTTTCCACTTTAATTTTGAGGGTGACTCCAAATCCAGACCTCCATGGGTTGATACATTTGATTTCCATTCATAATTTTTGTGTGATTTTGTTGTCAGCACATTCAACTATGTAAAGAAAAAAGTATTTAATAAGATTATTTCATTCATTCAGATCTAGGATGTGTTATTTTAGTGTTCCCTTTATTTTTTTGAGCAGTGTATATGGCTAAAACACTACAATGCGGCTAAATTACATAAAAGTACCCTTGAGTGCCTGAGTCTGGTGAAGCGGTTACTTCCTGGTGTTTGGTCCCTCTCTAACTTCCTGGTGTTTGGACCCTGTCACGCCCTGACTCTGGGGACTCGTATTTGTTGAGTCAGGGTGTGTATTTTCTGTGTTGTGTTTTGCTATGTTGATTTTCTATGGTGTAGTATCTAGTATGTCTATTTCTATGTTGGCCGGGTGTGGGTCCCAATCAGAGGCAGCTGTCGCTCGTTGTCTCTGATTGGGGACCATACTTAGGCAGCCTTTTGGCACTAGTTAGTTGTGGGATCTTGTTCCGTGTTAAGGTATGTTGTGTTGCGCTGCCTTTGGACTTCACGTATCGTTTGTTTATTGTTTTGGCGTTGTGTTTATTCGTTAATAAACATGTATGCATATCACGCTGCGCCTTGGTCCGTCCCGTCTGTAAGCGATCGTGACAGAAGATCCCACCACACGAGGACCAAGCAGCGTAACCAGGAAGAGCGAATAGCGATGTCACAGGTGGGCAAATGGTGGTCATGGGAGGAGATATTTGCGGGGAGAGGGCCATGGGCGAAGGTAGATGCCCAGGCAGGAGAGGAGAAACGGCGCCAACCGTGCCGACGACGGAGACCCGAGAGGCAACCCCAAGAAAATGTTTTGGGGGGGCACACGGTGTGGACGACGAGGCAGCAGGAGGCAGCGACAGGGCGGATCTGCAGGTTAGGAGAGGAGGCCACCATGTTATGGGGGCTATTGGTTCAGAGGGAGCAGGAGTTATTCCGTCAGAGGGAGGAGCTACAGGAGGCAAAAAGGGAGAAGGAAGGTGTAGAGGCACGGCGAGAGGAGCTGGTTAGGCAGCAGAAGGATGTGGTGCGTGTCACCAGTCCGGTCCGGCCCGTTCCTGCTCCCCGCACTAAGCCAGTGGTGCGTGTTCCCAGTACGGCCCGACCCGTTTCCTGCTCCCCGCACTAAGCCAGTGGTGTGTGTTCCCAGTACGGTCCGGCCCGTTCCTGCTCCTCGCATCAAGCCAGTGGTGTGCGTCGCCAGCCCGGTCCGGCCTGTTCCTGCCCCTCGCACTAAGCCAGTGGTGCGCGTCGCCAGCCCGGTACGGCCTGTTCCTGTCCCTCGCACCAAGCCAGTGGTGCACGTCGCCAGCCCGGTCCGGCCTGTTCCTGTCCCTCGCACCAAGCCAGTGGTGCGCGTCGCCAGCCCAGCCCGGCCTGTTCCTGCTCCTCGCACCAAACCAGTGGTGCGCGTCGCCAGCCCGGTCCGGCCTGTTCCTGCCCCTCGCACCAAGCTAGTGGTGCGCGTCGCCAGCCCGGCCCGGCCTGTTCCTGCCCCTCGCACCAAGGAAGTGGTGCGCGTCGCCAGCCCGGCCCGGCATGTTCCTGCCCCTCGCACCAAGCCAGTGGTGCGCGTCGCCAGCCCGGCCCGGCCTGTACCTGCTCCCCGCACCAGGCCAGTGGTGCGCGTCATCAGCCCGGTCCGGCCCGTCCTGCTCCCCGCACCAAGCCAGTGGTAAGTGTGTCCAGTACGGCCCGACCCGTTCCTGCTCCCCGCACTAAACCAGTGGTGTGTGTTCCCAGTACGGTCCGGCCCGTGCCTGCTCCTCGCATCAAGCCAGTGGTGTGCGTCGCCAGCCCGGCCCGGCCTGTTCCTGCCCCTCGCACCAAGCCAGTGGTGCGCGTCGCCAGCCCGGCCCGGCCTGTTCCTGCCCCTCGCACCAAGCCAGTGGTGCGCGTCGCCAGCCCGGTCCGGCCTGTTCCTGTCCCTCGCACTAAGCCAGTGGTGCGCGTCGCCAGCCCGGCCCGGCCTGTTCCTGGCCCTCGCACCAAGCCAGTGGTGCGCGTCGCCAGCCCGGCCCGGCCTGTTCCTGCCCCTCGCACCAAGCCAGTGGTGCGCGTCGCCAGCCCAGCCCGGCCTGTACCTGTTCCCCGCACCAGGCCAGTGGTGCGCGTCGTCAGCCCGGTCCGGCCCGTTCCTGCTCTCCGCACCAAGCCAATGGTAAGTGTGTCCAGTCCGGCACGGCCCGTGCCTGTTCCACCGGTGCCTGGTCCGGCACAGGTCAGCTGCTCCACTCCGGAGCCAGAGTAGTCCGCTCCACCGGTGCCCAGTTCAGCTCCGGTCAGCTGCTCCACTCCGGAGCCAGAGCAATCCGCTCCACCGGGGTCCAGTCCAGCTCCGATCAGCGGATCCACTCCGGAGCCAGAGAAGTCCGCTCCACCGGTGCCCAGTTTAGCTCCGGTCAGCTGCTCCACTCCGGAGCCAGAGTAGTCCGCTCCACCGATGCCTGATCCAGCTCTGGTCAGCGGCTCCACTCCGGAGCCAGAGCAGTCCGCTCCACCGGTGCCTAGTCCAGCTCCGGTCAGCGGCTCCAGTCCGGAGCCTGTGCAGTCCGCTCCACCGGTGCCCGGTCCAGCTCCGGTCAGCGGCTCCAGTCCAGACCCAGACGTCAGCCCCTCTCCAGGTTCGGGGTCTCCCACACCAGGGTCCAGACAGGGCTTGGTACTTCGTGGGAGGAAGGAGAGGGGAAGCAGCACACCGAGGTCCAGACCAGACCAGGGGCGCAACAGGGAGGCGGAGAGTAAGTGGTCGTCACGCCCTGAGCCGGATCCGCCTCCGAGGCGGAATGCCCACCCGGCCCCTACCCTGTGATGTTTATGTTGTGCGGTCGGAGTCCGCACCTTTGGGGGGGGGGGGGTACTGTCACGCCCTGACTCTGGGGACTCGTATTTGTTGAGTCAGGGTGTGTATTTTCTGTGTTGTGTTTTGCTATGTTGATTTTCTATGGTGTAGTATCTAGTATGTCTATTTCTATGTTGGCCGGTGTGGTTCCCAATCAGAGGCAGCTGTCGCTCGTTGTCTCTGATTGGGGACCATACTTAGGCAGCCTTTTGGCACTAGTTAGTTGTGGGATCTTGTTCCGTGTTAAGGTATGTTGTATTGCGCTACCTTTGGACTTCACGTATCGTTTGTTTATTGTTTTGTCGTTGTGTTTATTCGTTAATAAACATGTATGCATATCACGCTGCACCTTGGTCCGTCCCATCTGTAAGCGATCGTGACAGACCCTCTCTAACTTCCTGGTGTTTGGTCGCTCTCTAACTTCCTGGTGTTTGGTCCCTCTCTAACTTCCTGGTGTTTGGTCCCTCTCTAACTTCCTGGTGTTTGGTCCCTCTCTAACTTCCTGGTCAGAGAAAGCGTACCTTCATAGTAGTGGTCCTCCACGGTGAGGATGCGGCCCCTGGTCTGGCGGGCGTGCTCTATGATGGTCTTGGAGTCCAGGGGTTTGATGGTGAACGGGTCGATCACCCTGATGAAGATCCTCTCTGGGAAAACAACAAGGTGGGAAACATAGTGTTAATCAACAGTAGAGCATAGGGTTGCAAAATTCCCAGGTTTTTCAGAAATCCTGTTTGGAAGATTCACGGAATCAGAAATGAATAAGCAGGAAATCTGGAATCCTTCAACCAGGATTTTGGGAAAACCTGGGAATTTGTTACTGGAGTTACTGGAATCGTGGATCCTTGAGTAGTGTTTCAGTGGAGAAACAATAACAAGACCTAGTCAGCTACACAGAGAATGACTCTAAAACCTGATCCTTAAATCAATGAGGTTCCAATATTGAGAGAGGGATAAAGCTTTCTAATGTGGATAAGCTTGAACATCTAATTGAGAAAGTCTAACACTTATCGGATATAGAATAATATGTTGTGCGCCAACACTAATGAACTGATTGAATTAAATAGCAGCGCATTAGTGCATGGAGCCAATATTAGCGCATGCAGAAAAGAGAGCATTGCCCCAGTCAGGAGTAATCAAACTCAGATAAAGTTCTCTCCCGGGATCCAAGTCTTTCTCCACACCCACATAGTTAGATCATTGATCTGGCTGTAGTTGTACTGTACCTTTCTTGAGCATCTCAGCTGCAGCCATGGCCTCATGCAGAGTAATCCCAGCTCCGATTACGGTCACCTTGTCCTCCGCACTCTGGTACACCACCTGAGATGGACAGGGAAGGGTTAACAGCAAGGCTCTAGCACATCTCATACAGTTCTTCCTGCTCTAGACTATTGGATGAGAGATTAATTGTTTATACCACTAGAACACAACCCTGTCTGTCTGCAGGCTTGTGTTCCAGCCACTCAACCAAATGTACGGCATCCATAGTAGGAACTATTTCGGTTGTCAGACTAAAACGTTCTCAGTGAGATACAGTAGTTCCTAATATGGATGCTGTACAACTGATTAAACTAATCATTTTACTAATCATATCATGTCCTGAAATAGGAAGGGAAACTAAAGTGGTTTAGTTAAGGCTGTGATTAGTCTGTGTAGTTAACGTAATGTAGAAAATATTTCAGAGCTGAGTGGTACTCACCTTAGCCTGTCCAACATGGAAGTCCTCATTGCTGCTGTAGATTATGGGATTCTCGGGGCGGCTGGTTCTGATGTAGCAAACACCCTAAGAAAAAGAATATAATATAATACAATATGTATTGGAATACATTGTAAAAAGGTATTACATTGTAATAAGCCCATCCCCTGGTGTTGGGGTGGGGCAGGGGTGGGGGGGGATACATTAATGGAGGACAAATAACATATAGTGGGAGGGGATAAGAACCAATAGCATTTTGGGGGTATGGAGATAAGGACAAATAGCATTTTGGGGGTATGGGGATAAGAACCAATTGCATTTTGGGGGTTTGGAGTTAAGGACCAATAACATTTTGGCAGGAGGATATAATAAGTACCTTTGTGCTGGCGGCCAGCTCCACTGCCTTTTCAATAGAAACGCCATCGCTGGGATAGAAGATGGTTGCCGTGGGGATGGCCCTAAACATGGCCATGTCCTCTAGACCCATCTGAGATGGCCCGTCCTCTCCTGGAACACACACATACTCATATAGTTAGATTAATTTAATTCCAAAATGTTGTAAAATGTAATAGAAAGCAAACAGTATTTGTTGTTTTTCAATTACTTTAGATGTGCTTCATTGAGCTTGCCTGGTGAAAACCACATCCATCCGATACTCCAGGGAGGCTCAAGAAAATGTTAAAAAATATTTCAAATACTATTTCAACCCAATATAAAGCGAAAGGCCAGGTGGACCGACAGGCATGCAGGTGTATAAGGCCAGACAGGAATGCAGACAAAAGGACAGACAGTAGGACAGACAGACGGAGAGAGTGCAATGCAGGTGTGCAGACAGACAGTAGGACAGACAGAGACAGACAGACGGAGAGGGTGGCAGGCAGGTGTGCAGACAGACAGTAGGACAGACAGAGACAGACAGACGGAGAGGGTGGCAGGCAGGTGTGCAGACAGACAGTAGGACAGACAGACAGTAGGACAGACAGACAGACGGAGAGAGTGGCACGCAGGTGTGCAGACAGACAGTAGGAGAGTCAGACAGACAGACGGAGAGAGTGGCATGCAGTGTACCTGAGGAACTAACAGAGGAGAGGGATACCAGGTCTTCCGGTGAAGGTGACAGCGTCCAGGACAGACAGGGTCAGGGGTCAGGGAGGGGGAGGAGAGAGGGAGGCTAGGGGATCTCAGGGGGTAAAGAGGTGAGGAGGAAAACACAGAAGTGGAGAGAGAGAGAAAGAAAAAGCGGAACTTGGATCAACCACACATGGAGGACAGTCACGTTAGGCATTCAGACCATTTGAGGCTGTGTTGACTTGAGGAGCCAATAGAAAGAGTGCAGAGTGAGAGAGGGAGTGGGGTCACTGGGGAAAGGGTGGGGTTGTGAGGTGGTAGGTTGCAGGTTACTGTTCATGGTGGTGATGGTGGGAGGTTGTGTGAGTGGCGTGTAGTGAGGGTGTTTGGGGTGGATGAAGGGGTGACAGACAGGCTCACCGATGGACAGGCCGCAGTTGGAGCCGCACAGGTTGATGTTGCTCTCTGAGATGGCAGCCATGCGGAGCTGGTCGTAGGCGCGGGTGACGAAGGAGGCCAGGGTGCTGGCGTACACAACGTTCCTCTCACGGGCAGCGCAGCCAGTCGCAACACTCACCTAGAGGGAGGAGGGGAAGACGGGGTTACATCATACGATAACAGTGGCGGCTGGTGACTTTGGGGAGATTAGTTAGGGAGAATAATGGATGGAAATTATTTTTTATGAAGCCAAAGGTGACATCTTCCAAGTCACTCTCTATTCATTTACAAGGGATGCGTCCCAATACTGTGAATTTGTCCCAATACTTTTGGTCCCCTAAAATGGGGGGACTATGTACAAAAAGTGTTGTAATTTCTAAACAGTTCACCCAATATGGATGAAAATACCCTCAACTTAAAGGTGACAGTCCGCACTTTAACCTCAAAGTCATTGTTTTATTTAAAATCCAAACTTTTGGGGTATAGAGCCAAAAGCAGAAAAAGCCCTCTCTGTCATAATAATTACGGAGGGCACTGTACTTAATGTGTATGGTGGTCCTGCACCTGCAGAGACTTAGCCATGTAGGAGGTTACTGAACACAAATCTGCTGCAGCTGCAGTACTTCTGAAGTTGAGCGGAACCACAGAATTACATAGAACAATATTTATTGTATCTCTATGACCGAAGGATCCAAAGGGTCAAGTGAGTTCTCCATGGGTACGATGACTGC
Organism: Coregonus lavaretus; assembly: GCF_964263955.1. Classification (NCBI taxonomy): domain Eukaryota; kingdom Metazoa; phylum Chordata; class Actinopteri; order Salmoniformes; family Salmonidae; genus Coregonus; species Coregonus lavaretus. Next base: position 44,748,690 of record NC_139995.1, on the reverse strand, counting down.
TGAGCCAATCTCAATCAAAGGGAGGGTTCACACCTCCAGAAGTTATGTAAAAGTAGGTGAGAAGTCAGTCAGTCCAAAAGCACAGGAGCTTATAATACCATATGTGAGGAATCAGTCTCTTATGCATTGTCATTTCCTGTCTCCAGAGCCCTCTCCGATCCCTTTGCTCCTCTCCTCACTGTAATATCGACTCATTCATATTCTATAGCAGTACCAGACAGAGGTACTATTATCCCATTTCCCTATTCCCCACTAAGTAACCTGGATGAAGAGGACAGAACTCCTGTTATTGATTCCTGTCATTGTATGGAAGAATATTTCATTATTCTCCTTCTCTGTGTCTCTCTCTCTCTCTCGCTCTCAACATACCAAGTCACTCTCTATTCATTTACAAGGGATGTGTCCCAAATGGCACCATATTCCCTATATAGTGCATTACTTTGTGTGCACCCTGGTTAAAAGTATACTATAAGGGAATAGGGTGCTATTCAAGACGCAGGCAAAATTCAGGAGGACCATCCTCCTCTTCCTCCCTGTGCATCTGTAACTTTCTCACTCATAATTATTTCACGACTCATTTAGGATTATCCATAATCATGGTAGCATCCACATTAATGTAAAAGTGTTTAGAAACATATTATATTCTTATTTACAATAAGTGACTCCAAAATGACACAATACATTATTTACCATTCATTTATATTGGGTACAAAATAATCTGAAACATAACCAAAACAAACAGAAAATACATTCAACAAATTTGTAGAGTCACAAGCTTGATGTAGTCATTGCATGCGATGAATATAGGAATAAATACTAAACGTTTTACTACTTTAATATACATATAAGTGAATTTGTCCCAATACTTTTGGTTCCCTAAAATGGGGGGACTATGTACAAAAAGTGTTGTAATTCCTAAACAGTTCACCCAATATGGATGAAAATACCCTCAACTTAAAGGTGACAGTCCGCACTTTAACCTCAAAGTCATTGTTTTATTTAAAATCCAAACTTTTGGGGTATAGAGCCAAAAGCAGAAAAAGCCCTCTCTGTCATAATAATTACGGAGGGCACTGTACTTAATGTGTATGGTGGTCCTGCACCTGCAGAGACTTAGCCATGTAGGAGGTTACTGAACACAAATCTGCTGCAGCTGCAGTACTTCTGAAGTTGAGCGGAACCACAGAATTACATAGAACAATATTTATTGTATCTCTATGACCGGAGGATCCAAAGGGTCAAGTGAGTTCTCCATGGGTACGATGACTGCTGAGCCAATCTCAATCAAAGGGAGGGTTCACACCTCCAGAAGTTATGTAAAAGTAGGTGAGAAGTCAGTCAGTCCAAAAGCACAGGAGCTTATAATACCATATGTGAGGAATCAGTCTCTTATGCATTGTCATTTCCTGTCTCCAGAGCCCTCTCCGATCCCTTTGCTCCTCTCCTCACTGTAATATCGACTCATTCATATTCTATAGCAGTACCAGACAGAGGTACTATTATCCCATTTCCCTATTCCCCACTACTTCTAACCTGGATGAAGAGGACAGAACTCCTGTTATTGATTCCTGTCATTGTATGGAAGAATATTTCATTATTCTCCTTCTCTGTGTCTCTCTCTCTCTCTCGCTCTCAACATACCAAGTCACTCTCTATTCATTTACAAGGGATGTGTCCCAAATGGCACCATATTCCCTATATAGTGCATTACTTTGTGTGCACCCTGGTTAAAAGTATACTATAAGGGAATAGGGTGCTATTCAAGACGCAGGCAAAATTCAGGAGGACCATCCTCCTCTTCCTCCCTGTGCATCTGTAACTTTCTCACTCATAATTATTTCACGACTCATTTAGGATTATCCATAATCATGGTAGCATCCACATTAATGTAAAAGTGTTTAGAAACATATTATATTCTTATTTACAATAAGTGACTCCAAAATGACACAATACATTATTTACCATTCATTTCTATTGGGCACAAAATAATCTGAAACATAACCAAAACAAACAGCAAATGCATTCAACAAATGTGTAGAGTCACAAGCTTGATGTAGTCATTGCATGCGATGAACATAGGAATAAATACTAAATGTTTTACTACTTTAATACACATATAAGTGAATTTGTCCCAATACTTTTGGTCCCCTAAAATGGGGGGACTATGTACAAAAAGTGTTGTAATTTCTAAACAGTTCACCCAATATGGATGAAAATACCCTCAACTTAAAGGTGACAGTCCGCACTTTAACCTCAAAGTCATTGTTTTATTTAAAATCCAAACTTTTGGGGTATAGTGCCAAAAGCAGAAAAAGCCCTCTCTGTCATAATAATTACGGAGGGCACTGTACTTAATGTGTATGGTGGTCCTGCACCTGCAGAGACTTAGCCATGTAGGAGGTTACTGAACACAAATCTGCTGCAGCTGCAGTACTTCTGAAGTTGAGCGGAACCACAGAATTACATAGAACAATATTTATTGTATCTCTATGACCGGAGGATCCAAAGGGTCAAGTGAGTTCTCCATGGGTACGATGACTGCTGAGCCAATCTCAATCAAAGGGAGGGTTCACGCCTCCAGAAGTTATGTAAAAGTCAGTCAGTCCAAAAGCACAGGAGCTTTTTTTCTTTTTTTAACTAGGCAAGTCAGTTAACAACAAATTCTTATTTACAATGACGGCCTACACCGGCCAAACCCGGACGACGCTGGGCCAATTGTGCACCACTCGTGAGCTTATAGTACCATATGTGAGGAATCAGTCTCTTATGCGTTGTCATTTCCTGTCTCCAGAGCCCTCTCCGATCCCTTTGCTCCTCTCCTCACTGTAATATCGACTCATTCATATTCTATAGCAGTACCAGACAGAGGTACTATTATCCCATTTCCCTATTCCCCACTACTTCTAACCTGGACGAAGAGGACAGAACTCCTGTTATTGACTCCTGTCATTGTATGGAAGAATATTTCATTATGTGCAAAGCTGTCATCAAGGCAAAGGGTGGCTATTTTAAGAATCTCAAATATAAAACATATTTTGATTTGTTTAACTCTTTTTTGGTTACTACATGATTCCATATATGTTATTTCATAGTTTGATGTCTTCACTATTATTCTACAATGTAGAAAATAGTAGGGAGGGAGGGAGAATGGCAGAAGGGCGGGAGGGAGGGCGGGAGGGAGGGAGGGAGGGAGGGAGGGAGGGCAGGAGGGAGGGCGGGAGGGAGGGAGGGCGGGAGGGAGGGAGGGAGGGCAGGAGGGAGGGAGGGAGGGAGGGAGGGAGGGAGGGAGGGAGGGAGGGAGGGAGGGAGAATGGCAGAAGGGCGGGAGGGAGGGCGGGAGGGAGGGAGGGAGGGAGGGAGGGAGAATGGCAGAAGGGCGGGAGGGAGGGCGGGAGGGAGGGCGGGAGGGAGCATGGCGGAAGGGCGGGAGGGAGGGAGGGAGGGAGGGAGGGAGGGAGGGAGGGAGGGAGGGAGGGAGGGAGGGAGGGAGGGAGAATGGCAGAAGGGCGGGAGGGAGGGCGGGAGGGAGGGAGGGAGGGAGGGAGGGAGGGAGAATGGCAGAAGGGCGGGAGGGAGGGCGGGAGGGAGGGCGGGAGGGAGCATGGCGGAAGGGCGGGAGGGAGGGAGGGAGGGAGGGAGGGAGGGAGGGAGGGAGGGAGGGAGGGAGGGAGGGATACTGTAAGTAGGTCATGTCTCAGCCTCTCAGCCTCTCAGCCTCCAGTCCCAGTGTTACATTATGGATGGACCTATATCTCAGCCTCTCTGCCTCTCTCTCCAGTCCCAGTGTTACATTATGGATGGACCTACATGCATTATTCACTAGACCAGCCTCAGTAGCACTGAGCGAGATAAAAAAATGTTTGATTCAGCCAATCAGACCTTAAAAAAGTGTATTTAATGAGAAAGGACAATGAAGAGGACACGGAAAGATTGTGAGTCAGAAGGGCATGGGTCAGATTCGAACCCATGCAGACTCTGGTATCCATGTGTGCTGGGGTCCGCAGCACTAACCGTATATGGACCACACAGGCCACCCAATCAGACCTGAGAGAGAGGGAATTCGCTCAGCGAGTCAGAGGTCTGAACAGAAGTAGAAGGCGTTTTCTTATAGCGAATCAGCATCAGAGACGATAGCGACAGGCAGATCTGCGTTCAAATATTATTTGAGATAATTTCAAATACTGTGCTTGATTGAGATTATATGGCTGGATCAATAAAAAAGTCCAAAAACTGCAAAGCCCACATATCTCACACTTCAAGCAGGCTAGAGCAAACGCTCAAAGGATCTAAAAGATTTCAAATAATATTCGAACCCAGGTCTGGGGACAGGGCATTCGGTTTAGCATCAGAGAGAGAGGCGTAAGTAGAGGACAGCTAAACTGAGCCAACAAATGCTGCTGCAATTGTATTTCTTCTTTTAATCTGAGTACATCTCTACGTTTCTGGATAGATTCGTATGACATTTTTTACAAACATTTAAATGTTGAGGACAGGTCGTCTTTTTAAAGCTTGGTGAGGTCATAGAGCGTGTTTGTCTGTGTTTGTAGAGTGGTCATACTTAGTTCCAATAGGTTTCTCCTGATCCTGACCACATCATCTGTGACCACGATAAACTCAAGAGCGTTAGGGTGAGAGTTAGGGTTAGGGTTAATTTCCTACCATGTTCTGCTGAGCGATGTAACACTCCACGAAGCGGTTGGGGTGTTCGTTCTTGAAGATCTCTGAGTAGGTGATGTTGTTGGTGTCTCCGTCCAGGACCACCACACGCTCGTTGTAACGACCCAGTTTAGCCAGGGCCATGCCATAGGCCTTCCTGGTGGAAATCTGTAGAAAGACAACTATTCAATCAATAAATCAACCAGTAATTAATAATAATAATAAGCAATCAATAAGCCAATAAGTCTACCTGTTATTTATGCATCATCATACCACCTTCTAGTTGACAGTACTCAAAGTTGTGACAGTTTATTTTATGATATCTTGTTTGGGACTATGGGCTGAGTCCCAAGTGTCAGTGCAGTCAATAATGTCAACAACTCTGTGATTGGAATGAGCGCAATCCCAGATGTACTGTATATGGTGAGGTGCAGTGGAGGCTGCTGAGGGGAGGACGGCTCATAATAATGGCCGGAACGGAGCAAATGGAATGACATCAAACACCTGGAAACCATGTGTTTGATGTACAGTGGGGGAAAAAAGTATTTAGTCAGCCACCAATTGTGCAAGTTCTCCCGCTTAAAAAGATGAGAGAGGCCTGTAATTTTCATCATAGGTACACGTCAACTATGACAGACAAAATGAGAAAAAAAATCCAGAAAATCACATTGTAGGATTTTTTATGAATTTATTTGCAAATTATGGTGGAAAATAAGTATTTGGTCAATAACAAAAGTTTCTCAATACTTTGTTATATACCCTTTGTTGGCAATGACACAGGTCAAACGTTTTCTGTAAGTCTTCACAAGGTTTTCGCACACTGTTGCTGGTATTTTGGCCCATTCCTCCATGCAGATCTCCTCTAGAGCAGTGATGTTTTGGGGCTGTCGCTGGGCAACACGGACTTTCAACTCCCTCCAAAGATTTTCTATGGGGTTGAGATCTGGAGACTGGCTAGGCCACTCCAGGACCTTGAAATGCTTCTTACGAAGCCACTCCTTCGTTGCCCGGGCGGTGTGTTTGGGATCATTGTCATGCTGAAAGACCCAGCCACGTTTCATCTTCAATGCCCTTGCTGATGGAAGGAGGTTTTCACTCAAAATCTCACGATACATGGCCCCATTCATTCTTTCCTTTACACGGATCAGTCGTCCTGGTCCCTTTGCAGAAAAACAGCCCCAAAGCATGATGTTTCCACCCCCATGCTTCACAGTAGGTATGGTGTTCTTTGGATGCAACTCAGCATTCTTTGTCCTCCAAACACGACGAGTTGAGTTTTTACCAAAAAGTTCTATTTTGGTTTCATCTGACCATATGACATTATCCCAATCCTCTTCTGGATCATCCAAATGCACTCTAGCAAACTTCAGACGGGCCTGGACATGTACTGGCTTAAGCAGGGGGACACGTCTGGCACTGCAGGATTTGAGTCCCTGGCGGCGTAGTGTGTTACTGATGGTAGGCTTTGTTACTTTGGTCCCAGCTCTCTGCAGGTCATTCACTAGGTCCCCCCGTGTGGTTCTGGGATTTTTGCTCACCGTTCTTGTGATCATTTTGACCCCACGGGGTGAGATCTTGCGTGGAGCCCCAGATCGAGGGAGATTATCAGTGGTCTTGTATGTCTTCCATTTCCTAATAATTGCTCCCACAGTTGATTTCTTCAAACCAAGCTGCTTACCTATTGCAGATTCAGTCTTCCCAGCCTGGTGCAGGTCTACAATTTTGTTTATGGTGTCCTTTGACAGCTCTTTGGTCTTGGCCATAGTGGAGTTTGGAGTGTGACTGTTTGAGGTTGTGGACAGGTGTCTTTTATACTGATAACAAGTTCAAACAGGTGCCATTAATACAGGTAACGAGTGGAGGACAGAGGAGCCTCTTAAAGAAGAAGTTACAGGTCTGTGAGAGCCAGAAATCTTGCTTGTTTGTAGGTGACCAAATACTTATTTTCCACCATAATTTGCAAATAAATTCATTAAAAATCCTACAATGTGATTTTCTGGATTTTTTTTTCTCAATTTGTCTGTCATAGTTGACGTGTACCTATGATGAAAATTACAGGCCTCTCTCATCTTTTTAAGTGGGAGAACTTGTACAATTGGTGGCTGACTAAATACATTTTTTCCCCACTGTATTTGATACCATTCCACTGATTCCGCTCCAGCCATTACCACGAGCCTGTCCTCCTGTGGTGAGGTGTGTGTTCTATGTGTTACCTTCTCTCCCTGCTTGTAGGCAGGTGCGCTGGGCATGCGGACGTTGCGCAGGCTGACTGGTGGGGTGTCCTCCAGGGGTGTGGCAGGGTACATGCGCTTGCTGCTGTTCGTGATGCGTGCCTGCAGATCCTTCACAACTCCCTCAGCCATGTCTTTGGGCAGGGTCTTGGCATGCCAGCCCATCTTATCCTCCGCAGCTGACAAACATGGACAGCAGAATACACAACATCAAAATACATACAGCAGGGGTACTCAGTTCACCCTACGAAGTTCGGAGCCCGCTGGTTTTCTGTTCTACCTGATCATTCATTGCAAACACCTGGTGTCCCA
>NC_139995.1:44618991-44736491 GCF_964263955.1 Coregonus lavaretus | reverse complement strand
ATGGAAGACATACAAGACCACTGATAATCTCCCTCGATCTGGGATCTCAACCCATGGGGTCAAAATGATCACAAGAACGGTGAGCAAAAATCCCAGAACCACACGGGGGGACCTAGTGAATGACCTGCAGAGAGCTGGGACCAAAGTAACAAAGCCTACCATCAGTAACACACTACGCCGCCAGGGACTCAAATCCTGCAGTGCAAGACGTGTCCCCCTGCTTAAGCCAGTACATGTCCAGGCCCGTCTGAAGTTTGCTAGAGTGCATTTGGTTGATCCAGAAGAGGATTGGGAGAATGTCATATGGTCAGATGAAACCAAAATATAACTTTTTGGTAAAAACTCAACTCGTCGTGTTTGGAGGACAAAGAATGCTGAGTTGCATCCAAAGAACACCATACCTACTGTGAAGCATGGGGGTGGAAACATCATGCTTTGGGGCTGTTCTTCTGCAAAGGGACCAGGACGACTGATCCGTGTAAAGGAAAGAATGAATGGGGCCATGTATCGTAAGATTTTGATTGAAAACCTCCTTCCATCAGCAAGGGCATTGAAGATGAAACGTGGCTGGGTCTTTCAGCATGACAATGATCCCAAACACACTGCCCAGGCAACGAAGGAGTGGCTTCGTAAGAAGCATTTCAAGGTCCTGGAGTGGCCTAGCCAGTCTCCAGATCTCAACCCCATAGAAAATCTTTGGAGGGAGTTGAAAGTCCGTGTTGCCCAGCGACAGCCCCAAAACATCACTGCTCTAGAGGAGATCTGCATGGAGGAATGGGCCAAAATACCAGCAACAGTGTGTGAAAACCTTGTGAAGACTTACAGAAAACGTTTGACCTGTGTCATTGCCAACAAAGGGTATATAACAAAGTATTGAGAAACTTGTTATTGACCAAATACTTATTTTCCACCATAATTTGCAAATAAATTCATTAAAAATCCTACAATGTGATTTTCTGGAATTTTTTCTCTCATTTTGTCTGTCATAGTTGACGTGTATCATAGGTACACGTCAACTATGACAGACAAATTGAGAATTTTTTTCTCCAGAAAATCACATTGTAGGATTTTTAATGAATTTATCTGCAAATTATGGTGGAAAATAAGTATTTGGTCACCTACAAACAAGCAAGATTTCTGTCTCTCACAGACCTGTAACTTCTTCTTTAAGAGGCTCCTCTGTCCTCCAGTCGTTACCTGTATTAATGCACCTGTTTGAACTTGTCATCAGTATAAAAGACACTTGTCCACAACCTCAAACAGTCACACTCCAAACTCCACTATGGCCAAGACCAAAGAGCTGTCAAAGGACACCAGAAACAAAATTGTAGACCTGCACCAGGCTGGGAAGACTGAATCTGCAATAGGTAAGCAGCTTGGTTTGAAGAAATCAACTGTGGGAGCAATGATTAGGAAATGGAAGACATACAAGACCACTGATAATCTCCCTCAATCTGGGATCTCACCCCGTGGGGTCAAAATGATCACAAGAACGGTGAGCAAAAATCCCAGAACCACACGGGGGGACCTAGTGAATGACCTGCAGAGAGCTGGGACCAAAGTAACAAAACCTACCATCAGTAACACACTACGCCGCCAGGGACTCAAATCCTGCAGTGCCAGACGTGTCCCCCTGCTTAAGCCAGTACATGTCCAGGCCCGTCTGAAGTTTGCTAGAGTGCATTTGGTTGATCCAGAATAGGATTGGGAGAATGTCATATGGTCAGATGAAAACAAAATATAACTTTTTGGTAAAAACTCAACTCGTCGTGTTTGGAGGACAAAGAATGCTGAGTTGCATCCAAAGAACACCATACCTACTGTGAAGCATGGGGGTGGAAACATCATGCTTTGGGGGTGTTTTTCTGCAAAGGGACCAGGACGACTGATCCGTGTAAAGGAAAGAATGAATGGGGCCATGTATCGTGAGATTTTGAGTGAAAACCTCCTTCCATCCGCAAGGGCATTGAAGATGAAACGTGGCTGGGTCTTTCAGCATGACAATGATCCCAAACACACCGCCCGGGCAATGAAGGAGTGGCTTCGTAAGAAGCATTTCAAGGTCCTGGAGTGGCCTAGCCAGTCTCCAGATCTCAACCCCATAGAAAATCTTTGGAGGGAGTTGAAAGTCTGTGTTGCCCAGCGACAGCCCCAAAACATCACTGCTCTAGAGGAGATCTGCATGGAGGAATGGGCCAAAATACCAGCAACAGTGTGTGAAAACCTTGTGAAGACTTACAGAAAACGTTTGACCTGTGTCATTGCCAACAAAGGGTATATAACAAAGTATTGAGAAACTTTTGTTATTGACCAAATACTTATTTTCCACCATAATTTGCAAATAAATTCATTAAAAATCCTACAATGTGATTTTCTGGATATTTTTTTCTCATTTTGTCTGTCATAGTTGACGTGTACCTATGATGAAAATTACAGGCCTCTCTCATCTTTTTAAGTGGGAGAACTTGCACAATTGGTGGCTGACTAAATACTTTTTTCCCCCACTGTATTAAAGGTGATGTGTAGTAGTTATCACTTACAGGTGTGGGGTGTCCCTCCAGGTTGGACTCCACCTGGCACAGAGAGAGCAGCTCACTCTCCTTCAGGAAGCCAGTCTCTGTCCACATGGAGTACAGGGCCGGGGCGGCATGACCCTGAGGAGAGGAACAGACATGTTACTATAGTACTATAACAAAACCTATAACATTATTACACAACCACAATATAACCATATTACTAGGAAGAGTAAAATATACTATTGCTGCTTGCCAGCCATTTAATCATACATATGCCTATGGCAATTGCAGACCAACTGTAATATCTATGAAAAATCCATTACAAGCCACAACACAGCCATAAAGAAGCAGATTTTGACCGGTATATGACCTTTATCCAACCAAAACAGTGGTGGTGAACTGGAGGTCAAATCAGTTAAATAAAATGTAAAACTTCAATTCAATACAACTTCAATACAACTTTATTCATCTAAGGTGTCTCACCTTAGAGAGGATGAAGCGGTCGTTGTTGATGTTCTTGGGGTCTTCTGGGCGGTACTTCATTGTGTTGAAGAACAGGACAGACATGATTTCTGCCACACTGCAGCATGATGTAAGGTGCCTGGGAGACCAGGGGTAGGAGCAGGGAGGGAGGTTACAGACAGGTTACAACAAGCTGGACACACAGTGTCTCTCTCTCTCTGTCTCTCTCTCTCTCACACACACACACACAAAAAAAACTTTAAAAAAACCCAGACAGACCACTTTACAAACTCATAAACTATCAGAATTGACACAGAGCCTATAACTGGATTCGAAGTGGCTCAGTCTAAAGTCTGAGCTTGCCAATTAAATCTTAGGGCACAATGCGGAAAGATGGGTAACACTATTTAGAGTGTATTAGTCTATCCAAAATACGGATGAGGGGGCCATGCTCAAACCGAGATGCCCCATTGGCTCTCTCTCTCTTTATCCCAATTACAGTGACGTCACCATCAGAGGGGTAAACCCATCCCTTGCAAAGCGCCAGTTCAGGTCACGGTCACAACACAGACCTATCCCTGCTGTGACAAGCCTAACGGGATGCTGGGGAGAGATGGGGAACATTTTGGCTTCTGTGCGCGCGGAGTCAGACGATCAGTCAGAGGGCGTCACCGGGTTTATAACGGTTACCTTCCATCTCCAGCCAGCAACATACTTAACATAACGACTGAGGCATAATCTAAAAATCTTCTGTTGAAGGAATAGATGCTCTTAAAAAAAAATGAAAATTCTGTAAAGAACTGCGTAAATCTAGATGCTCTAAAATCTCAACTCAAATGCTGGCAAGTAGCCTAGCCTAACCAAAAAAAACACACTTGACTTTCCCCAGTAACGAAATGCGTAGAGGGGTTTTCTCCCAATCAGCGACTGCATGGCGGTTGCTTATATTGTCTAGGCTGTGTGCGCGCTTGGTCTATTTGTGGACAGGCTACGGTCGAAGGATGGAGCCACAATGGAATGAGTGGATGCTGTAGTTTGTGTATGTGCGATAGATAATGATTGATAGCTTACTCAAATAGACTTGGGATTTCCCCCACAAAAATCTAAATTAAATGTGTTCTGTTCTTTACATAATTACTTTTTGTGCACTTGTTTGCACACGGGATCTTTATTTAATACAATAATAAGCTATAATAATAAACTTCAATTGGGTGTTCACACAATAAGATGAATTGCTGACTAATTATTATTAATATTTATTGACCAACATCCCAGACAGGTTCATCACCATGCGCTTTGTTCTGTGCTAACAAACTGACGCGCAAACTCCGAGTCGCTCCTCCGTCGCTTACTCGCGTAGTTAGACAGATGAAGACGCAATATAATTTCCCCAGATGCATGAGTTAATTCTAGACACTACAGCAAAAGGAATCCTTTCAAGAACCGATGTTGTTCACAATAGAACATGTCTAATAACGAAAGAAACGAAAGAACTGCATGTTGAGCCACAATGGCCATATAATCAATTTTGCTCAATAGACATATAATGCGTATAAGTATACAGCGTTCTGCAATTTAAAGATATAAGCAGATCAAGTATCACAACTATCTCTGAAGGACTCCCATTATCATACACCCCGTTTCTGTTTCATTCATTCATTCTCCGTAGCTCAAACAGAACAAAGAGAGAACATGCGGTTCCCTTTGCATTTCACATGGATGTGTGTGTGTGTGGACATGTTTGACCAGAAGTCCCCACAAGTATAGTAAATAAACACAATTTTGACCAACTGGGTACATTTTGCTGGTCCCCACAAGGAAAAGGGCAATTTCTAGGGGAAGGGGAATTAGGGTTAAAGGTTAGGTTTAGGAGTTAGGGTTAGGTTTAGGGTTAAGGTTAGGTTTTAGGGTTAAGGTTAGGGTTAGGGTAAGGGTTCGTTTTAGGGTTAGGTTTAGGGTTAGGGTTAGGGGTTAGGGAAAATAGGATTTTGAATGGGAATCAATTGTGTGTCCCCACAAGGTCAGTAAAACAAGACTGTGTGTGTTTTGTGTGTGTGTGTGTGTGTGTGCTATTACGTTTCCATGTGTTTATGTGTGCACCTGTGTGTATGAATGAGTCTTTATACACTCTTCCCTAGATTTACGACTGTGCAATCTGTGTGTGTGTATTTTTATGTGTGTGTGTATTTTTATGTGTGTGTGTGTGTGTCTGTGTCTGTGTCAGTTTGAGTGAAAGGGTCTTACCCACTGCCGGTTGCGGTGGTAGCCTTAATGCAGTTGATTCGGAGGCGGTTGGCAATGTTCCTGAGCGCCTGCACCGTCTGCTGGTCGGGTTTGTGGTAGTCTTCCATGAAGGCTAAATGTCAAAGCACCAAAAGAACCAAAGTGGACTAGACTGCACAGAGGCTGGGCTGTGTGTGTGTATGTGTGTGGGGGTTGGCAGAGGGAGCCCTGCTCGTGTGTGTGAGTGGCAGAGAAAAGTGGGAGAGAAAGGAGGAGAGGCAGGATTTATCCCTAGCGAGAGTACACACACACGTACGTACACGCTCACACACACAGAAGCAGAAGGAGGAGGAAGAGGAGGAAGAGGATGAGACTAGTGGTGTGGGCTGGGTCTGAGTCCTGAGGTCAAGTGGCACTCTATGCTGGCTAGGACAGGGCGCGTGCATGAGTGTGCAAGGAAGGGTTGTGTTAGGGGTGTGTGTTAGAAAGAGAGAGAGAGAAAAAGGAGGGGAGGTCATCTGCCCATATAGGGAGAAGGAAAGGGGGGGCGGGGTCTGCCCACAGTTGAAGCGTCTGCCCACAAATGTCTTTGGCTTCAGCGTCTAAACTCATTACCAGATTTGAGATATGTGAGTCTTGTCCTTTGTTCCTGTCAACCTCAGTGTGTGCCTCGTCGATCGTGCCTTTGTTTTGTGTGCTTCATGTAACATAGATGAAGATGTACATGTCTATGTGTGAAGAGAGAGAGAGACTAACAGAGAGAAAGAGAGAGAGAGAGGTAGGCTACGCTATAGAGAGAAAGTTAAATAATTTAAGTGGCACGCCAAGATTTAAAGGTTTAATTTGTTTAATATGAACCCCACTGAGGCTCTCAGGTCACGCGCGAGAGAGAGAGAGAGAGAGAGAGAGAGAGAGAGAGAGAGAGAGAGAGAGAGAGAGAGAGAGAGAGAGAGAGAGAGAGAGAGAGAGAGAGAGAGAGAGAGAGAGAGAAGAGGATGAGAGAGAGAGAGAGAGAGAGAGAGAGAGAGAGAGAGAGAGAGGAGAGAGAGAGAGAGAGAGAGAGAGAAAGAAAGAGGATGAGAGAGAGAGAGAGAGAGAAAGAAAGAAAGAAAGAAAGAAAGAGGATGAGAGAGAGAGCGAGAGAGAGAGAGAGAGAGAGAGAGAGAGAGAGAGAGAGAGAGAGAGAGAGAGAGAGAGAGAGAGAGAGAGAGAGAGAGAGAGAGAGAGAGAGAGAGAGAGAGAGAGAGAATTGTTTTATTTATTTCTAAGAGCCTCCTGTCTCACATCACACACATCACTGAGCACTGGTCTGGTGTCATCCACACACACACACGTTTGTTTTACTATCCTTGTGGGGACCAAACAATTGTGACCCCTTTCAGGAAACTAGGCGCATGTCGCACGTCATTACTTCACAGGAGAGCCATTTAAATGTAAACGTTTTTTTTAAATAACAATGTGTTTTTTGGCAGGAATGCCTTCTGGAACATGTGAACTTTCATGTGCCTTAATAACAAATGGGTATGCCATCTGTAAATACAAATAAAATTGTTAAATTATGAGCCTAGTTGGTTTAGCCACTGAAAAAGACAGCAACCTTCACGCTAGCCATGATTGGCTGAGATAATGAGTGGGCTGGACAAGCCAAGAGATGAGTTTGGATTGGTCTGCCATGTAGCATGCTTCTGTCTATAACATAGGACACTGTGTTCTTTTCCCCAACACATCCATGCAACATAACCTCATGGAATTAATAACAAATCATCTGCACAGTGCTACCCCAGCCACTAACCCTCTCCATCAGACTATCCTGTGTGTTTGTAGTCAGAGCAAAAGTCATGGAATAATAACAGGGTCCCGCTGTTAGAGAATCTTTGCCTCATTATTTTATATTGATCTAATTAGGATATGTGATTAGGAAACGTTCTCTCTTCCCTACAGTCAAATCGATAGCTTTTCAAACTTGTTTAAAACAAGTATATGCAACAGGTGTGCAATTTATTTGCTCAACTGTAAATGGAAAAGAAGAAAGGATCATTTCTTATTCAAAGTTATTATAACTATTGCTTTTCTCAGAGTGTAACATTTATCATTTCTGATCTCTTATTGCATATGAACTAATATGAATTACAATTACATTGAGCTATTGGTTGATTTATTATATATTCTGAAAGTAAACTATAAGTTTTCATTCCCTAATTTTCCATATGTGCAGTAATATTGCAGCTCCATTGCTGGTAAAGTGGGGATTGGGAGGCTGTGTACTGTACAATCCCCAACTGTAGACAGGTGATTTACGTGGTGGGTTATACCTCCACTTGGTGGACAGGCTGTAGAAGTACACCTGACCTGTTTCTGACGGGCAACACTTACTCTGCAGCTGCATGCTTCTCTATATCAGTCAGGGTTTCGTAAAAAATGTATGTGCAGAATATGTATTTGTATAGTGTGCTTGTGTGTCTGAGTGTGTCTAAGTAAGTGTATGTGTGCAGATTTCGTCTGTGTATTGTGTGTATGTGTGTGTATCTCTGTGCCCGCCTGCACATAATTATCTTTGTGCCTGCCGTGTGTGTAACAACGTGTGTGTGTCAAATGCATCAGAGCTAATGGCGGACTGATGCAACTGCACACAAAGATTAGCGTTGACTCCATCTGGAGTCTGCTTCATGGCATAGTCCAGAATAGACCACTGAGCTACAGGGAAGAGGGGTAATCGTAAAGCAGAGATAATGTAAAGCATCAGTTTTCACACACTCACATAATAGTATAAATGCATGTGTATAAACAGTCAGTTTACACAAATAAACTCTCTCTCTCTCTCACACACACACACACACACACACACACACACACACACACACACACACACACACACACACACACACACACACACACACATACACACACACACATACACACACACACATACACACACATACACACACACACATACACACACACATACACACACACACACAGTACATAATGTTAACCACCAGAGGCCACTGTCTCCCCATAAGAGTCTGCTGTGTGCTACAGAGACACCAAGGGCCAGTTTCCCTGGACCCAGATTAAGCATAGTCCTGGACTAAAAACCATTCTCAATGGAGATCTCTATTGTGTCTGGGAAACCAGTCCCTAGAGTATGAACCTACCACAGACTAAAAGATGGCTCAAATTTGTAGTGTAATATTGTATGCATAAAACAATGAATTATACAATATAGTGCTTTGCTGTGAAAACTAACTCCACATGAAAGTTGGTGTATGGCTGCCCATAGATAGTAATGGCTTGATATACAGTACTCTGTGTGTCGATATGGTTGGGTTACGTTTCATAAGGAAGGACTGAAATGGATTGATGATTAGGTAGACAGGGGTGTCTGTGTGTTTAACTGGTGCTCGAAACACAAGGGTGTGACAGTGCTGGGCACTTCCAACCCCCATAAGCAACGCCACAAGTCAGTGTGGAATTTGAGCACCACATAAAATTGTGATGGGTAAGCATAAGACTTGATTGGGAAAGAAAAGGGACTGCGGTTGAGCACTGAGCAGGTTATTAAGGCTGTGCTCCTGTTTTATACTATACGTACCTGTGTTTCCTCTTCTGTCACTAGGATCACTGGAGCCTGACTCTCGCTGTCCCTCCAGTGTCCAGATCCCGGCTCAGGACTGCTCCTTATCCCAGCCGTGTCATCACCCTGCATCCCCTGCCCTCTGCGTCCAGCTGTGATGTCATCACCCTGCATCCCCTGCCCTCTGCGTCCAACTGTGATGTCATCACCCTGCATCCTCTGCCCTCTGCGTCCAGCTGTGATGTCATCACCCTGCATCCCCTGCCCTCTGCGTCCAACTGTGATGTCATCACCCTGCATCCCCTGCCCTCTGCATCCAGCTGTGATGTCATCACCCTGCATCCCATGCCCTCTGCAGCCAGCTAAGACGTCATCACCCTGCATCCCCTGCCCTCTGCGTCCAGCTGTGATGTCATCACCCTGCATCCCCTGCCCTCTGCGTCCAACTGTGATGTCATCACCCTGCATCCCCTGCCCTCTGCGTCCAGCTGTGATGTCATCACCCTGCATCCCCTGCCCTCTGCGTCCAACTGTGATGTCATCACCCTGCATCCCCTGCCCTCTGCATCCAGCTGTGATGTCTTCACCCTGCATCCCCTGCCCTCTGCAGCCAGCTGTGATGTCATCACCCTGCATCCCCTTCCCTCTGCAGCCAGCTGTGATGTCATCAACCTGGATATTCTGCCCTCAGCATCCAGCTGTGATGTCATCACCCTGCATCACCTGCCCTCTGCAGCCAGCTGTGATGTCATCACCCTGGATCCCCAGCCCTCATCAGCCAGCTGGGATGTTATCAACCTGCATCCCCTGCCCACTGCCATCTCAGAGCCACAGTGATGCCTCCCTACACACACAAACACACAGACACAAATGAATTAACGAATGAATGCACACAGACACGCACACACGCACGCACACACACACGCACACATACACACACACACAAACAC
Source organism: Coregonus lavaretus (assembly GCF_964263955.1). Lineage (NCBI taxonomy): Eukaryota > Metazoa > Chordata > Actinopteri > Salmoniformes > Salmonidae > Coregonus > Coregonus lavaretus. The sequence continues at coordinate 44,726,766 of NC_139995.1, read as the reverse complement.
TCATACCACCACCACTCTCCACCCTCACTGCTTCAACCCCCACCACTCTCCACCCTCACTGCTTCAGCCCGCCAACCTCCAACCCCCCACCAACACCACCCCCACCGTTCTCCAGCCTCCCACACACCAACACTGTCCTCCTCTCCCACTTCCACAGTAACTCCTCTGGGCTCCTGAGTCCCGTCAGAAAGGTTTTCCTTCAAAGAGACCCACAGGTGCCAACCAATCGGAGCCTGAGAACGGGGGCGCCACATGACAAAAGGGCAGCCAATCCAAGAAGCCCACAGATATGCACTTCCTGGAGGGAATGTACATTGAGAGAGCATGAATGTTTCTATTTTTACTCACTCTGGCAGAAAAAGAGAAGCTGGAGAACCACTTTTAAAACAATGCCTTAATACAACACAGAGGAACAAAACGACTAGGCCCTGGAATAGCACTGAACAAGTGTACTGCTGGGCTCTTCTGATTAATGGGCTGTAGATCAGCACAAAAGAAGTATGAATAATACTCGCACTCACACACACGCACACACACTCTCACATACATTAATTAACCAATTAATATTCTCTTATTCATACAGTGCCTTCAGAAAGTATTCATACCCCTTGACTTATTCCACATTTTGTTGTGTTACAGCCTGAATTCAAAATGGATTTAAAAATAATATAATCTCACCCATCTACACACAATACCCCATAATGACAAAGTGAACGTTTCAGAAATATCTAATTTACATACAGTAACAGTCAAAAGCTTGGACACACCTACTCATTCAAGGGTTTTACTTAATTTTTTACTATTTTCCACATTGTAGAATAATAGTGAAGACATCTGTCACACCCTGGCTCGGGGACTCATTATGTTGAGCCAGGGTGTGTTCATTCTATGTTTTCTGTTTCTTTGGTGGGTGTTCTAGGTTGTCTATTTTCTATGTTTGCCGGTGTGACTCCCAATCAGAGGCAACGAGTGTCAGCTGTCGGCTGGTTGTCTCTGATTGGGAGCCATATTTAATCTGTCTGTTTTTCTTTCGGGTTGTGGGATTTTGTTCGTGTGTGTTCGTGTTGTACCATAGACGTCACGCATTCGTTGTTTATTTGTTTTGGTTCGTGTGATCATTTAAATAAATAGAATATGTTCACTCGCAACGCTGCGCCTTGGTCTCCCTCATTAGACGATCGTGACACCTGTACTCCCTGTTCACCCATGACTGCATCGCCAGGCACGACTCCAACACCATCATTAAGTTTGCCGACGACACAACAGTGGTAGGCCTGATCACCGACAACGATGAGAGAGCCTATAGGGAGGAGGTCAGAGACCTGGCCGTGTGGTGCCAGGATAACAACCTCTCCCTCAACGTGACCAAGACAAAGGAGATGATTGTGGACTACAGGAAAAAAAAAGAGGACTGAGCACGCCCCCATTCTCATCGACGGGGCTGTAGTGGAACAGGTTGAGAGCTTCAAGTTCCTTGGTGTCCACGTCACCAACAAACTATCATGGTCCAAACACACCAAGGCAGTCGTGAAGAGGGCACGACAAAGCCTATTCCCCCTCAGGAGACTGAAAAGATTCGGCATGGGTCCTCAGATCCTCAAAAAATTCTACAGCTGCACCATCGAGAGCATCCTGACTGGTTGCATCACCGCCTGGTATGGCAACTGCTTGGCCTCCGACCGCAAGGCACTACAGAGGGTAGTTCGTACGGCCCAGTACATCACTGGGGCCAAGCTTCCTGCCATCCAGGACCTCTATACCAGGCGGTGTCAGAGGAAGGCCCTCAAAATTGTCAAAGACTCCAGCCACCCTAGTCATAGACTGTTCTCTCTGCTACCGCACGGCAAGCGGTACCGGAGTGCCAAGTCTAGGTCCAAAAGACTTCTCAACAGCTTCTACCCCCAAGCCTTAAGACTCCTGAACAGCTAATCATGGCTACCCGAACTATTTGCAATGCCCCCCCCCCACCCCATATTTTTACGCTGCTGCTACTCTGTTAATTATTTATGCATAGTCACTTTAACTCTACCCACATGTACACATTACTTCAACTACCTCAACTGGCCGGTGCCCCCGCACATTGTCTCTGCACCGGTACCCCCCTTCGTCGGGAGAGGTTGTGTTTTTCTCTAGCAGGAGGTAAGCCTGGCTTCTCATATTGTGTTGAGTAAAGCTTAAACCATGTATTTAGATCGTAGGTAGGTAGTTTATTTACGTAGTTATTTAGGTAGTTATTGTAGGTTTCTTGTAGGTTTATTGTAGGTTTCCGTAGGCAATTATTGTAGGTAAGTATTGTATTGTTTACGGCGGAGCCCGGCGAAGCACGAGGCTAGCTAGCTAGCTAGCGGGTAGCTACTGGTAACGTTTATTGGTAATTATCTGTTTAGTGCAACGGTGGAGAGTTGTTTCCAGTGTTAATGTGCTAGCTAGCCAACGTTTAATCTTTGCTGCGTTATGAAAGGAACTAGACACGGACATGAATTATCTGTTTAGTGTGTTAACACACTCTTGGTATGCTAGCTAGCTAGCGGGTAGCTACTGGTAACGTTTATTGGTAATTATCTGTTTAGTGCAACGGTGGAGAGTTGTTTCCAGTGTTAATGTGCTAGCTAGCCAACGTTTAATTTTTGCTGCGTTATGAAAGGAACTAGACACGGACATGAATTATCTGTTTAGTGTATTAACACACTCTTGGTAGTTTGTTGTAACCAAGTATTGGTGCTAAACTGTGTGTTATTGGATGCTAGCATGCTAGTTAGCTATGGCGTCATAGCTAGGCATTGTGGGCTGTTGTGGGTAGTTACTGTAGGTTGGCATTGTTTTTCGGTGGTGCCGGGGGTTGCACGAAGCTAGTTAGCTAGCTAGCCGTTCTTCAAACAAGGTCAACACAGTGGCCATTGCTAGCTAGCCAATATGACCAGCTAACTGTACTGTAGTAGCTAAATACAATATAGTTGTGCTACATAGCCGAATTATCTGCTTAGTGTGTTAACACACTATTGGTGGTTTGTTGTGACCAAGTGTTGGTGCTAAACTGTGTGTTATTGGATGCTAGCATGCTAGTTAGCTATGGTGTCATAGTTAGCTAGCTGAATAAAGTGGGTTGAGTCTATTCCTTTAAACATTGAACCGCTGTGGTTCACAACATTTCTGATTTCTAAAGGTGGAAGTTGGTAGAGTTTTTGTTCGGGTGGTTCAGTGAAACAATTATAGTTTCTGAGGTAGAAGTTTTTGGTGAGGGAGGCCCTGCTCTCTACTCTCCCAGATGTTTAGTTCATTTCATTCCGATCTCCTCTGCATTATTGTAGCCATTTGCTACAGCCTGTCAACTATGCCTCTGCCTATCCCTGTTCTCTCCTCTCTGCACAGGCTACACAAACGCCCCACACCGCGTGGCTGCTGCCTCTCTAACCTGGTGGTCCCTGCACGCACCCCACACCTGGAGTTCCAGGTCTCAGGCAGCCTCTGGAACTGCCGTTCTGCTGCCAACAAAGCTGACTTCATCCCAGCCTATGCTAATCTCCAGTCCCTCGACTTCCTGGCGCTGACGGAAACATGGATTACCACTGAAAACACTGCTACTCCTACTGCTCTCTCCTCGTCTGACCATGTGTTCTCGCATACCCCGAGAGCATCTGGTCAGAGGGGTGGTGGCACAGGAATCCTCATCTCTCCCAAGTGGACATTCTCAATTTTTCCCCTAACCCATCTGTCTATCTCCTCATTTGAATTCCATGCTGTCACAGTCACTAGCCCATTTAAGCTTAATATCCTTGTCATCTATCGCCCTCCAGGTTCCCTTGGAGAGTTCATCAATGAGCTTGACGCCTTGATAAGTTCCTTTCCTGAGGATGGCTCACCCCTCACAGTTTTGGGGGATTTCAACCTCCCTATGTCCACATTTGACTCATTTCTCTCTGCCTCCTTCTTTCCACTCCTCTCCTCTTTTGACCTCACCCTCTCACCGTCCCCCCCTACTCACAAGGCAGGCAATACGCTTGACCTCATCTTTACTAGATGCTGCTCTTCTACTAATCTCACTGCAACTCCCCTCCATGTCTCCGACCACTACTTTGTTTCCTTTTCTCTCTCGCTCTCCTCCCACACTACTCACTCTGCCCCTACACAGATGGTAATGCGCCGCCGCAACCTTCGCTCTCTCTCTCCCACTACTCTCTCCTCTTCCATCCTATCATCTCTTCCCTCTGCTCAATCCTTCTCCCTCCAATCTCCTGATTCTGCCTCCTCAACCCTCCTCTCCTCCCTTTCTGCATCCTTTGACTCTCTGTGTCCCCTATCCTCCCGGCCGGCTCGGTCCTCCCCTCCAGCTCCGTGGCTTGATGACTCATTGCGAGCTCACAGAACAGAGCTCCGGGCAGCGGAGCGGAAATGGAAGAAAACTAAACTCCCTGCCGACCTGGCATCTTTTCACTCCCTCCTCTCTACATTTTCTTCATCTGTTTCTGCTGCTAAGGCCACTTTCTACCACTCTAAATTCCAAGCATCTGCCTCTAACCCTAGGAAGCTATTTGCCACATTTTCCTCACTGCTGAATCCCCCCCCCCCCCCCCCCCCCCCCCTCCTCTCTCTCTGTGGATGACTTCGTCAACCACTTTGAAAAGAAGGTTGATGACATCCGATCCTCGTTTGTTAAGTCTAATGACACTGCTGGTCCTACTCACACTGCCCTACCCTATGCTTTGACTTCTTTCTCCCCTCTCTCTCCAGATAAAATCCTGCGACTTGTGACTGCAGGCCGCCCAACAACCTGCCCGCTTGACCCCATCCCCTCCTCTCTTCTCCAGACCATCTCCGGTGACCTTCTCCCCTACCTCACCTCGCTGATCAACTCATCCTTGACCGCTGGCCATGTCCCTTCCGTCTTCAAGAGAGCGAGAGTTGCTCCCCTTCTCAAAAAACCAACACTCGATCCCACTGATGTCAACAACTACAGACCAGTATCCCTTCTTTCTTTTCTTTCCAAAACTATTGAGCGTGCCGTCTTTAGCCAACTCTCTTGCTATCTCTCTCAGAATGACCTTCTTGATCCAAACCAGTCAGGTTTCAGGACTGGTCATTCAACTGAGACTGCTCTTCTCTGTGTCACGGAGGCTCTCCGCACTGCTAAAGCTAACTCTCTCTCCTCTGCTCTTGTCCTTCTAGACCTGTCTGCTGCCTTTGATACTGTGAACCATCAGATCCTCCTCTCCACCCTCTCCGAGCTGGGCATCTCCGGCGCGGCTCACTCCTGGATTGCGTCCTACCTGACCGGTCGCTCCTACCAAGTGGCGTGGCGAGAAGCTGTCTCCGCACCACGTGCTCTCACCACTGGTGTCCCCCAGGGCTCAGTTCTAGGCCCTCTCCTTTTCTCCCTATACACCAAGTCACTTGGCTCTGTCATATCCTCACATGGCCTCTCCTATCATTGCTACGCTGACGATACACAACTAATCTTCTCCTTTCCCCCTTCTGATAACCAGGTGGCGAATCGCATCTCTGCATGTCTGGCAGACATATCAGTATGGATGACGGATCACCACCTAAAGCTGAACCCTGGCAAGACGGAGCTGCTCTTCCTCCCGGGGAAGGACTGCCCGTTCCATGATCTCGCCATCACGGTTGACAACTCCGTTGTGTCCTCCTCCCAGAGTGCGAAGAGCCTTGGCGTGACCCTGGACAACACCCTGTCGTTCTCCGCTAACATCAAGGCGGTGACCCGCTCCTGCAGGTTCATGCTCTACAACATTCGGAGAGTACGACCCTGCCTTACACAGGAAGCGGCACAGGTCCTAATCCAGGCACTTGTCATCTCCCGTCTGGACTACTGCAACTCGCTGTTGGCTGGCCTCCCTGCCTGTGCCATTAAACCCCTACAACTCATCCAGAATGCCGCAGCCCGTCTGGTGTTCAACCTTCCCAAGTTTTCTCACGTCACCCCCCTCCTCCACACACTCCACTGGCTTCCAGTTGAAGCTCGCATCCGCTACAAGACCATGGTGCTTGCCTATGGAGCAGTGAGGGGAACGGCACCTCTGTACCTTCGGGCTTTGATCAGTCCCTACACCCAAACGAGGGCATTGCGTTCATCCACCTCTGGCCTGCTGGCTCCCCTTCCTCTGCGGAAGCATAGTTCCCGCTCAGCCCAGTCAAAACTGTTCGCTGCTCTGGCACCCCAATGGTGGAACAAGCTCCCTCACGACGCCAGGACAGCGGAGTCACTCACCACCTTCCGGAGACATTTGAAACCCCACCTCTTTAAGGAATACCTGGGATAGGATAAAGTAATCCTTCTACCCCCCCCCCCCCCCAAAAAAAATTGTAAAGTGGTTATCCCACTGCCTATAGGGTGAATGCACCAATTTGTGAGTCGCTCTGTTTAAGAGCGTCTGCTAAATGACGTAAATGTGCCCTTGAGCAAGGCACTTAACCCTAATTGCTCCTGTAAGTCGCTCTGGATAAGAGCGTCTGCTAAATGACTAAAATGTAATGTAAATGTATGTATATATAGCCTCCCTACTGTTATTTTATTTTACTTCTGCTCTTTTTTTTCTCAACACTTTTTTGTTGTTGTTTTATTTTACTTTTTTATTAAAAATAAATGCACTGTTGGTTATGGGCTGTAAGTAAGCATTTCACTGTAATGTCTGCACCTGTTGTATTCGGCGCATGTGGCCAATACAATTTGATTTGATTTGATTTGATAATAATAAGAAGAGACCTGCTTGGGCTAAGAAACACGAGCAATGGACATTAGACCGGTGGGAATTCGTCCTTTGGTCTGGAGTCCAAATCTGAGATTTTTGGTTCCAACCGCCGTGTCTTTGTGAGACGCGGTGTGGGTGAACGGATGATCTCCGCATGTGTAGTTCCCACTGTAAAGCATGGAGGAGGAGGTGTTTTTGTGTGGGGGTGCTTTGCTGGTGACATTGTCTGTGATTTATTTAGAATTCAAGGCACACTAAACCAGCATGGCTACCACAGCATTCTGCAGTGATACGCCATTCCATCTGGTTTGGGCTTTGTTTTTTAACAGGACAATGACCCAACACACCTCCAGGCTGTGTAAGGGCTATTTTACCAAGAAGGAGAGTGATGGAGTGCTGCATCAGATGACCTGGCCTCCACAATCCCCCGACCTCAACTCAATTGAGATGGTTTGGGATGAGTCGGACGGCAGAGTGAAGGAAAAGCAGCCAACAAGTGCTCAGCATATGTGGGAACTCCTTCAAGACTGTTGAAAAAACATTCCAGGTGAAGCTGGTTGAGAGAATGCCAAGAGTGTGAAAAGCTGTCATCAAGGCAAAGAATCGCAAATATAAAATATATTTTGATTTGTTTAACACTTTTTTGGTTACTACATGATTCCATATATGTTATTTCGTAGTGTTGATGTTGTCACACTCTGGCTCTGGGGACTTTATATGTTGAGTCAGGGTGTGTAGATTCCGTGTGTTTTGTGCTGTGTTTTAGTGTCTAGTTGTTCTATGTCTAGGTTGGCCTGAGTGACTCCCAATCAGAGGCAACGAGTGTCAGCTGTTTGCTGGTTGTCTCTGATTGGGAGCCATATTTAAACTGTCGGTTTTCCTTTGTGTTTGGTGGGTTCTTGTTTCGTGTTGGTTGTGTTTAACCGTGTACTGTCACGTTACCGTCTTTTGTTGTTTTGATTACGTTTCGCTAATAAATGAGTATGTTTGCCTGCAACGCTGCGCCTTGGTCCTCATCTTTGGTAGACGATCGTGACAGAAGAACCCACCAAAACTGGACCAAGCAGCGAGTCGAGGAGCCATCGCCAGGGAGATCCCTAGCAGATCTCCGTGGCAGCCTCGACTGGGTCAAGCCGAGGGAGGAGCAGAGAGAGTGGACGTGGGAACAATGGAGGAAGAGCCTCGACTGGGTCAAGCCCATTGAGGAGCTGAATAGCGGGAGTTGGAAGCAGAGGAGTGAGAGTTGGGCGAGAAATATAGAGGCCTGGCCCACGGGGAGGAGAGAACCCCAGAAAATTTTTAGGGGGGGGCTCACGACGTGGACGACGGGGCAGCAAGAGGCCGCGATGGAGCGGTCCAGCGGGTGTGCAGAGGAGGCCGCCAGGTTAAGGGGGCCACTGGTCACAGAGGAGAGGGAAAATGTGGAGGCACGGCGAGAGGTACTGGGGTGTGTTACCAGTCCGGTCCGGCCTGTTCCTGATCCCTGCGTAGAGCCAGTGGTGTGTGTCCCCAGTACGGTCCGGCCTGTTCCTGTTCCTCGCATCGAGCCTGTGGTGCGTGTCGTCAGCCCGGCCCGGCCTGTTCCTGCTCCCCGCACCGAGCCTATGGTGCGCTTCGTCAGCCCTGTCCGGCCTGTTCCTGCTCCCCGCACAAAGTCTGTGGTGCGTTTCGTCAGCCCTGTCCGGCCCGTTCCTGCTCTCCGCACCAAGTCTGTGGTGCGCGTCGTCAGCCCTGTCCGGCCCGCTCCTGCGCTCCACACCAGGCCAGTGGTGTGCGTCGTCAGTCCGGTGAGGCCCGTTCCGGCTCCACGCATCAAGCCTGGGGTGCGCATCGTCAGCCAGGTCCGGTCCGTTCCTGCCTCACGCGCCAAGACAGGGGTGCGCGTCGTCAGTCCGGTGCCTGATCAGGTACTGGTCAGCTGCTCCACAACGGAGCTTAAGCAATCCGCTCCGTCGATGTCCAGTCCTGATCCAGTCAGCGGGGTCAGACCGGACCAGGGGCGCTACGGGAGGATTAGGGAGGGGTGGTGGTCAAGCCCGGAGCCGGAGCCGCCTCCGAGGAGGAATGCCCACCCAGCCCTCCCCTGTTTGGGGTTTTTGTTGAGGCGCGGTCGCAGTCCGCGCCTTTGGGGGGGGGTACTGTCACACTCTGGCTCTGGGGACTTTATATGTTGAGTCAGGGTGTGTAGATTCCGTGTGTTTTGTGCTGTGTTTTAGTGTCTAGTTGTTCTATGTCTAGGTTGGCCTGAGTGACTCCCAATCAGAGGCAACGAGTGTCAGCTGTTTGCTGGTTGTCTCTGATTGGGAGCCATATTTAAACTGTCGGTTTTCCTTTGTGTTTGGTGGGTTCTTGTTTCGTGTTGGTTGTGTTTAACCGTGTACTGTCACGTTACCGTCTTTTGTTGTTTTGATTACGTTTCGCTAATAAATGAGTATGTTTGCCTGCAACGCTGCGCCTTGGTCCTCATCTTTGGTAGACGATCGTGACAACAGGAGGGGACTGAGCACGCACCCCTGAGGGGCCCCCGTGTTGAGGATCAGTGTGGCAGATGTGTTTTTACCTACCCTTACCACCTGGGGGCGGCCCGTCAGGAAGTCCAGGATCCAGTTGCAGAGGGAGGTGTTTAGTCCCAGGGTCCTTAGCTTAGTGATGAGCTTTGAGGGCACTATGGTGTTGAATGCTGAGCTGTAGTCAATGAATAGCATTCTCACGTAGGTGCTCCTCTTGTCCAGGTGGGAAAGGGCAGTGTGGAGTGCAATAGAGATTGCATCATCTGTGGATCTGTTGGGGCGGTATGCAAATTTGAGTGGGTCTAGGGTTTCTGGGATAATGGTGTTGATGTGAGCCATGACCAGCCTTTCAAAGCACTTCATGGCTACAGACGTCAGTGCTACGGGTCGGTAGTCATTTAGGCAGGTTATCTTAGTGTCCTTGGGCACGGGGACTATGGTGGTCTGCTTGAAACATGTTGGTATTACAGACTCAGTCAGGGACATGTTGAAAATGTCAGTGAAGACACTTGCCAGTTGGTCAGCACATGCTCGGAGTACACGTCCTGGTAATCCGTCTGGCCCTGCGGCCTTGTGAATGTTGACCTGCTTAAAAGTCTTACTCACATCGGCTACGGAGAGCGTGATCACATAGTCATCCGGAACAGCTGGTGCTCTCATGCATGCTTCAGTGTTGCTTGCCTCGAAGCGAGCATAGAAGTGGTTTAGCTCGTCTAAGTCTGTGCTAGCAAAACAGTCCTGTAGCTTAGCATCTGCGTCATCTGACCACTTTTTTATTAACCGAGTCACTGGTGCCTCCTGCTTTAGTTTTTGCTTATAAGCAGGAATCAGGAGGATAGAGTTATGGTCAGATTTGCCAAATGGAGGGCGAGGGAGAGCTTTGTATGCATCTCTGTGTGTGGAGTAAAGGTGGTCTAGAGTTTTTTTTCCTCTGGTTGCACATTTAACATGCTGGTAGAAATGAGGTAGAACGGATTTAAGTTTCCCTGCATTAAAGTCCCCGGCCACTAGGAGCGCTGCCTCTGGATGAGCGTTTTCCTGTTGATTTATGGCCTTATACAGCTCATTCAGTGCAATCTTAATGCCAGCATTGGTTTGTGGTGGTAAATAGACGGCTATGAAAAATATAGATGAAAACTCTCTTGGTAAATAGTGTGGTCTACAGCTTATCATAAGATACTCTACCTCAGGCGAGCAAAACCTCAAGACTTCCTCAGTATTTGATTTTGTGCACCAGCTGTTGTTTACAAATATACACAGACCGCCACCCCTTGTCTTACCGGAGTCAGCCGTTCTATCCTGCCGATGTAGCGTATAGCCCGCTAGCCGTATGTTATCCATGTTGTCGTTCAGCCACGACTCGGTGAAACATAAGATATTACAGTTTTTAATGTCCCGTTGGTAGGATAACCGTAATCTTAGGTCATCCAATTTGTTTTCCAATGATTGAAGATTGGCTAATAGGATTGATGGGAGCGGCACTTTGATGGGAGCCCCCTCGATGTCCAGTGGGGGTCGGAGGAGTCTCCCGTATCTCATTGTCCTGGAGTGGACCAGCTACCACCGGCCTGAGGAGAGACACATGGAACGAGGGGTTAATGTGATAATCATTAGGCAGTTGTAACCTGTAACATACCTCGTTCAATCTCCTCAGGACTTTAAATGGCCCCACAAACCGCCGACCCAGCTTCCGGCAGGGCAGGCGAAGGGGCAGGTTTCGAGTTGAGTGCCAGACTCGATCTCCAGGTGCGTACACTGGACCCTCACTGCGGTGGAGATCGGCGCTCGCCTTCTGCCGACGGATAGCCCGCTGCAGATGTACATGCGCAGCGTTCCATGTCTCCTCCGAGCGCCGAAACCACTCATCCACCGCAGGAGCCTCGATCTGGCTCTGATGCCATGGTGCCAGAACCGGCTGATACCCCAACACACACTGGAAAGGGGTCAGATTAGTAGAGGAATGGCGAAGAGAATTCTGGGCAATCTCCGCCCAGGGGATATACCCCGACCACTCCTCCTGCCGGTCCTGGCAATATGATCTCAGAAACCTACCCACATCCTGGTTCACTCTCTCCACCTGCCCATTACTCTCAGGGTGGAAACCCGAGGTAAGGCTAACCGAGACCCCCAAGCGTTCCATGAACGCCCTCCAGACTCTAGAGGTGAATTGGGGACCCCGATCAGACATTATATCCTCGGGTACCCAGTAGTGCCGGAAGACGTGGGTAAACAAAGCCTCAGCAGTCTGTAGGGCAGTAGGGAGACCCGGCATTGGGATGAAACGACAGGCTTTAGAGAACCGATCCACAACGACCAGAATGGTGGTATTCCCCTGGGAGGAGGGAAGGTCCGTGACAAAGTCTACCGAGAGGTGAGACCACGGCCGTTGTGGAACGGGAAGGGGTTGTAACTTCCCCCTGGGCAGGTGTCTAGGCGCCTTACACTGAGCGCACACCGAGCAGGAGGAGACATAAACCCTCACGTCCTTAGCCAATGTTGGCCACCAGTACTTTTCGCTAAGACAGTGCACTGTCCGGCCAATACCAGGATGTCCAGAGGAGGGTGACGTATGAGCCCAATATATGAGACGATCCCGAATCTCGAGCGGAACGTACGTCCGCCCCACTGGACACTCTGGAGGAGTAGGGTCGGTACGTAACGCCCGCTCGATTTCCGTATCGACCTCCCACACCACTGGCGCCACCAGACAAGACTCCGGCAGTATGGGAGTGGGCTCAATGGACCTCTCCTCTGTGTCATATCGCCGGGACAGGGCGTCTGCCTTACCGTTCTGGGACCCTGGGATGTAAGTGAGCATAAACACAAACCGGGCCAGAAACATGGTCCACCTAGCCTGACGAGGGTTCAGTCTCCTAGCTGCCCGGATGTACTCCAGGTTACGATGGTCAGTCAGAATGAGAAAAGGGTGTTGAGCCCCTTCAAGCCAATGCCTCCACACCTTTAGGGCTTGAACCACGGCTAGCAGCTCCCTGTCCTCCACGTCATAATTACGCTCCGCCGGGCTGAGCTTCTTAGAGTAAAAAGCGCAGGGCCGGAGTTTAGGGGGCGTGCCTGAATGTTGAGACAGTACAGCCCCAATACCGGCCTCTGACGCGTCCACCTCCACCTGGAACGCTAAAGTGGGATCCGGATGCGCCAGCACCGGAGCAGAGGTGAACAGGTCCTTCAGTTTACCAAATGCCCTGTCCGCCTCAGCTGACCACTGCAAACGCACCGGGCCCCCCTTCAGCAAGGAGGTGATGGGAGCTGCTACCTGTCCAAAACCCTGGATAAACCTCCGGTAGTAATTGGCAAAACCCAAAAACCGCTGCACTTCCTTTACCGTGGTTGGAGTCTGCCAATTACGCACGGCTGAAACACGGTCAATCTCCATCTCCACCCCTGACGCGGACAATCGATGGCCCAGGAAGGAGATGGACTCCTGGAAAAACAGACATTTCTCTGCCTTGACATACAAGTCATGTTCCAACAGCCTACCCAACACTCGACGCACCAGGGCTACATGCTCGGCTCGTGTAGACGTGTAAACAAGTATGCCGTCAATATACACTACTACACCCTGCCCATGCAAATCCCGGAAGATCTCGTCCACAAAGGATTGGAAGACTGAAGGAGCATTCATTAACCCGTATGGCATGACGAGATACTCATAGTGACCCGAGGTGGTACTAAATGCTGTCTTCCATTCATCTCCCTCCCTAATGCGCACCAAGTTGTAGGCGCTCCTGAGATCCAGTTTTGTGAAGAAACGCGCTCCGTGTAATGATTCCGTCATACTCGCAATCAGAGGGAGTGGATAACTGTATTTCACTGTGATCTGATTGAGACTACGGTAATCAATACACGGGCGCAACCCTCCATCCTTCTTCTTCACAAAAAAGAAACTCGAGGATGCAGGGGAAGTGGAGGGCCGTATGTATCCCTGTCTCAGAGACTCGGCTATGTATGTCTCCATAGCCGCCTTCTCCTCTTGAGACAGAGGATACACATGACTCAGTGGAAGTGCAGCGCCTGCCTGGAGGTCTATCACACAATCCCCCTGTCTATGAGGTGGCAATCGCGTCGCCCTAGTCTTGCTGAACACGAGTGCCAAATCCTCATACTCAGGAGGAATGTGCAATGCGGGCAATTGGTTCGGACTTTCCACCGTGGTCGCCCCTACGGAAACACCTAGACATCGCCCAACACACTGGTCAGACCACTCCTTGAGAGCCCTCTGTTGCCACGAAATGGTGGGGTCATGGGTGATTAACCAAGGAAGCCCCAACACCACGGGATGCACAGGAGAGTCGATCAGATATAACTGAATGATCTCTTCATGACCCCCCTGCGCCTTCATCTTTAGTGGTGCTGTGACCTCCCTAATCAAACCAGATCCCAACGGACGGCTATCTAGGGCATGATTAGGGAAAGGCACATCTACGGGTAGGAGGGGAATCCCTAACTTAACACAAAAATTCCGATCAATAAAATTCCCAGCTGCGCCTGAATCGACTAGCGCCTTATGCTGGGAATGAGATGCAACCTGGGGAAATACTACAGGTATACACAAATGAACAACAGAGAGCTCTGGGTGAGTTGGGCGCCTACTCACCTGGAATGACACCCCAGTGCGTGCCCTGTTGCCTCGATCCCCTGGAGGCCTTCCCCAGCACCGAACCGCAGTGTGTCCTCTACGGCCACAGTTGGTGCAGGGGACGACCTCCCTCCGGATCTCTCTCCTCTTCTCTCTAGTGCCAGCACCTCCGAGCTCCATAGGGCTCGGCTCGGAGGTGCTGGGGGATGGAATGGACGGCCCCAACTCCGGACGTCCGCGGGTGGCCAGCAGGGTATCCAGACGGATTGACATGTCCACCAACTGGTCGAAGGTTAGATTGGTGTCCCTGCAGGCCAACTCTCGTCGAACGTCCTCTCGCAGGCTGCACCGATAGTGGTCGATGAGGGCCCTCTCATTCCACCCCGCATCCGCCGCTAGAGTCCAGAAGTCCAGGGCGAACTCCTGTGCGCTCCTCTTCCCCTGTTGGAGGTGGAACAGACGCTCTCCCGCCGCTTTACCCTCTGGGGGGTGATCGAACACAGCCCTGAAGCGGCGGGAGAACTCTGCGTAGCTGATGGTGGCGGCGTCTATTCCCCTCCATTCGGCATTGGCCCACTCCAAGGCCTTGCCGGAGAGACAGGAGATGAGGGCAAAAACGCTCTCGTATCCCGAGGGTGCCGGGTGTATGGTTGCCAGGTAGAGTTCCACCTGAAGGAGGAACCCCTGACACCCGGCTGCGGTGCCATCATATGCCCTCGGGAGCGAGAGCCGAATCCCACTGGACTCCGGAGCTGGTCTGGTGGGGCTGGCCGATGGTGGTGGTAAGGTAGGAGGAGGTGTGGGCAGGCCTTCTCTTTCCCATCGGCGCAGAGTGTCCATGACGCCTTGCATGGCGGAGCCGAGTCGATGGATCATGGCGTCCTGGCTGCTGACCCGATCCTCCAGTGACTCGGCTACCGCCGCTGCTCCTGCTGACTCCATAGGTGGTGTGTTATTCTGTCAGAGTGTGCTGATGTGGATGCGGTGGTGGAGTCAAGCGCAGGACACAGAGGATAAGTCAAGACGACTTTACTAACACTTGAAATAGTACACAAAATAAACGGCCTCAAAACACTGGAGGCTAACAAATACGCGGAGTGCGTAAAACAACACGAAGAGTCAAAATACGCGGAGTGCGTAAAACAACAACGTAGAGCCAAGGCACCGAACCTATCCATACACGACAGGTGGAACAATAACACACAAGATACAAACATAACATAGGGGAACTGCCACTAGAGATCCTGGTTCGAGTCCAGGTTCTATCGCAGCCGGCCGCGACCGGGAGACCCATGGGCGGCGCACAATTGGTCCAGCGTCGTCCAAGGTAGGGGAGGGTTTGGCCGCAGGGATGTGGGTTCGTTTCACACGGGGGGGCCAGTATGAAAAAAAAGAAGAAAAAAAAAGTAGAAACATGTATGCATTCACTACCTGTGAGTTGCTCTGGATAAGAGCGTCTGCTAAATTACTAAAACGTAAAAACCCTTGAATGACTAGGTGTGTCCAAACTTTTGACTGGTAGTGTAAGTATTCACACCCCTTTGCCATGACACTTTAAATTGAGCTCAGCTGCATCCAACTTCCTTTGATAATCCTTGAGATGTCATTACAACTGTCCACCTGTGCCAAATTCAATTGTTTAGACATGGTATAAGTCCCACTGTTGGCAGTGCATGTCAGAGCAGAAACGATATCATGAAGTCCATGGAACTGTCCGTAGACCTCTGAGATAGAATTGTGATGAGGCACATATCTGGGAAAGGGTATGAAGCAATTTCTAGACTTTTGAAAGTTTCCAAGACCCTGTTGGTCTCAATCATTGGGAAATGGAAAACATATGGAACTACCCAGACTCTGCCTAGAGCTGGCCGTCCGACCAAACTGAGCAACCGGGCAAGAAGGACCTTGGTCACAGTCTCTACAGCACTTCACCAATCTGGGCTTTATGTGAGAGTGGCCAGACGGACGCCACTCCTAAGAAAAAGGCAGATGACAGCTCGCCCTTGCAAAAAGGCATGTAAAATACTCTTTGGCCTGAATGCACGCACTACTGTATGTATGGCGAAAACCAGGCACAGCTCATCAACCGTCTGGTACCATCCCTACCGTGAAGCATGGTGGTGGTAGCATCATGCTATGGCGATGCTTTTCAGCTGCAGGTGCTGGGAGACTGGTAAGGATGGAGGGAACAATGAATGAAGCCAAATGCAGGAAAATCCTTGATGAGAACCTGCTTCAGAGTGCAAATGACTTTAGACTGGGGCAAAGATTTACATTCCAACAGGACAATGACCGAAAGCATACAGCCAAAGCAACGCAACGCTTTAATGCCAGCTCCTCCTCCAGGCCGAAGCCTCTTCCACTCTGCTCTTATCACTCCATTTCCCTAAATCGTTGGGTGGTCACCACATCGACACATCGCTTACTCTCCTCTCTGACAGCTGTCCATCACTCACTGGCCCCGCCCCCTGACAGAGCATGACAAGAGCAGATCACTTGATTGAGTAATCAACAGAGCAGTCACTCAGTCAGGCTGACAGGCAGTCACTCACTCACTCACAGGGCTCACAACTCTATTAACCGGTCATCATTAAGGGGGTGGGGGATGAAGAGAGAATGGGGGGGAACAGGGAGAGGGAGAAACAGGGGGAGAGAGAAACAGGGGGAGGAAGAAACAGGGGGAGGGAGAAACAGGGGGAGGGAGGAGGTGATTGGAGAGAAGGAAAAAGACAGGAATGGAGAGTCAGAGAAGAGAGGAGCACAAGCAAGATAACAATGAAGAGAGAAAGAAATGGAGAAAGAGAGAGAGAGATGGAGAAATGGAGAGAGAGAGAGAGAGAGAGAGAGAGAGAGAGAGAGAGAGAGAGAGAGAGAGAGAGAGAGAGAGAGAGAGAGAGAGAGAGAGAGAGAGAGAGAGGGAGAGATGGGGAGAGAGAGAGAGAGAGAGAGAGAGAGAGAGAGAGAGAGAGAGAGAGAGAGAGAGAGAGAGAGAGAGAGAGAGAGAGAGAGAGAGAGAGAGAGAGAGAGAGAGGGAGAGAGAGAGAGAAAGAGAGAGAGAGAGAGAGAGAGAGAGAGATGGAGATGGAGATGGAGAGAGAGAGAGAGAGAGAGAGAGAGAGAGAGAGAGAGAGAGAGAGAGAGAGAGAGAGAGAGAGAGAGAGAGAGAGAGAGAGATAAGAGGAGAGTGGGGGTTAGGACTGGCAGAGCAGAGCAGAGCAGAGTGTTGTAGGCTCAGTGGTGAAGTTGACGATGCATTGGGAGAACAGCTGCGCTGCAGGGCTTTCAGGCTCCATCACTACTGCTCTCCTTCAAGCAGCTCCCTTCCTCTGCTAACACACACACACACACATGCATAAACACTCACACACACACACATAGACACACACCCACACACGCGCACATAAATACACACACCCACACACACACAAACACACACACGCATGGACTCACAAACATGCAAAAACCCTGATCATTACATCAGTGCACATAGACATAATAACAAGTAGTAGAGCAACTGGGATGTAGTCTTAATGTACCAGACTGTGAAACAAACACCTCATATATGAATACATCTAATCCCTCTATACTAATTGCATCCACACAGTCTATTACCATAGTGTAATACACACACAAACAAGCGTAGAAAGGTATACAGTGTAATCTACAGTATAAACACTAGCTGTATGTTCACACATGAACCAATGTACAATACAATTAGACATGCACAAGAGCACAAGCAACACATACACACCAGTGGAGCCTGCTAAGGGGAGGACGGCTCATAATAATGTCTGGAACGGAGTAAATGGAATGGCATCAAACAAATGGAGACCATGTTTTTGATGTATTTAATACCATTCCACCTATTCCACTTCAGCCATTACCACGAGCCCATCCTCTCCAATTAAGGTGCCACCAGCCTCCTGTGATACACACATATACACATATACACACAGACACTGCACACTTCCAGCTGCACAAACACACACACTTCTGAATGGGATTAAATAAAAACAGGATCCCAAAGAAAGAGTAGTTTAGTGAGCGCTGCTTTAATACTGCAATTAGATTTTAAATAATTAAATGCAGAGAAAGAAGGAGAGAGAGAGAGAGAGAGAGAGAGAGAGAGAGAGAGAGAGAGAGAGAGAGAGAGAGAGAGAGAGAGAGAGAGAGAGAGAGAGAGAGAGAGAGGGGGAGGGAGGGAGGGAGGGAGGGAGACAGAGTATGTGGCGAGAGAGAGGTTTTCACAGAAGAGCAAAGTGCACTGGCAGAGAGCCAGCTAAAATTAACAGCTGTTTACTGTGGATCACTTATGTAAATAAAATAAACACTCTATTCATTGTGTGCTGTTTTTGTTGCTACAGTAATACAACCGCCACAGGCTCAGTATGATCCCATTAGAGGTTGGCCAAATGTAACCTTGTCATGGGATCTCTGGGAGCTCAAGACCTAAATTAGGACCATATAAATATAATACATCGGCCTGAATGGGGAGGCTGTTCTATGGATTCTATTTCTATGGTGAGGAGGACACTCCTCCTGTCTGTCTGACTGTCTGGTTCCGGGTTGCCTTCTTTCTGTCTTGCTGCATGTCATTGTGACTGGGTTATATGTTTTAAATAATTGTCCAGTTCTTCTTTAGTTCTCTTGTCTCAGTGCACACCTAGGGCCTGTGAAGTGTCTCGCTAAACCAATCCTAAAGTGTGTGAAATTGATTGTGTAGCTTAAGATGATATGGACATAAAGCGCGAAAAATGCTAATATAGCAGATATTGACTTGCATTGGATTTGTGCCATAAATGCTAAAAAGTTAGCATTTAGAGACAATGACCAGGTAAACAAAACCAAAGCATTGATTGATGTCTTACCTTGTCCATAGACTGCTTACAGGGTAAGGAAACCAATATGTCAGTTTGTAATTTGGTTGAACTATCCCTTTAAGTCTAAACCAAGACTTAAACCCTGGGGTGTATTAACTAGGAACCAAACAAAACCAAGTAGAAGCAAACGTAAGCAAACGGAACGAAACGGGAGGGACCTACCTGAATTTGTCCAATAGAAACTCTCCCACCTGTTTGCAACGGTTTGGACTAATGATTACACCCTTTCTGGCCACAACAGGAATGACAGAGATTATACAAGGCCTTTACTTGGAATAAACCATTTGCACTAATCAAATATCAATGGCTTAAATAAATAGATGTACACCTGTGATACAAGTCACTATTCAATGTCTGACGTCGGGAGATGATGTGTAAACTGGCCACTAGGGGCAACAGTGAGCACTGTTACCTTGAAGTAGGCTTTGGTTTTGCTAGGGCATTGTGGACAGGGATGGCACATGGGCTTTAGCGTTTATATTGCAGATAGATTGTAACTTCCATCAATGTAATTGTCTGCTTCACTTCCAATCCCCCATATGTTTTTTTCTTCTTTTTTTCTCGCATATATATATACATATATATATATATATATATATATATATATATATATATATATATATATATATATATATATATATAGCATTTGATCCCCTGCTGATTTTGTACGTTTGCCCACTGACAAATAAATGATCAGTCTATAATTTTAACGGTAGGTTTATTTGAACAGTGAGAGACAGAATAACAACAAGAACATCCAGAAAAACGCATGTCAAAAATGTTATAAATTGATTTACATTTTAATGAGGGAAATAAGTATTTGACCCCCTTTCAATCAGAAAGATTTCTGGCTCCCAGGTGTCTTTTATACAGGTAAGGAGCTGAGATTAGGAGCACACTCTTAAAGGGAGTGCTCCTAATCTCAGTTTGTTACCTGTATAAAAGACACCTGTCCACAGAAGCAATCAATCAATCAGATTCCAATCTGTCCACCATGGCCAAGACCAAAGAGCTCTCCAAGGATGTCAGGAACAAGATTGTAGACCTACACAAGGCTGGAATGGGCTACAAGACCATCGCCAAGCAGCTTGGTGAGAAGGTGACAACAGTTGGTGCGATTATTCGCAAATAGAAGAAACACAAAATAACTGTCAATCTCCCTCACCTCGTGGAGTTGCAATGATCATGAGAACGGTGAGGAATCAGCCCAGAACTACACGGGAGGATATTGTCAATGATCTCAAGGCAGCTGGGACCATAGTCACCAAGAAAACAATTGGTAACACACTACGCCGTGAAGGACTGAAATCCTGCAGCGCCCGCAAGGTCCCCCTGCTCAAGAAAGCACATATACAGGCCCGTCTGAAGTTTGCCAATGAACATCTGAATGATTCAGAGGAGAACTGGGTGAAAGTGTTGTGGTCAGATGAGACCAAAATCGAGCTCTTTGGCATCAACTCAACTCGCCGTGTTTGGAGGAGGAGGAATGCTGCCTATGACCCCAAGAACACCATCCCCACCGTCAAACATGGAGGTGGAAACATTATGCTTTGGGGGTGTTTTTCTGCTAAGGGGACAGGACAACTTCACCGCATCAAAGGGACGATGGACGAGGCCATGGACCGTCAAATCTTGGGTGAGAACCTCCTTCCTTCAGCCAGGGCATTGAAAATGGGTCGTGGATGGGTATTCCAGCATGACAATGACCCAAAACACACGGCCAAGGCAACAAAGGAGTGGCTCAAGAAGAAGGAAGCACATTAAGGTCCTGGAGTGGCCTAGCCAGTCTCCAGACCTTAATCCCATAGAACATCTGTGGAGGGAGCTGAAGGTTCGAGTTGCCAAAAGTCAGTCTCGAAACCTTAATGACTTGGAGAAGATCTGCAAAGAGGAGTGGGACAAAATCCCTCCTGAGATGTGTGCAAACCTGGTGGCCAACTACAAGAAACGTCTGACCTCTGTAATTGCCAACAAGGGTTTTGCCACCAAGTACTAAGTCATGTTTTGCAGAGGGGTCAAATACTTATTTCCCTCATTAAAATGCAAATCAATTTCTAACATTTTTGACATGAGTTTTTCTGGATTTTTTTGATGTTATTCTGTCTCTCACTGTTCAAATAAACCTACCATTAAAATTATAGACTGATCATGTCTTTGTCAGTGGGCAAACGTACAAAATCAGCAGGGAATCAAATACTTTTTCCCTCACTGTATACGCATATACATACATATCCTTTTAAAATATGTATATTTCACTTTATTACTTTCCAACCCCACCATCCCTTCCCTAATTGGAGTTAACTAGTGAACAACAATGCTTAGGCCTCTACTTCATGCTTATACATACTATATACATTTTATGGTCACAGTCAATAATTATATTTTGTTTGTTTTTACTCCTGAACTTCCTCTGATCATTTTCATGATATCCATCTGGTATGCTTCTATATGCCATATCTTTCTAACTGTGCTCTTTCACAAAAGCTCACAATATATAACCTATATACTTATTATGGACACAGCATGTCTTACACTAGTTATCTTGTTGTTATTAGTAGTTGTTATTAGTCCCATCCTTCAGCTCCATTCAACACCTCCCATCTATCTTTTAACACCATCCATTTTGGATTTCTATTTGCCATATATTTTTCAACTGTACTGTGATGTTTTACTAAACTTCTGAACCCTTCTATTCTCATTGTTTTTACAGTTTGTGAATTGAAAATAAATATTTTTGCTAAAAGTATTATTATATTATTGATCGATTGACAATGACTTTTCAGATCACCCAGTAGGGTCAGCTCCATGCAAATATTGCAATCCTTCAGCCATTCCTGGACCTGTGTCCAGAAACAAGCTACAAATAGACAGTACCAAAACAAATGATCTAATGATTCTGTCTCTTCACAGCCAAATCTGAAGAGCTGGGAAGATTGTATCCCTCATAAAAATAACATTCTATTGGTAGCAAGAATTTTATATAATAATTTAAATTGAAATATTCTAAGTTTTGAATCCGGCGTCATTTTGCGTATCAGTTCATAAACACTATGCCATGGAATCGGTATGTCAAAAATCTCTTCCCAACTATTTTGCAATCTATATGGGACGGCTGTCAATCTTTTAGTCCTTAAATTAAACTGGTAAACTTTTTCATTTATCACAATTTTCTTTAACCAATTATGTTCTTTAATGCAATGCCGACAGACAAGTTCCTTACTTTTTCCTCCTTCCACTTTCCTCTTCCATTTTTGCGGTAATGCTGCAATTATTTGGTTGTAATTTTGGGTAGAGCAGACATTTCCATATGTTTTTGTTAGCTGCATGTGCGACATAACTCTACCATTCCTACCGATAATATAATTTACGAAGATTATACCTTTTTTAAACATTTTCTAAAAAAAGAACGTTTTGTTATCAATTAGTATATTTGAGTTTAACCACAATATTTGTTGCAATATTTGTTCTGTCATTTCTGGAGGATTAAATTGAAATTGCAACAAACTTTCTATGGCTTGTTTTAGAAATAGTGATATTTGGGAGATGATTTCCTTTTCAAATACCTGAAAGTGAGGGCTTGTAATCTGAATAAAGGGAAAAAGTCCCTTCTTGAACATTGGGTGAGACAATCTTAGTAGTTTGCTAGAGAACCAGTTCGGATTTAAGTATAATTGTTGTATGACTGAAGCTTTTAGTGATAGGTCTAATGTTTTAATATTTAATAATTTCTGTCCTCCTAATTCATATTCATTATATAAATAGGCCCGTTTAATTTTGTCTGGCTTGCCGTTCCAAATAAAATGGAATATTTATTTCTCATATCATTTAAAAAACTGTTCGCTAGGCGTAGGCAAGACCATAAGCAAATAGATAAACTGGGATAATACTAAAGAGTTAATCAGGGTGATTTTTCCACAAATTGACAGGTATTTACCTTTCCATGGTAGCAAGATCTTATCTATTTTTGCTAACTTTCTATTTTAAAAAATTGTAGTGAGATCATTAATTTCATTTGGGATATGTATTCCGAGTATGTCCACATCACCATCAGACCATTTTATTGGTAAACTACATGGTAATGTAAATTTTTTATTTTTTAGTGATCCAATACGTAATATAGTACATTTGTCATAATTTGGTTGTAATCCAGAGAGGTTAGAAAATGTATCTAGATCCTCTATGAGGCTGTGGAGGGATTCTAGTTGTGGATTTAAAAGAAAACATGAATCATCAGCGTACAATGACACCTTTGTTTTTAAGCCCTGGATTTCTAATCCCTTGATATTATTGTTGGATCTGATTTTAATAGCTAACATCTCGATGGCAATAATAAATAGATATGCCGATAGTGGACAACATTGTTTCACTCCTCTTGACAGTTTAAAACTTCCGAGAGAAATAGCTATTATTTACTATTTTACACCTAGGGTTACTATACATGATTTTAACCCAATTAATAAGAGATTGTCCAAAATTGAAATGCTCCAGGCATTTATATATAAACCCCAGTCGTACTTTATCAAATGCCTTTTCGAAGTCTGCTATGAATAGCAGGCCTGGTTTCCCAGATTTTTCATAGTGTTCTATTGTTTCCAGTACTTGCCTTATATTATCTCCAATGTATCGCCCATGTAAAAAACCTGTCTGATTAGAATGAATAATGTCCGACAATACCTTTTTAATTCTATGCGATATACATTTTGCTAGAATTTTTGCATCACAACACTGAAGTGTAAGGAGCCGCCAATTTTTTTAATGGACTGGATCTTTATATTTTCCACTTGTATCCTGTTTCAGTAATAATTAAATCAGACCTTCTTCTTGAGTGTCTGATAATCTACCATTTACATAGGAGTGGTTAAAACATGCTAATAACGGTCCTCCGAGTATATCAAAAAAGGTTTGGTATACCTCGACTGGTATGCCATCCAACCCTGGAGTTTTCCCAGACTTAACGTCTTTAATTGCATCCAGAAGTTCCTCCTCTGTAATTTCACCTTCACATGAGTCTTTCTGTATGGCTGTTAATTTTACATTATCAATAGAAAAAAATTCTCTACAATTTGCTTCAGTTAGAGGAGATGGAGGCGACTGAAACGAAAACACATGCTTAAAGTACTTTGTTTCCTCCTTCAAAATATCATTTGGTTAATCATGGGTGACTCCGTCATTTGTAACCAGTTTCAATAAATTCTTTTTGGTAGCATTCCTATGTTGAAGATTAAAAATGAATTTGGTGCATTTTTCCCCATATTCCATCCAGTTTGCTTTATTTTTTATAATATATCTTTCTTGAATAAGTTTCTCAATTTCTTTTAGTTTTTCCTCTAATTTATTCTGAGCCTCCATGTTACAGTTTTTATTGCTATCTATCTGTTCTGTTAGACCTTCTATTTCCTTTGTTAGTGTGGACTCTTTTGACCTAAATTGCTTTTGTTTTCGAGATGAGTACTGAATTGCATGGCCTCTAAAGGCACATTTAAAAGTATCCCATACAATAAGGGGATTTGCTGTACCTATGTTATGTTGAAAAAAATCAGTTATAAATTCCTCTGTCCTAGTTAAAAACAAGTTATCATCCAATAGGCTTTGATTAATTTTCCAAAATCCTCGCCCACGTGGAAATTCAGTAAGAGTAATGTATATGCCAATTATATGATGGTCCGACCGCATTCTGTCCCCTATCAACACTTTTTAAACTTTTGGTGCCAACGAGAATGACATAAGAAAGAAGTCAAGACGACTAGCTTGATTGAGTTTCCGCCGTGTACAGTGAGGGAAAAAAGTATTTGATCCCCTGCTGATTTTGTACGTTTGTCACGGATTCAGCCGAGGCTGCTCCTCCTCCTTGCTCGGGCAGGCTTCGGCGTTCGTCGTCCCCGGAGTACTAGCTGCTGCCGATCGATGTTTCGGTGTTTGTCTTGTGTGGTCTTTATTGTGTATACCTGTTTCCCATTATGTTGGATTGTACTCCCTATATTTACCCATGTCTCTCATTTGGTTATTTTGTGTGTGATTGTTCGTTTGTCATTCCGGCAGTTCCTTGTATGTACGGGTCGTTGTGTTTTTCCCTCTCTGTTTTGGAGGTTTGTTGTTTTGTACGTTATTTTCTTACTGTATTCAGTAAAGAACGTTGTCCGCCACTCAGTCTCCTGCATTTGACTTCTCTACCGCATACACGTCGCCTGACAGAATCACACACCACAACATGGAGTCAGCAGGAGCGGCGATGCCAGATGGATCACTGGAGGAGCGCGTATCACAACAAGCGGCCATGATCCAGGCTCTTGGCACCGCCATGGAAGGGGTGATGAACACCTTGGAGCGATGGGAAAGAGGAGGTTTGCCCACACCTCCTCCGAGGATACCACCACCATCAGCTCTACCCATCGCCTCACCTCCGGAGTCCAGTGGGATTCGGCTCTCGCTCCCGAGGGCTTATGATGGCACCGCGGCCGGGTGTCAGGGGTTCCTGCTCCAAGTGGAACTCTACCTGGCAACCATCCACCCGGTGCCCTCGGGATACGAGAGCGTGTCCGCCCTCATCTCCTGTCTGTCCGGCAAGGCACTGGAGTGGGCCAACGGCGAGTGGGGGGGAATAGACGCCGCTACAGTAAACTATGCGGAGTTCACCCAGAGGTAAGTTACAACCTCTACCCGTTCCACAACGGCCATGGTCTCACCTATCGGTGGATTTTGTCACGGACCTTCCCTCCTCCCAAGGGAATACCACGATCTTGGTCGTTGTGGATCGGTTTTCTAAGGCCTGCCGTCTCATTCCTATGCCAGGTCTTCCTACAGCCTTACAAATGGCCGACGCCCTGTTTACTCACGTCTTCCAGCACTACGGGGTGCCTGAGGATATAGTGTCTGATCTGGGTCCCCAGTTCACGTCTAGAGTCTGGAGGGCGTTTATGGAACGTTTGGGGGTCTCGATTAGCCTTACCTCGGGTTTTTTTACCCTGAGAGTAATGGGCAGGTGGAGAGAGTCAACCAGGATGTGGGTAGGTTTCTGATGTCCTATTGCCAGGACCGGCAGGAGGAGTGGTCGGGGTATATCCCCTGGGCAGAGATAGCCCAAAACTCACTCCGCCACTCCTCGCATCAGAGCCAGATCGAAGCCCCTGCGGTGGATGAGTGGTTTCGGCGCTCGGAGGAAACCTGGAACGCTGCACATATCCATCGGCGAGCGCCGATCGCCACCGCAGTGAGGCTCCGGTTTATGCACCGGGAGATCGGGTCTGGCTCTCGACCCGAAACCTGCCCCTTCGCCTGCCCTGCCGGAAGCTGGGTCGGCGGTTTGTGGGGCCATTTAAAGTCCTGAGGAGATTGAACGAGGTATGTTATAGGTTACAACTGCCCATTAATTACCGCATTAACCCCTCGTTCCATGTGTCTCTCCTCAGGCCGGTGGTAGCTGGTCCACTCCAGGAGAATGAGATACGAGAGGCTCCTCCGCCCCCACTAGACATCGAGGGGGCTCCGGCGTACTCAGTCCGTTCCATCGTGGATTCGAGGCGTCAGATGGGGGGTCTGCAGTATCTTGTGGAGTGGGAGGGGTACGGTCCGGAGGAACGGTGCTGGGTCCCTAGGAGGGACATCCTAGATCCCTCCCTGTTGAGGGATTTCCACCGGATTTCCACGGATTCAGCCGAGGCTGCTCCTCCTCCTTGCTCGGGCAGGCTTCGGGCGTTCGTCGTCCCCGGAGTACTAGCTGCTGCCGATCGATGTTTCTGTGTTTGTCTTGTGTGGTATTTATTGTGTACACCTGTTTCCCATTATGTTGGATTGTACTCCCTATATTTACCCATGTCTCTCATTTGGTTATTTTGTGTGTGATTGTTCGTTTGTCATACCGGCAGTTCCTTGTATGTACGGGTCGTTGTGTTTTTCCCTCTCTGTTTTGGAAGTTTGTTGTTTTGTACGTTATTTTCTTACTGTATTCAGTAAAGAACGTTGTCCGCCACTCAGTCTCCTGCATTTGACTTCTCTACCGCATACACGTCGCCTGACAACGTTTGCCCGCTGACAAAGACATGATCAGTCTATAATTTTAATGGTAGGTTTATTTCAACAGTGAGAAACAGAATAACAACAAAAAAATCAAGAAGAACACATGTCAAAAATGTTATAAATTGATTTGCATTTTAATGAGGGAAATAAGTAGTTGACCCCTCTGAAAAAAATGACTTAGTACTTGGTGGCAAAACCCTTGTTGGCAATCACAGAGGTCAGACGTTTCTTGTAGTTGGCCACCAGGTTTGCACACATCTCAGGAGGGATTTTGTCCCACTCCTCTTTGCAGATCTTCTCCAAGTCATTAAGGTTTCAAGGCTGACGTTTGGCAACTCAAACCTTCAGCTCCCTCCACAGATTTTCTATGGAATTAAGGTCTGGAGACTGACTAGGCCACTCCAGGACCTTAATGTGCTTTTTCTTGAGCCACTCCTTTGTTGCCTTGGCCATTTGTTTTGGGTCATTGTCATGCTGGAATACCCATCCACGACCCATTTTCAATGCCCTGGCTGAGGGGAGGAGGTTCTCACCCAAGATTTGACGGTACATGACCCCGTCCATCGTCCCTTTGATGCGGTGAAGTTGTCCTGTCCCCTTAGCAGAAAAACACCCCCAAAGCATAATGTTTCCACCTCCATGTTTGACGGTGGAGATGGTGTTCTTGGGGTCATAGGCAGCATTCCTCCTCCTCCAAACACGGCGAGTTGAGTTGATGCCAAAGAGCTCGATTTTGGTCTCATCTGACCACAACACTTTCACCCAGTTCTCCTCTGAATCATTCAGATGTTCATTGGCAAACTTCAGATGGGCCTATATATGTGCTTTCTTGAGCAGGGGGACCTTGCGGGTGCTGCAGGATTCCAGTCCTTCACGGCGTAGTGTGTTACCAATTGTTTTCTTGGTGACTATGGTCCCAGCTGCCTTGAGATCATTGACAAGATCCTCCCGTGTAGTTCTGGGCTGATTCCTCACCGTTCTCATGATCTTTGCAACTCCACGAGGTGAGATCTTGCATGGAGCCCCAGGCCGAGGGAGATTGACAGTTCTTTTGTGTTTCTTCCATTTGCGAATAATCGCACCAACTGTTGTCACCTTCTCACCAAGCTGCTTGGCGATGGTCTTGTACCCCATTCCAGCCTTGTGTAGGTCTACAATCTTGTCCCTGACATCCTTGGAGAGCTCTTTGGTCTTGGCCATGGTGGAGAGTTTGGAATCTGATTGATTGATTGCTTCTGTGGACAGGTGTATTTTATACAGGTAACAAACTGAGATTAGGAGCACTCCCTAATCTCAGCTCGTTACCTGTATAAAAGACACCTGGGAGCCAGAAATCTTTCTGATTGAGAGGGGGTCAAATACTTATTTCCCTCATTAAAATAAAAAATCAATTTATAACATTTTTGACATGCGTTTTTCTGGATGTTTTTGTTGTTATTCTGTCTCTCACTGTTCAAATAAACCTACCATTAAAATTATAGACTGATCATGTCTTTGTCAGTGGGCAAACATACAAAATCAGGAGGGGATCAAATACTTTTTCCCTCACTGTATATCTCACTAGATCAGGATATTTAAGCCTCCATATATCTACTAGTTCTAATGTATCCATGACATTCACGATTTCCTTAAGAGCATGAGGGTGATTGTTTGTAGTGTGATTTCCTTTATGGTCCATTGAGCTATTTAAAACGGTATTATAATCTCCCACCATAATAATAGAGTCTTGAATTGCTTGCAAGGTCGATAATTTATTATATGTATTTTCAAAGAAGTGTGGATCATCATTATTTGGTCCATAAAGGTTAATGAGACATATTTGTTTATGGTCCAATAACATATTTAAAATAATCCATCTACCTTGCAAGCAATCTATCTGTTTGGACAATTTGCACATTCGGATCGAAATTACTGTCATCACCCCTTTTGTGTTTCTTAGCCCATGGAAGAAGTATATTTCGCCCCCCCCCCCCCCATTCATTTTTCCACGCAACTTCATCTAGAATTGTTGAATGGGTTTCCTGTAAACAATAGATATTATATTCCTTCTCTTTGAGCCATGTAAATATTGTTCTTCTTTTGTTATTATCTGCTAAGCCATTACAATTATAACTGGCTATACTTATTTCACCACATACCATAATGTGATACACGTTTCAAATCTATTTGTCATTATATATGTTTGTAAATTTACCAATAGAAAATACCATAGTGATTGAGTGTCCATATAGCTGTACCATGATATTTGCAATGTTAATAAATAACCCTCCAATTGTTCTCCACTAATTCCCCCGCTAAAACCCCTCCCCATCCCAAGTTGGGCCGTCATCCCAGTGATCAGCATACCACCCCTGTCCCCTCGGATCCCTATGCCCCCGAGGGGCCAGGACTCATCAATTGAAAACATCACATAGTGCCACCCACAAAACAGAAGCAGGTCAACCGCCAAAAGCATTTCCAATGCTCTCACCTCAATATATTTATATAGCTATTTAAAAAATATCTATTCAAAATATCTTGCATATCTTATTTTCCATCATTATCAATTAATGTGCGTAAAAATGTTGTCAGTTCATGCGTAGGATTTTAACCTATAACCCAAATTGCCATTGTATTACATTACATTTTTAACAAGCAACTACCACTTCAGCAAAGATGTTTTAGATATGTTTGTTTTAAGCCTAAACCAAACCTTAACCCTTCCCTTAACCATTCGGAGTTAATACCTAAACTTAACCTTAAACACTTCAAAATGTGACGTTTGGAACAACTTCGAAGTTTGAAGTTTGAGAAACATGGATGAACGTCTAATTCTGACGGGAGACTGTGAGAGCTTGTTGCAGTACTAGCCTACACATAAACACATTCAGGTAACACATCCAATTACCATAAATGCACACTCCAATAATAGTGTTAAACCCTGTCTAAGCCAGTAAATAAACAGGAGTACACATTAGGCCTTCTCACCCGCTTGGGATTTAGCAGCATTGCGTTAACTAAACACACAGAAGAGTCTGTTCCTCTGCTCAGAGGTCATGGCTAGAAGGGATCCAGCTTTTGTCAAATTAAAGTCTAGCTAATCCTAACCCTAACCATTTTCCTAACCTTAACCTAATTATCTTAACCTGCTACGTTAGTTCTCCTAACCTGCTGAGTAAATTCTCCTAACCTGCTGCGAAAAGTCAAATCTGACCTTAATTTGACAAAAGCTAGGCCCCTTCTAGCCATGACCCTGTTCAGATGTTGCTGACGCATGCCAGATTATACAATGCCTGGATAGGTATTTCACATATCAGCTAACCACATACTATGGTATAGCAATCTGGTGCCCGACTGCACAGTCGATGATGCAGCATGCCACCATTGGTTGATGCATGTAACTTCTGAGCACCGGTAGAAGTAGCAATAATTTCACCTTTTCAATTAGCCTACGAGGATTCAATGCCAACAAGTTCTAACCATTACTTAATATAGAAATAGTGATTTGATTACCAACACGTGTACTTTGTAGCAGGAGTTGGAACCAAAATTATTTTCCAGAACCATTATTTTTTTCATTCTGTTCTACTGTTCAGGCCAGCAAAATAAAGTTCTGAACCGGTTCAAACCCCCAATTTTTATATATTTTATTTAGTTAGACATTAAATTACTTCACCAATCAGTGCAGATAGAGCAGCTTGCTATGGAGCGGGCAAGATATCGTTGTTTACATGCATTGGACAGACAAGTGTAGGGCATGAGATACAAGTGAATTTTTGCTGGTGGGGAGAGAGCCAGAGAGGGTGGAGGAGGAGGTTTGGCTTGAAGCGCTGGGGATCTTATTATGACATGCATTATTTGAATTAAGCCCACAGAATTCTACCTAAGGAGGAGCAGCTTCTATGAAGGAACTTTGAATGTCTTTGAACTTCCAAGAGTTGGCTTAACGTTGGACCAGAGTTAGCTAGCTAGCTAACAAGCTTGTGTGTGATGAGCAGCACCAGAATTAAAATAAAAACAATTCTTACCTTTTTGTTGTTAATAAATTCAATGTGAAACACAATAACTATAGTATCCTTAGCATTGAAAAAGTTAATCCATTCTTCTCTAATAAAAAATCTCTCTCCCTAATTTCTGAATCACGCTTGTAACATCAGTAGGCTACAGTAGCCTATGCTTCGGGGGGGAGGGGCAGGTAGCCTGTACACGCATAAACACTGGCAAAGATTTTCAGCTGGCAGGCAGACACTGGAATACGTTTCTGAGTGACATAGTGAGGGCTTTGTTTAGTTTTTTGTGGGACTGGAAAAAAATGCCCGGAACGTAAAATAACATTATTAACCGGTTCCCATGCTGAATAAAATAATGGTTCTGTTCCGGAAAAGTATAGATCACTTTCAGTCCCGGTTCGGATTCTGTTCCTTGAAAATGTTTGTTATTTTCCGGTTTTCTGTTCTGTTCCCTGAACCAGTTCCAACTCCTGCTTTGTAGTGGTAACATTAATATCTAAAACACATGATTAATAGAGTGAAGCTAGCGGAGCAACAAACAAATGTTTGGTGCCAAAACCAATTGAATGACATTTTAGTAATTCAATAACTGCATCCAACTACATACATCCGGGTTTCTGAGATAAGTAAAAAATATATTCTAATTGCTACAATTCATGCTTTGATTCATGTACAAATCAAAGCAATGTTTTGGGTGTGGATCAAAACTAAACTTAATTTGAATTCAAATGAGCTAATTCTCTCTATCCCAGAGCCACAGTTGCAGTACTTGTGATTGAATAGTGGTGCATCCAGCAGTTTGAAGAGAGGAGAGTGGGCATTTGAGGAAGTAGAGGAGGGGAGGGAGGGCGATGGTAGAGATGCGCCCAGACACAGCCAAATGGCAGCCCTAACCCCTGGGGCTCGGCTGCACCCTCTGTCTTTGTGTTTACTTCATTTCCTGGAGTAAAAATAAACTACACCCATCTCATGGGGATTGGAGGAGAGAGGAGAGAGTTGGGTTTTGGGAGCGGAACATTGGAGATTGTGTCTGGGTATTTCGCACACACACACACACACACACACACACACACACACACACACACACACACACCAGGGAGTTCTAAAGTCATTTCAGGTTGAGGAACAAACTAAAGTATATCTGCCATTTCCACCATCCACTCTTCCTTGGAGTGATCTCTCCAGGAAACATTATGTTGGCAGGTAGAGAGAGAAACCAGGTCACCAAGTAGAGGAGGTGAGGGGAGAGAGAAGAAGTAGAGAGCGGTGTAAAGATTTCAGGGGCTTACCGATGTCCCACTGTTCCTGCGTATCAAATCATTGCTGTGTGTATCATATATTTGTGTAGCATTGAGAACCCAGGATTCATTCTCATGCTCCTACCAGCACTCTGCAAACTAAAGCCAGCCAAACATATTACTAGACCACAACAGTAACTTAGTTCTGGAGCAGCAGTCACAGTTAAGCTTCAGGTCTCAGGATTGGTGATGTTACCAGATACGCTAGTATTTTCAACTAAAATATCTGCATCATATAAGATCATATTGCATATGTAGGCCTACACCATATCAGATAAGTAATACTTAGGCAAGGAGTTTTTCCTGACCTCATGACCTGAGCAGGAAAAAGTCAAGGCTATAACTTGGACCCACAGGTTTTCCTGGTTAAGTCACACATGGTCAGGAAAAACTATCTTTCTTTCTCTCTCTCACTGCTTGTGGTTTTGGGGTTAATCCAGTGTTTCCCAACCTCGGTCCTCGGGACCCCAAGGGGTGCACGTTTTGGTTTTTGCCCTACCACTACACAGCTGAATCAAATAATCAACTTATCATCAAGCTTTAATTATTTGAATGAGCTGTGTAGTGCTAGGGCAAAAACCAAAACGTGCACCCCGTTGGGGTCCCAAGGACCGAGTTTGGGAAACACTGGATAAATCTTTCCTTTCTCTTTCTATAGTGACATCAACTTCTGTCATCACGGAACACTTACTCAGGTAAGAAGTAATGATTGAATGACACAAACGCTTGACGGACAGGCCGTGTGCCCTTCCCTCCTTCTCCCCAGATGAATAATTCAGGTGCATTCTGGGAGAAACCATTATCCTGAACTGAAAAAGGCAAGGTGATACGGGTAGTAAACCTATTCCCTTCCCCTGTGGCCTGTCATTCTCCCTCTGCCATTACTACCAGGAACCTTACCGGGAGCCTGGATAGTACCTCTCATCTCAGTGCGCTCACCCACCCCTACCATTCACCGCCGGGAGGAAGAGTTAGAGGAGAGGCTCCATTGTCATCCTCACTCACCTCAGACCTGCAGGTAAAGATGAAGCCGTACCCCAGGTATTTTTCTGTATTGAACTGTTAACAGGTAGTCAAGGTTTCTAATAGCTCTCTAGCTCTGACAGACTGTTATATGTTGATAGTGTATGGACCTGACGGACCACAGTGCGAGTAAGGACAAATTAATTGGTTACACCTGTTTAGATGATAGATTACAAACAAAGAGATAATTGGATTCTACTTTAATCTATTGTGTTAATATACACTGTATTGTGTTCAACTACTGTTATTGGACATGTGGTGGATGTTTCTTTTGTCTTGGTGTTTTGTTTCCAGGAAAATTGGTGGTTGTTGAGGGTCTTTTTCATTGTAATATAATTACAGATTTAAAGGGATCAATAGAGCAACATTATTCCTTTCCTGTCTGTCAGATTTCCATAACATGCGAAATGAACCTACAGCTTTCTTCCATTTGGTTCCTAGTGAATACATCTCTGGTGTCAGAAAGGCTCAAACCGTTTTGGACTATATCCTTCCCAAAATATATTAGAGAGCTTGAGCCAGCTCTTTCCTGCCTAGTCTGAAAAAAAAGAGAGAAAATTATTTTTGTATAAATTCCAGAAGAGGGTGGTGAAGGGGTCTCTTATGGGTCACCGGTATCACTTCCTCATTACTATTTCATAAAGGTGGGCTTTATATGTGTGACAGGCAGGTGCACTGGAGTTTTAGGGATTGACATAAGTAGGCCTACCTGACAACCTGCTGTTTGGAGAAACTCCTGGCCCCATTCAGGCGGATATTACAGAATGTTCCGATAGAAATGTATTGTGTAGAACAGATATCATTGTTTTCCAGATAGAATAGGGAATTGTGTCAGCCCTATTCATTCTATTTATATCTGCAATGCTCAGAAGGTTTCACATCACTGAATACACCCCATGTGTAACGGACATGGAGTGGTTTGGTCCTGCCCGAGGTGTATGTGCATCACTCAGCAGGTGTGTAACCCAAGTGAAAGATGTGCTGACATCTACACAGGTGATGTGTTACTTTACACTGTAGAACTGTTACACTGAAATACAGTACTGTTCAAATCCATCAAGACTTAGACTTATTTCTGCATCCTGGTGTGTGTGTGCATGCGTGTGTGCCTGTTCATGGCAGTTAGGCTCATTAGCATGTTCACAATTATAATTATACTGCCTGAGAGTAAGACACTCCCCTTTTTAAGCATGTCACCTGCTCATTTGGCTTTAGCAGCTGGCACAGACCCTACAATTTTGGCCAATTCTGCCTCTTATTGGAGTACCACTGTATGGGGAAATGTGTGAAGCTGTGAAAATCACTGGTAATCATGGGGGTGTCTCAAGAATTCCCTAATCAATAGTGTGGTGGATAGATTAGGGTAGAGTATATTGTTTATTATTGTTTATTATGAAGGAATACTCTGCACTTCAGAGAAATGTTACAGCTATACTGTCCTACACTACAGGCATATTCAGAATATTCCGGAAACAGTTCAATAGTTGGAACATCTTACAGTAGCATTGGCAGTATAGCAGTATTCCACAGCCAGATGTCAATTCCGACCAACAAGGGCATATTCTAGAAACTGAATTTAGTGGAAAGCGGCCAGTGCTACAGAGGAATATTCCAGAACAGAAGGTGGCTGATCCTGATAGGACTAGAACAGAACAGCTGTAATGGGAGAGAAGCCATGAGTGTGAAAGCAGATCAAGCAGGACGGTGTTGACTTACTGCCTCGTCATGACACTATACAAAAGCTGTGAGAGTAGGAATATGTTCATGTTCAGTGCAACGCTATGCAATTAACCATAGAGGGGATTTGGACCATAGCCTAATTTGGAAGGGAATATGAAAACGGTGGTTGGAAAGAGTTGTCACAGTGTGTGGATCATGATTATTTAGTAAATAAATAGGGCTGAGTTTTACCTGACCACGTGACTAGGGAAAACTCCTGACCCTACTAGCTAGGGAAAGGATAAACAATGTGCTCGACTCCATCTTATATGAACTTAGATCGGGTGCTGAATCCTTGTATATAATCCAAAGAACAGAAATAGGACAGGACTCCTGTGAATAACCTTAAATGAGCATATTTTTATTGCCGCAGGAACGTTTCGGGTATGAGCCCTTCTTCAGCGTGCATAGGAGGCAATGGCAATCAATGTTACGACAACACCTTACTAGTTAGGGACCATTTGTCGTAGTCATTACAGCATGATTATCTGATTGCTTGTAATCAGCTATTGTATTTGATGATTGTGTAACACTATCACACTTACGTGTATAGTATTCATAAAGGTGTTATATGCCTTATACTGTAAAGGCATTAAACAACACTGATATCATATAGGCAGCAGGCTATGCTATAGGAATAACACTAAAGTCAACTCTTACCTTAATGCTTACAAGCTATCAAGAAACTCCCTTTAGTGTGTATGGAAAGATAAACTACTTTATCACCTCAACAGTCGTGCTGATGTAGGGCAGGCATAGAGATAGCCGGCCAATTAGTCCTTTTTATATGCATGGAGGGAAAGCAGGCCTGTTTACTTGATGTTTACATGTATATGTGGCATAATAAGATTTATATCTGAATACAGGCTAGGCTACTGATGCTTGACCCTGTGTTACATGATAAGGAGCCTTGTGTTGCATAGAATCGATGTTCACTTGAGCTGTTATTACCACACACAACCGTTCTGGCCTGCCTGTGGGCATTCATTCAAATTTTTGTGGAAATGATTTACAATTCGGTGGCTGTGAATGTGTTTAGTGTCACATGTATCGCCTCCCCTAGTAAATAAGATGAGTTATGGAATAGGCTTCAGTTCCGACAGCTCAGTTGTACTGTCTATTGTGTCTGACAATAGGCATTTCCCCACATTTCCAAGGAGAGTTGAGTGAATTCCCAGTCCAAACCCAATAGGGGTAATGGCATGGGTTGCTTCATCCCATTGAGTCCACTTTTACTTCCAACACTTGTCAACTTCGCTTTCTCTACTGGCTGCTGCGGCAGTTTTAGTTTGAATGACAGACAATAAAGGTCAATTAAATTCTAGGCCATCTGTCTGAGGCGAATAGGGGATTAAATTTGCGGGCCATGCACAGTATGGCTGGACTATGCTGTGTGAGCCTCTCTCCAATATGTCATGTGGTCATGCCACTTGGACCATGTCAACTGGAATTTATCATTTTTCATTCATTAAATTAAATGAATCTGAGGGGTTTGACTGCTAATACAAAGATAGCCCATAATTGAGCAACATAGACGTTCAATTTAAGTTAATCAAGACAATGCAATCAGAGGACTCCTAGTGTCACTGTGCCAATGGTTGGGCAATATTTGGGTGTCTTATTATTTGCGTATACCATTAGCCTCCCAAATTGAGATGGTTGATGATAATTTTGAGGTTTTAAATTAAAATATATTAAAAGTATGCTAGACTAGTCCTAATTAGACCTA
This sequence comes from Coregonus lavaretus, assembly GCF_964263955.1. Lineage (NCBI taxonomy): Eukaryota > Metazoa > Chordata > Actinopteri > Salmoniformes > Salmonidae > Coregonus > Coregonus lavaretus. The sequence continues at coordinate 44,690,304 of NC_139995.1, read as the reverse complement.
GGCTATATACACATGATGTCTCTTTTTTGTTGATTACTTTTTCCATGGCATGTAAATGAAGAGAAGCTTGTGCACGAACAGGAGGGACACAGAGCCAGAAGGAAGAGGGCTCTGATTCTGATGTGCTCATTTCACTGTTCACTGACGCCGTGACGATAAACTGGCAGGCAGCGCTACGCAGCGGACTAGGATGCTCTGTTCTCTCGCGCGCACACTCTCCTGTCTCCTGCTTTCCACGATCAACATGGAAGGGCTTAATTAATGCATGTGTCCCTCCTGCCCTGAAGCTAATGAATTTTAATTCGCCGTTTGAGACTGGACTTGCGTTTTTTTGGCCGCAAAAGCACTGGAATTTCCTTGTACAGAGTGGATAACACGGAGGTATCTGCCGAATAATACGTCTTCAGAAAAGGTACGTATTTTTTTGCATGGAATAGGGTCTGAAGTTAGCATGTTAGCTTAGCTACACCGGGTTTGAAAGGGTTTTTGTAATGTCGTTTGTTTTCATTATTTCTATACCAGAACAATATAACTAATTGACAGTGTCCATTTCATTTTTTTACAAACCGTATTGCCAAGTTTGTCCTTCATATTCCCTGCTATTTTGTTGAGCATATCTCAGAACAGCTTTGCGTAGCCTATTTCACATTTATCATGACAATATCAATAGCCTACTGAACGAGATACATGCTTGTCATTTGGACCGAAGTTCGGTGGCTACATTGGTATCCTTTCACAGAATTCGTCGCGCGGGATCAAACGCCGGGCAAAATGCCCCAGACCGTGTACCCAGGCCGGAGCGACCATCAGTGAGCTTTGTAACCCATTGTAACCTAGCAATAACGCCAGCTGTTTCTTCTGAGCATAGTGAGGACTATATGACCGCAATGCATTGCTCCATTTCCACAATGAGCGCCTAGAGCCGGGCTGTCATTTTACACCGTTTTTTTTTTGGGGGGGGGATTTTACGAAATAGGCCTACGCCTACCTCAGTGTGTTCAAGGAGAAAAAAGGATACGTTTGGTGAAGGGTATTGTTCAAGTGTCACGAATCTATTTATATCGATGTCACTTGGGACATTTATCAAATTAATCATGATGTAGCCTATTCTTCTGCATAGGATACAGTTCCATATGGATAGCAAATGAAAACAGTAAGGAGGAATGATAACACTACACTCTTAGAAAAAAAGGTGCTATCTAGAACCAAAAAGGGTTCATCAGCTGTCCCAATAGGAGACACCTTTGAATAACCCCTTTTGGTTCCAGGCAGAACCCATTTGGGTTCCATGTAGAACCATTTCCACAGAGGGTTCAACATGGAACCCAAAAGAGTTCTACCTGGAACCAAAAAGGGTTCTCCTATGGGGACAGCCGAATAACCCTTTTGGAACCCTTTTTTCTAAGGGTGTAAGCTAATGGTTGGTGCTTTCTGCATTAATGTGTTTATTTTCAGTGCTAAAGATGATTGTAATGCTCTATCCTTATTATCCATGGAATTTGAGAGATTTTATAAGCTCTCACGAATATTCAGGCAATATGACCTTTTTCAGCTTCTTCTTGTTTTCTCTGCGGGGCCTAGCACTCGCAGTTCAAGGACTTACACAACTGATTTGACCAAGTGATGCATTAGAGTGACAGCTTTGAATTCATGCAGCTTATCCCTGTGTTTTTGGCTCGGGCAGCATGTCATCTGTGGTGATATTCTAATACCTATGGCCGCATTTTACAGTTTAAAATGATTTCGAATTGTTTACAAATATGGCTGTGTCCCCTCTTTGTTGTAATGGCATGGTCGGGTCCATCATCCAGAAACATAGCCTAGTCTTGTGCCTTACATCCTTTGATAGACTAATGCTTTAACTTTGTATCCTCATAAAGCAACATTGTGTCCATTTTTATAGATGCATTATAGTTGTATTAGCTTTGCCTGTGCGTTTCGGTTTTAACACTCTTTTTCACTCAACTCTTTATTGTGTCCAAAAATGTCATCGATGCACTTTCCCTATTTTGAGAGGGAGATGGTTCTCTCCTTATTTTCCAATCATGAGACTCAGCAGATATCCAGCATTAGCTATGCCCTGTCATTTTTGCTGACACTGTGAATTTAATGATTAACAACTCTTACCTTGTGTAATAAGATTATTAAATGGTAGGTAGCATAAACGTAACCCCATGTAACATATGGATTTGCATTAGTATACACATCAAAAGTCCCAATGCAAAGTTACACCTCACTTTTCTATTTTTCAAGTTATTACATAAAACCGATGAGAATTCAAAACAATGCTGAAGTTATTTTGGAAAATGTTTTAACGGGGTGTGACGTAATATGGAGGACCCGGCAAGCCAGCCTATTTCCTATAATGTAAACAGAAATAACTTCAAATGTATAACTTCAAATTCAACCAAATTGTTTGCACTCATGACTACTGGTTTCAGTTACGTTTTCAGCCAACTTACAAGCAAAAACTTTATGAATTTATTGTTACAAATCAACTTGCAAGGTTGCTTGCCAACTAGCCTGCTAACGTTAGCCCTACCAGCCTGCTAACGTTATGTTAGCATGGCATGAGTCAGCCAGTTGCTATCAACCCCTAGCTTACAGCTACATTAAAGTAAACCAACGTTTTGGAAATACATAACGCATCTAACGTCAACCAGCTATCAAATAATGTTTTAAAGAATGTTAGTCATATGCAGTTATCTTAGCCAGCAAGCTAGCCAGCCAGTCAGCTAATGTTAGCTAATTAGCCAACTAACTATTAGCCTAGCCATCCTAGCCAACCACCATGGTTATGGTCGGCAAGCCAGAGCCCAACAACTGGAGACCAGCTAGAACACAACTAACACAACACAACTAAAACATAACGGCAGATCAAAAGCAAAGAGAGCAGAGACTTACAGATTGATGGCTGGGGCCCAGCCGATGGTAAAACTTTGAAAACAGTGCAGGCTGAGTTAGCTTCCAAAATGAAGAAGGAGGCGGGCGCTTCACTGGGCCGAGGGAGAGTCGGTGAGGGAAATCCAATAGCTATATAGCGAGAAAAATCCCAAATAGATAGATTCCGGATGTCAGTCAGCTAGCGCGGTAGCACTAAGCCAAGGCGGAAAAAGTTACAAAACTCCTGTAGCCTACTTCATAGAGAACATGCTGAAAAATGGACAAAACAAAAAGGAGAACGGACAAGGTACTACACAATTAGAGCAAGCAGGTATGATTTTCTCTTTCATTTTAAGTCCACATCAAGAAGGCACCAGAGCCTGCCGTGCTAACGGGTTCCAACTAGATAACACAGCCACAAAGCCTGTGAAGAGCATGAGGATGCTAACGTTAGCCAGCTTGAGCTAGCTAACTAGCTAGCATATGAACTCGGTAGCACAGAGTAGATTTTCCATATGACATTGAGAAATAGTGTATTGTGGGTAGTGTGTTGTGGGTAGTTTAGAAGATATCCGGAAATAAGTTCCCACGGGGGGCCAGTATGCACTCACTAATTGGAAGTCGATCTGGATAAGAGCGTCTGCTAAATGACTAAACTGTAAACTGTAAGTTAATAAATATGTAATAACCCAAAAACATAACTATGTTTGTAGTTATAGGTAAACAGATTGTGACTACAACTAAGTTACTAAGTCTTTGACCACACTGTGTTGTTACTTTGGTGAGTAAAAACTCATGCTTGCTACCCTTTAAGAAGGTAGATTTGATTATTGGTCTTGTCAGACAGAATTATTAAGTTATTACTGTGTTATTACAGTGTTATTAGTACTATTAATGTGTTTTTACAGTGTTATTACACACAACCTCTAAGATAGCTCTGTGTGACTGTGTAGCTGTGTAGCTGGGCTGAAGGAGTGAGCTCATCTCATTACCCCCTGCATGGTGGTGACGGTGACAACATTTCATAACTGACACTGACACATGCATGTCCTCCAACAGAGGACACTGACTAAAGCTGCCAAGCGATTGGATGAAGAGAAATGATATGAAGAAGACTAACAAAAGCATACTGCTATGCAATGCATCATTAGTGACTAACCTACAGTTGAAGTCGGAAGTTTACATACACTTAGGTTGGAGTCATTAAAACTTGTTTTTCAACCACTCCACAAATTTCTTGTTAACAAACTATAGTTTTGGCAAGTCGGTTAGGACATCTACTTTGTGCATGACACAAGTAATTTTTCCAACAATTGTTTACAGACAGATTATTTCACTTATAATTCACTGTATCACAATTCCAGTGGGTCAGAAGTTTACATACACTAAGTTGACTGTGCCTTTAAACAGCTTGGAAAATTCCAGAAAATGATGTCATAGCTTTAGAAACTTCTGATAGGTTAATTGACATCATTTGAGTCAATTGGAGGTGTACCTGTGGATGTATTTCAAGGCCTACCTTCAAACCCAGTGTCTCTTTGTTTGACATCATGGGGAAATCAAAATAAATCAGCCAAGACCTCAGGAAAAAAATTGTAGACCTCCACAAGTCTGGTTCATCCTTGGGAGCAATTTCCAAACGCCTGAAGGTACCACGTTCATCTGTACAAACAATAGTACGCAAGTATAAACACCATGGGACCACTCAGCCGTCATACCGCTCAGGAAGGAGACACGTTCTGTCTCCTAGAGATGAACGTACTTTGGTGTGAAAAGTGCAAATCAATCCCAGAACAACAGCAAAGGACCTTGTGAAGCTGCTGGAGGAAACAGGTACAAAATTATCTATATCCACAGTAAAACGAGTCCTATATCGACATAACCTGAAAGGCCGCTCAGCAAGGAAGAAGCCACTGCTCCAAAACCGTCATAAAAAAGCCAGACTACGGTTTGCAACTGCACAAATGTCCTCTGGTCTGATGAAACAAAAATATAACTGTTTGGCCATAATGACCATCGTTATGTTTGGAGGAAAAAGGGGAAGGCTTGCAAGCCGACGAACACCATCCCAACCGTGAAGCACGGGGGTGGCAGCATCATGCTGTGGGGGTGCTTTGCTGCAGGAGGGACTGGTGCACTTTACAAAATAGATGGCATTATGAGGAAGGAAAATTATGTAGATATTCAAGCAACATCTCAAGACATCAGTCAGGAAGTTAAATCTTGGTTGCAAATTGGTCTTCCAAATGGACAATGACCCCAAGCATACTTCCAAAGTTGTGGCAAAATGGCTTAAGGACAACAAAGTCAAGGTATTGGAGTGGCCATCACAAAGCCCTGACCTCAATCCTATAGAAAATATATGGCAGAACTGAAAAAGCGTGTGCGAGCAAGGAGGCCTACAAACCTGACTCAGTTACACCAGCTCTGTCAGGAGGAATGGGCCAAAATTCACCCAACTTATTGTGGGAAGCTTGTTGAAGGCTACCTGAAACGTTTGACCCAAGTTAAATAATTTAAAGGAGATGCTACCAAATACTAATTGAGTGTATGTAAACTTCTGACCCACTGGGAATGTGATGAAAGAAATAAAAGCTGAAATAAATCATTCTCTCTACTATTATTCTGACATTTCACATTCTTAAAATAAAGTGGTGATCCTAACTGACCTAAGACAGGGAATTTTTACTAGGATTAAATGTCAGGAATTGTGAAAAACTGAGTTTAAATGTATTTGGCTAAGGTGTATGTAAACTTCCGACTTCAACTGTATATCGCATCTAAAACAGTAGCAATCATTTCAATAAGAGTTAGGTTTGAGTTTGTCAATGGCTTCTCTAAGATCAGTGGCATGAGTCCTGTTGGTTATAATGAAGTAGTGGTTCTGGTTGGGGTAGCTGTTGAATGTCAAGGGATCACTGGAAAAGTCTATTTTCGTCTTTTGCCAATTTATTACCTATTATTAACAATACTGAAGTTAAACGTTTGAAATTAATTATGGCTGAAACAGTCTATCAATCAACATAGTTTACCATTCAGGTTTCTTGCTGGGTAGACTGCTTCCTGTGGAGACCTTCCTGTAGCCTATTTATCTTCAAGTTATTCTCCCAGTGGCCATTGACAATCCTGCAGCTTCACCTGAGATGGCTGAGCTGTCAACTGTCTTGTGGTTCCGAATGTCAGATTGTGGGGATTCCAATCGTTGCTGTCTGTGATGCTGAATCAGAAACTCCACTGTTAGTGCTACAGCTGCTTGTTGTTTACCTTTGAACATTATTCACATAACAAAGTCACAACAGTAACCTGCTACTAATGATGTTAACTAGTGATGATCATTGATCAGTTTTATGTAAACATATGGATTGGTAACCACTCTTTGTCCCTTTCTATCTTTCTAAGAGGCAAATTATGCCAGCAGCACCAGAGTCCCTCCCCCTGGTGACTTGCCAGCCCATTGGTCAGACCGCTCTGTGCACCACCTCTAGCCCCGCCCTCTCCCCTGGCAGATCCATGCTGCTGGACACGCCCCACAGAGCCACGCCCACACCATGAGCGCCAACGGGCCCGCCCCTGTGGCCCTGGCTACGGCCCCAGCTGCAACCCCAGTCGCCCCGCCGGTAGCCGCTCCGGTAGCCGCCCCCACGGCTGCCCCGGTCCCTGTGCCGACCGTCCCGGTGGGCGCGTTGGCACAGAAGAAGCGGGCGCAGTATGCCAAAAGCAAGAAGCAGGGCAGCAACGCCAACACCAGGCCTGCCAGGGCCCTGTTCTGCCTCAAACTCAACAACCCCATACGAAGAGCCTGCATCAGCCTGGTGGAGTGGAAGTATCCTTTACAACAGACCACAGTGTGTGTGTGTGTGTTTGTGGGAAGGGGGGGGGGGATGTCTGGATGTCAGTAATCTATGTTGTGTTCTTTAGTGTGTGTTCCGTTGATTGTGTATGTGAGTATGTGAGAAGAACCATCATGAGCTCAGTTAGGGTCGATTCAGGGCCGTCACTTGAACTTCCAACCATGCACCAATTCCTTATTTACTTGAATTTCTCAACAGTACAGTTGGCTAATTCTGAGTTGCACCTAGCCCATGCCTAACTGTAGCTACCTAGCTTTAACTTAACCATGTGGAGTGACTGCATCCCATCTCCATTACCCCTCAGACTCCAGTACATATAGACAAGAGACACTCCTTCATGTTAATCTCACCGCAGCCTGTGACTCACTACCCAACACAGAATATGAAAGTGAAACAGCAAGTCAACATTTACAAGCGTAGGTAGCATACTGCAGCAGGGAACGCAAAAACAGATGATTTGACACCTATAGCCACTGATGTGTGAATCATTTTACACTTTGTGTTTTTTCGGCAGTGCATGCTAGAGAATAGTCAACTGGAGGTGTTTTTTTTTTTTAAACAAAGTCTTTTTTTGCTGCCTCCCAAGGCACTGTGAAAGTCACCACGTCCTAAATCCTAAAATACTGGTGGGGCTTGTAATAACAGAGGGTGACTCAGTGACAAGACACAGCTGTGTGTGTCAGCCTCTGCTGGGACTCTGCTGCTCCAGAAGACACAGTCATCAGAACACTGTGATAACAAGGCACATTATCTCATGTTATTTAGATGGATGCTGAATTGCAAAGTTGCCTTTTGAATGTTGTTATGACTTCTTTTTACTCCTGTAACTTCGATGTCTTTGATTTGAACTATCTGTTTGATGACGATCATTTGAACAGGAAATAATCTAACTGCTTTGATGTTTTTCCCTTAACCTTCTCTTCCAGGCCATTTGATATCTTTATATTAATTGCTATATTTGCCAACTGTATGGCCTTAGCTGTGTACATCCCCTTCCCTCAGGATGACTCCAACTCCACAAACCATGACCTGGTGAGTACATTTATACGTCAGCATTACTCCTGACATCACTTTAATAATGTTTACATATTCTTGCTTTACTCGTCTCATATGTATATACTGTATTCTATTCTATTCTACTGTATTTTAGTCTATGCCACTCCGACATTGCTCGTCCTAATATTTATATATTTCTTAATTTCATTCTTTTACTTTTAGATTTGTGTGTATTGTGTGCATTGTTGTGATTTGTTAGATATTACTGCTCTGTTGGAGCTAGAAACACAAGCATTTTGCTACACCCGCAATAACATCTGCTAAATATGTGTATGTGACCAATACAATTTGATTTGATTTGATTTGACTCCCCTAATTAACCCCATGACCTCCGGATCCCCTTGCAATACCTTTGACCTCTATTGTGCTCTGTATGGTGAAGTTGCCCCTAGATGCTGGATCTTGGGTCAGTTTTGCATTTCCCCCCACTAATGGTTAAGGTTAGGATTGGGGGAGGGGAAGCTGATCCTAGATCTGTACCTAGGGGAAACTTCACCCCAGAGCCTAGAGAATTCTGTGCTTTGCTGTTCTCAGCTGCTACTGTGAATGACTGCTTGGGTTTGCTGCTGTGTACTCTGGCAGTAACATCCTTCATGGTGCAGATGACTTACGGTGTCATTGAAGTCTCTATGGAGGTGCTGTAGGACAGAAGATACCCTCTGTTTGTTTTCAGGTTGTTATGCTGTACCCTGCTCAGTTGTAATGGCTGTGTCTGTTTGTAGGACTAGGGGTTGTCAGGACATGTTTAAAGGCACTATATGGAGTGGGGGGTTGAGGTCGTGGGGGATGGTAAACATGTAGTCCCGTGTAGCTCAGTTGGTAGAGCATGGCGGTTGCAACGCCAGTGTTGTGGGTTCGATTCCCACGGGGGACTAGTATGAAAAAATATATATATACAGTGAGGGAAAAAAGTATTTGATCCCCTGCTGATTTTGTACGTTTGCCCACTGACAAAGACATGATCAGTCTATAATTTTAATGGTGGGTTTATTTGAACAGTGAGAGACAGAATAACAACAACAAAATCCAGAAAAACGCATGTCAAAAATGTTATACATTGATTTGCATTTTAATGAGGTAAATAAGTATTTGACCCCCTCTCAATCAGAAAGATTTCTGGCTCCCAGGTGTCTTTTATACAGGTAACGAGCTGAGATTAGGAGCACACTCTTAAAGGGAGTGCTCCTAATCTCAGCTTGTTACCTGTATAAAAGACACCTGTCCACAGAAGCAATCAATCAATCAGATTCCAAACTCTCCACCATGGCCAAGACCAAAGAGCTCTCCAAGGATGTCAGGGGCAAGATTGTAGACCTACACAAGGCTGGAATGGGCTACAAGACCATTGCCAAGCAGCTTGGTGAGAAGGTGACAACAGTTGGTGCGATTATTCGCAAATGGAAGAAACACAAAAGACCTGTCAATCTCCCTCGGCCTGGGGCTCCATGCAAGATCTCACCTTGTGGAGTTGCAATGATCATGAGAACGGTGAGGAATCAGCCCAGAACTACACGGGAGGATCTTGTCAATGATCTCAAGGCAGCTGGGACCATAGTCACCAAGAAAACAATTGGTAACACACTACGCCGTGAAGGACTGAAATCCTGCAGCACCCGCAAGGTCCCCCTGCTCAAGAAAGCACATATACAGGCCCGTCTGAAGTTTGCCAATGAACATCTGAATGATTCAGAGGAGAACTGGGTGAAAGTGTTGAGGTCAGATGAGACCAAAATCGAGCTCTTTGGCATCAACTCAACTCGCCGTTCTTGGAGGAGGAGGAATGCTGCCTATGACCCCAAGAACACCATCCCCACCGTCAAACATGGAGGTGGAAACATGCTTTGGGGGTGTTTTTTCTGCTAAGGGGACAGGACAACTTCACCGCATCAAAGGGACGATGGACGGGGCCATGTACCGTCAAATCTTGGGTGAGTACCTCCTTCCCTCAGCCAGGGCATTGAAAATGGGTCGTGGATGGGTATTCCAGCATGACAATGACCCAAAACACACGGCCAAGGCAACAAAGAAGTGGCTCAAGAAGAAGCACATTATGGTCCTGGAGTGGCCTAGCCAGTCTCCAGACCTTAATCCCATAGAAAAGCTGTGGAGGGAGCTGAAGGTTCGAGTTGCCAAACGTCAGCCTCGAAACCTTAATGACTTGGAGAAGATCTGCAAAGAGGAATGGGACAAAATACCTCCTGAGATGTGTGCAAACCTGGTGGCCAACTACAAGAAACGTCTGACCTCTGTGATTGCCAACAAGGGTTTTGCCACCAAGTACTAAGTCATGTTTTGCAGAGGGGTCAACTACTTATTTCCCTCATTAAAATGCAAATCAATTTATAACATTTTTTACATTTGTTTTTCTGGATTATGTTGTTGTTATTCTGTCTCTCACTGTTCAAATAAACCTACCATTAAAATTATAGACTGATCATGTCTTTGTCAGTGGGCAAACGTACAAAATCAGCAGGGGATCAAATACTTTTTTCCCTCACTGTATATAAATGTATGCACTCACTACTGTAAGTCGCTCTGGACAAGAGCGTCTGCTAAAATGTTCAATGGTCATACGTTATTTATGTGTAATACATGTACAATTCTTGCTTTGGCTGTGTCGATGTGTGTGCTATATCCTCTTTGAAGACTGTTCTTGTGTAACCGCAGAGACTATGGGTCCAATCTTTGGCTACATAGAGAATCATCTCCATGCTCTTTTCAGTCGTACTTTGTCATGTCATATTGTTCCTGCAGTGCACCGGAATTTCATTCAGCTTTTTATTTTTAGAAATCCCCATCTCTGCACCACCGCTCTCTATGCTCCCCCGTTCATGTTAGTCTGACAGTGTGTCTGTGTAGGCTGATGAATTATGGGTGATGTAGTGTTCAAAGCAGTGCTTCTACAGCTGAGAGTGAGTGTAAGAGTGTGTGCAAAGTCCACTGGCGAGACAACAGACATTTGGATTCGTACATGAGCAGAATTTAGCTGGAGTGCTTAATGATTCATGAAGAGATCGTATGTCTGACTGCGGAGAGAGCAGACTGCTGGATGTTCTCTTAATGTTATGTCTGAGAGAGAGAGGGGTGAAAGAGAGAGAGAGAGAGAGATAGATAGAGAGAGAGAGATAGATAGAGAGAGAGACAGAGAGAGAGAGAGAGAGACACAGACAGACAGACAGACAGACAGACAGACAGACAGACAGACAGACAGACAGACAGACAGACAGACAGACAGACAGACAGACAGACAGACAGACAGACAGACAGACAGACAGACAGACAGACAGACAGACAGACAGACAGACAGACAGACAGACAGTAGGATGTGTGAGAGCAATAGAAGGCTACTGTAGAAGCTGTCCTGTTTTGTAACACTCAACCCAACTACTGCTTTAAAAGATGTATGGGGCTTATACTGCAGTTATGCTGTGGTTGTACGAAGACGTTCTACTGTACCAAGATACCAAGATGTACTACTTGAGAGGAGAAGTGTGGTGTAATGCTTGCAAGTGTGACCTCCAGGAGGGTGACCCCAGGGTATTTGTTTGCACAGTGGTGCATAGGAGGAGGAAAGTAGGTCATCAGGGACAATACAGTCTGTGCTACACTATTGTGTAATCTTGGTTGGTGTTCAACTACATGCTGTTAGGAGGACCAAAAGAGCATTGTCTTATTGCAATGTTCATATCAGTATGAGGATCAGGCAAAAATGTGGTCCTGTATGTCTCAGTTGGTAAAGCATGGCGCTTGCAATGCAAGGGTTTTGAGTTAATTTCCCGCTGGGGCCACCCATACGACAATGTATAGAACTACTGTAAGTAGCTTTGAATAAAAGACAGATTAAATGTAACAGGGGATTTGATTCCATAGTTCTGGGGAATAAACCAGGGCCATATATAAAGTATGTATGGCCCTGGAGTTAACTATGGTTAAAGTCGACTCTATGGAATGTACATAGCATATACACTGAGTGTACAAAACATTAGGAACACTGCTCTTCCCATAACATAGATTGACCAGGTGAATCCAGGTGAAAGCTATGATCTGTTAAATCCACTTCAATCAGTGTAGATGAAGGGGAGGAGACAGGTTAACGATGGATTTTAAAGTCTTAAGACAATTGAGACATGTATTGTGTATGTGTGCCATTCAGAAGGTGAATGGGCAAGACAAAAGATTAAAGTGCCTTTGAACGGGGTATGGTAGTAGGTGCCAGGCGCACCGGTATGTTGGGAACTGCAACTCAATATTAGGCAGGTGTTCTTAATGCTTTGTACACTCAGTGAGGTATGTAGACTAGAGTACACCTTATCTTATGATGATTCAACCTCATTGGGGAACAACCTATAGTGTCATTCTAAATGTGAACTCTATGTAATGTAAATGTAGGCTACAGTCCACCTTATGTTATGTCTATATTCTGTAGAGAGTGGCTATGAAGTCACTCCACAGAAGAATAGCTATCACTGTGCACAGCAACTGTGGGATGGAGGTATGGATGTGTGAGGGAAGGATGGGGTGGATGGGGATGTATCTAAATGGCAGCTAATGAGCAACTGCTGGGCTGGGCTGGCTGAGAGATCCACACACACACGCACACACTCCACACGTACGCACACATATACGGAAACACACACATACACACTTGCGTATACACATACACACACACCCTCCATTACATCCTCATGCCTTCCCACCCGACTGGCCTGCCTGGCCTCTGACTGCTAATTAGCCACGCATGAGAGGCCATGCTGAGGATTAGACATGTCATTATATATATCACATATTGGACTCAGAGTACCAGGGAGTCTTATCGCCCACCGCCGCCTCAGCTCGGCCGCCACCAAAAACTCCAGACTGTCTGCATCTTAAATGGTACCCAATTCCCTATATAGTGTACTACTTTTTACCAGAGCTGTAGTTAAGATTGTCCAGAGCCCTGGTCAAAAATAGTGCGCTATATAGAGAATAGGGTGTCATTTGGGATGCACCCCAGACAGCTGCTACTCCCTAATGTTAAGACAGAGCTGAGAGACTGCCTCTTTATCCATCTAATGCACTGGTATTGTCTTTATCCATCTACTGCACTGGTATTGTCTTTATCCATCTACTGCACTGGTATTGTCTTTATCCATCTACTGCACTGGTATTGTCTTTATCCATCTACTGCACTGGTATTGTCTTTATCCATCTACTGCACTGGTATTGTCTTTATCCATCTACTGCACTGGTATTGTCTTTATCCATCTACTGCACTGGTATTGTCTTTAACCATCTAATGCACTGGTATTGTCTTTATCCATCTACTGCACTGGTATTGTCTTTAACCATCTAATGCACTGGTATTGTCTTTATCCATCTACTGCACTGGTATTGTCTTTATCCATCTACTGCACTGGTATTGTCTTTATCCATCTACTGCACTGGCCTTTTTTACATTAATTCTCCTGTTTTTTGTTTGTTGATATTTGGGGTACTTTTGGGTAGTGTATAATAGGGTTGGGCAATATTACGATAGCATCGTCTATCGACGATGATTGACAGCCATCAATGATGTTGACGATATCGTGATGTTACAGACGATGGTTTAGTCTATTTGAATTTGACTGGCGGCGCGCCGTAAATAACGGAGTCTCGCAATGTACAGCAGGGCAGCACACAATTGACATTCCAAGTAATTTGTCTATTCCTATTTGCTATAGCCTGATTCAATAAATATGTCATATACAGAACGCAAGAGAGTAATCTAGGCCAGACAGAGCGGAGAATTCCACCAAAGCAGCGCAAAATATCCAGTCATAAAATATAGTTTCTCTCTCTCTGTTGGATGCTATAGATTAAACCTATTCATTTTTTTTATATAACGGACACTCCATAACTATCTTGTGTCTAGCTGTTTAAAAAAAACATTTGATCTTTTAAAAAAAAATGTTCTCTCCATTCGATATTCTATGAATATGACTTTGGGCTATACAGATGTAGGACCTTAATTTGAGCCAGTTTGCTACAGCAGAAAAAGAATCCTGCAGCAACAGGAAATGTGAATTATGATGTGGATTATAATTAATAGCCATTTTTTGTAGGGGTTTATACATTTTCCTTAGGCCAAATTAAGTCTGAAATTTTTTAAAGTGGAAATTACAAACATTAGAAGCCTTTTTAAACTTTTAATACACTACAAGTTTGAAATGATCTGCATTGCAAGAAAATTCTCAGCAACAAAAGAGTGATCAAGGCCTAAAAACGTAAGGTAGCCAGGGGCCTAATAATGAGAGAGAACCAACAATATCAAAATCTAATGACAAGTTTAATCAAGTTTAAGCTTATTAAGAACGAAATGATCCATGCGGGCTGTGAAAATCCCCCCATGCGAGGTTGTAAACCAAATGGCCAATAACCTATCCTCCTACTAGGCCTATTGACTCCTTTATTCAATTTTAGATTTTTGCACTGACTCTATGCACACTCACAGGACTCTACACACTCACACACACACACTCACACTCACACTGACACTCCAACACACACACACACTCTCACTCACACACACACTTCATTGGCTCACACACACATAACACACACACATTCATACTGACTCTACAAACACACACACACACACACACACACACACACACACACACTTACATACAATCATCATATACACTGCTGCTACTCCGTTTATCATATATCCTGATCCCTGGTCACGTTACCTCTATACAGTGCCTTCAGACCCTTTACTCAGTAATTTGTTGAAGCACCTTTGGCAGTGATTACAGCATCGAGTCTTCTTGGGTACAAGCTTGGCACACCTGTATTTGGGGAGTTTCTCCCATTCTTCTCTGCAGATCCTCTCAAGCTCTGTCAGGTTGGATGGGGAGCGTTGCTGTGCAGCTATTTTCAGGTCTCTCCACAGATGTTCGATCGGGTTCAAGTCTGGGCTCTGGCTGGGCCACTCAAGGACATTCAGAGACTTGTCCCGAAGCCACTCCTGCGTTGTCTTGGCTGTGTGCTTAGGGTCGTTGTCCTATTGGAAGGTGAACCTTCACCCCCGTCTGAGGTCCTGAGCGCTCTGGAGCAGGTTTTCATCAAGGATCTCTCTGTACTTTGCTCCGTTCATATTTGCCTCGATCCTGACTAGTCTCCCAGTCCCTGCCGCTGAAAAACATCCCCACAGCATGATGCTGCCACCAGCATGCTTCACCATAGGGATGGTGCCAGGTTTCCTCCAGATGTAATGCTTGGCATTCAGGCCAAAGAGTTCAATCTTGGTTTCATCAGACCAGAGAATCTTGTTTCTCATGGTCTGAGAGTCTTTTAGGTGCCTTTTGGCAAACTCCAAGCGGGCTGTCATGTGCCTTTTACTGAGGAGTGGCTTCCGTCTGGCCACTCTACCATAAAGGCCTGATTGGTGGAGTGCTGCAGAGATGGTTGTCCTTCTGGAAGGTTCTCCCATCTCCACAGAGGAACTCTGGAGCTCTGTCAGAGTTACCATCGGGTTCTTGGTCACCTCCCTGACCAAGGCCATTCTCCACCGATTGCTCAGTTTGGCCGGCGGCCAGCTCTAGGAAGAGTCTTGGTGGTTCCAAACTTCTTCCATTTAGGAATAATGGAGGCCACTGTGTTCTTGTGGACCTTT
Source organism: Coregonus lavaretus (assembly GCF_964263955.1). Taxonomy (NCBI): domain Eukaryota; kingdom Metazoa; phylum Chordata; class Actinopteri; order Salmoniformes; family Salmonidae; genus Coregonus; species Coregonus lavaretus. The sequence continues at coordinate 44,674,878 of NC_139995.1, read as the reverse complement.
AATGTATCAGACGTTTTTTGGTACCCTTCCCCAGATCTGTGCCTCGACACAATCCTGTCTCTGAGCTCTACGGACAATTCCTTCGACCTCATGGCTTGGTTTTTGCTCTGACATTCACTGTCAACTGTGGGACCTTATATAGACAGGAGTGTGCCTTTCCTTTCATGTCCAATCAATTGAATTTACCACAGGTGGACTCCAATCAAGTTGTAGAAACAACTCAAGGATGATCAATGGAAACAGGATGCACCTGAGCTCAATTTCAAGTCTCATAGAAAAGGGTCTACCTTATGTAAATAAGGTATTTCTGTTTTTTATTTGTAATAAATTAGCAACATTTGCAAAAAATACTGTTTACGATTTGTCATTATGGTGTTTTGTGTGTAGATTGCTGAGGAAAATGTTTTATTTAATACATTTTAGAATAATAAGGTTGTAACGTAACAAAATGTGGAAAAAGTCAAGGGGTCTGAATACCTTCCGAAGGCACTGTACATATGTAATCCTACCACTCCAGTATCCCTGCACATTGTAAATATGGTATTGGCACTGACCCTGGAACTGACCCTGTATATAGCTTACTTTATTTATTGGGTTTTTGTTCTACCTTACTTTATTTTATAGTACTACTGATATTGATTACTGCATTGTTGGGAAAGAGCTTGCAAGAAAGGCATTTCACTGTACTAGTGCACGTGACAATAAAAACTTGAACCTTTAAATTATCATAACTATCGTGAATAGTAGCATATTTCACAAATATTCTAGCCAAAGAAAGGGTTGTCCTAATGTTGCCACTTTAAAAAATAACAAGAATGAAAGTCTATATCAATCACAGCTTTATGAGAGATATAACATTTTATTTTTATTTTGAGGCAAATATAGCTATTATTATCCAGTTCTGAGGACGATAGACTGTTTCCATCCAGCCCAGGATGTATAACGTTACTCACTACAGTTAGACCGTTCTTCATCAGAATGTTAGCTAACCCTACTCCTTACCCTAACCTTAACCCTTGAACCTAAATCCTAACCTTAACCCTAACCTTAACCCATAACCCTAACCCCTAGCCTAGCTAACGTTAGCCACCTAGCTAATGTTAGCCACAACAAATTGGAATTAGTAACATACCATACGTTTTTGCAAATTTGTAACATATTGTACAAATTGTAATTCGTAACATATTATACAACTTGTAATTCTATACTATACAGGGAATAGGGTGCCATTTCAGACTCAGCCATAGACTACGTTCTGTGGATGGATGAGATGCGTGTTTAGAACAGGGTCATATTCACTAGGAACCAAATGAAAGGAAATGTGGAGGGACCTACCTGAATTTGTCCAATAAGAAACGCTTGTTTTCACTTTCCGTTGCAAAATGTTTTGCTCCGGTGTGCAGTAATGAACACGACCCAGTGCAGTGTGCTGCAGAATCATGTTGCCCTGGTTGGAAGAGTGGGCCTCCCAACTTGCCAGCCTCGTTAGTAAAGCTTGGTTAACTGCAGCAGCAAGCAGCTCATTATAAATAGAAATCCATTTCCTCCTTGGGCAGTAAGACAAGGCTGGAGGACTGGAGTTCCACAACCACCAGGAGGCAGAAGGGAGTCCATAATAGGGTTAACTGTACACTTCACACACACACACACACACACACACACACACACACACACACACACACACACACACACACACACACACACACACACACACACACACACACACACACACAGACACACACACATACACACACCCATACAGACACACACACACGCACACACACACACAGGGCATGCCCACATTTCCAAAAGCACACACACTCCGATTTGGGATTTTGGGCTTCATCTGGAAAGCTCTGCCATGGTTGACCAACTTGACCTCGTGCTCTAGTACACAGTCAAAAAATCTAGTTGATTAAATTTAATATTATTTAGGAACTGGTTCCACAGGCTTTTTTTTGTTTACTCGGTTAAATGTTGTCTGAACGTAACATTTTTAGTTGTCCCAAACTTTATCTCCAACATGAGAAAACATAAGCAAAAATGCAGTCAACTTAAAATGATGTGTTTTCTCAAATTGTCTGTAAATTATAGTTTGGGCATCTTACCTAAAAACATGTATGTGGAACTAGTTACACACACTGCTTTTAACATGTCCTCACTTGGGATTTAAACTCACAACCTCTTGGTTGACAGCATTCCAATCTTCCTGCTATGCCACCATGTCTGTGTACTCCTGAGTGGCGCAGTGGTCTAAGGCACTGCATCGCAGTGGTCTAAGGCACTGCATCGCAGTGGTCTAAGGCACTGCATCGCAGTGGTCTAAGGCACTGCATCGCAGTGGTCTAAGGCACTGCATCGCAGTGGTCTAAGGCACTGCATCGCAGTGCTAACTGTGCCACTAGAGATCCTGGTTCGTATCCAGGCTCTGTCGCAGCCGGCCGCGACCGGGAGACTCATGGGCGGCGCACAATTGGCCCAGCGTCGTCCAGGGTAGGGGAGGGAATGGCCGGCAGGGACGTAGCTCAGTTGATAGAGCATGGCGTTTGCAACGCCAGGGTTGTGGGTTCGATTCCCACGGGGAGCCAGTATAAAAAAATAAAAAAATAAAAATTATATATATATATATATAACAAAAATAAATAAAAATAACATTAAATAAAAAATATTTATGTATTCACTAACTGTAAGTCGCTCTGGATAAGAGCGTCTGCTAAATGACTAAAATGTAAATGTGTCAATTACTGATTTGACATGTATTGCTACACTTCTACGTAAATCTCAGCTCTGTTAAACGCACACTCAAGAAAAACGATTTTATTGATCATAGTGATTTAGGAATAACATTAAAACAGAGTAATTTGACCCACCAACATTAGACAACTATACAGAAAAAAACTACAATTGCTTAAATAAGTAAATCAAATCAATAATGTGAGAATAGTCTAATTAACTGATAATTGACACAGACATGGTGGTATAACTGGAAGGTCAGAATGCCATGAACCAAGAGGTGAGTTCAAGTCCCAGATGAGGAAATGTTTGAGTAATAATTACTGTATAAATTTACATGCACAATGTGTGTCAAATATATTGTTGAAAACTTTGCTTGTTCCTGATAACTTCATTGTCAAACAGTTTGGAATGAGTGCTCTGAAATTATCACCCTGAAAGGCTCTAACACACACCTTGTGAAGAACAGTCACACACACCTGTCTGATAGAGAGTGTTGCCTCTTCTCTGCACACGTCTGTCTCCACCGCCACCTGTCTAGGAAACAGCCAGGCAGACATGGGGTCTGTCTGCCCCATCCTTCCTGTTTTAAGGTCATTTGTGACTGCTCTCTGTAAGACTCAGCGCTCCCGGAAGGCAGCTCCTCCTGCTGAAGGTAGCTGAGCAGAAAGCACCCTGGAACAATGACCTTTTCACTCTGTATATGATTCATACATTTCAACCTTCATAGGGCAACATGCACACGGAGCATCCTGGCTGCTATCATGTTAGTGTGTGTGTCTGTATCACTGTTGTTGGACAATACTATTCACTTTAATTCACCTCACCCACCGGGGACAAAATGACACTGACAATAGTCTGAAATGACCGCAGATATACTAGAGCAAGGCTGTTCAATGTCGGCCCTTGAGGGCCCAAACACTTCTGTTTTTCATCCCCTCCTTCTAATGAGGGACACCAGGTGAGTGCAACTAACTACCAGGTAGAAACAAAAACCAGGAGTGTTTCAGCCCTCCAAGAACGGAATTGAACAGCCCTGTACTAGATGATCCAATGGAGACTGAAATGACCATAGGTGAACTACAGATTAGAGGGACCACAGATGGTCCAGTACAGTAACATCCATCAGGCAGACTGCTAGAGCAGAAACACATCCTGTGATCCCACAGCTTTGCCTTGTTGTTTATATGGGCATACTCTTGATTACATGTACTGTTTACTATCTGTTAGCCTCTCGTGGTATTTTGGTTTTCACATGGCGTGTGTCGTGTCAGAGGAGTATGTGAGGGAGTGTGTGTGTGTGTCTGGGTGTCTGTGCGTATGTGTGTGTGTGCTTGTGTGTTTCAAGTGTGTATCCGTGTGTCTGTGACAGTGGAGGTTGGCTGTGGCTGTAACTGTAGCTGGCGTGGCAGCAGTGTCTCTGGACTCCAGTGGAGATGATGGCAGAAGTGTGTGTTTAGTCACTTAACTAACTGCTCATTTGTGGCTCACGCTACGACACCCCCTTCTCGTTATCCCTAATGTGCGTGCACATGCGTGTGTGTGTTTATGTGTGGGTGGTAAAGCAGGCCATTGATAGACAATGCATGCCCATCTAGCCTGTCTTGTCTAGAAGGACACACTGTGCCTATTTATCCCTATAGAATGTTATCGGAAATTCAGGTATCTGTATCATATATCATGTAAGTTAGGCTCCTGCAATGATTAATTGAAGGAGTCAAATGATGAGTTACTGAACAAATGAATGAATGAATCAGGTAATCTAACTAGTATGACTAATCATGTTTTCTAGTTATGGTGAAAACCACTAACATCCAGAGCTCATTGAAATACCATCAACATGCTCAGGGGCCAGATATACAGTATCAAGCATCTCAGCGTAAGGGTGCTGATTTAGGATCAGATTTGCCTTTTAAGATCACAATGAAAAAGGTTACACAGGCAGGGAAGACCCAGGGAAGACCTGATCCTCGATCAGCACTGAAATTCTGAGATGTTTGATACGGCCCCAGATATCTATAGACGAGTATAAGACTGATAGTGAGAATATGCTGAATGTGTTATTAGACAATCCAGAGAAGCAGCTGCTATCTGATCTATGTCCTTTTGAAAGACAGCATGTGAACTGATTGTGGACTACAGGAAAAAAAAGAGGACTGAGCACACCCCCATTCTCATCGACGGGCTGTAGTGGAACAGGTTGAGAGCTTCAAGTTCCTTGGTGTCCACCTCACCAACAAACTATCATGGTCCAAACACACCAAGACAGTCGTGAAGAGGGCACGACAAAGCCTATTCCCCCTCAGGAGACTGAAAAGATTTGGCATGGGTCCTCAGATCCTCAAAAAGTTATACAGCTGCACCATCGAGAGCATCCTGACTGGTTGCATCACCGCCTGGTATGGCAACTGCTCGGCCTACGACCGCATGGCAATATAGAGGGTAGTGCGTACGGTCCAGTACATCACTGGGGCCAAGCTTCCTGCCATCCAGGACCTCTATACCAGGCAGTGTCAGAGGAAGGCCCTAACAATTGTCAAAGACTCCAGCCACCCTAGTCATAGACTGTTCTCTCTGCTACCGCACGGCAAGCGGTACCGGAGCGCCAAGTCTAGGTCCAAAAGGCTTCTTAACAGCTTCTACCCCAAAGCCATAAGACTCCTGAACAGCTAATCATGGCTACCCGGACTATTTGCATTCCCCCCCCCCCCCCCACCCCCCCCCCCCCCCCCCCACCCCCCCCCACCCCACCCCTCTTTTACGCTGCTGCTACTCTCTGTTTATTATCTATGCATAGTCACTTTAACTCTACCCACATGTACATATTTCCTCAATTACCTCGACTAACCTGTGCCTCCACACATTGACTCTGTACCTGTACCCCCTGTATATAGCCTCCCTACTGTTATTTTATTTTACTACTGCTCTTTAATTTTAATTTTTAATTTGTATTTATTTATCTACATCTGTGTATGCGAGTGCAAATGTGTTTTAGTGGTGCACCTTTGTGTGTGTGTGTGTGTGTGTGTGTGTGTGTGTGTGTGTGTGTGTGTGTGTGTGTGTGTGTGTGTGTGTGTGTGTGTGTGTGTGTGAGAGAGAGAGAGAGAGAGCGAGAGAGAGAGCGAGAGAGAAATAATATGGGAAAACTGAGGTTCTGATGTGATCAAAGCCAAAAAAAGAATACATGAAAGTAAGCGAGAGAGAGAGTAAACATTATTGTTTCTAGTTTAGGTTAGTTATGAGTGAAGTGTCCTGGCTTCGCATCACTTCAAAAGATTGACAAGTGACTGAAGTAACCACCTAGGAGCTGTGTGGGAGAGCCGGGCGAATCAGCTCAATCAGATCAGCAACTGAAAGATTTTAAATCTGCCAATGAGAGGATTGCATGAAATATTCTGCATACGTTTTTCCAGGGCATAATTGTCATAGATTTAGTCAGGAAAAACTTGACAAGTATTTTTCATCATAGTTATTGTTGATGAAATTAACACTGGTATTTGGATAATAGATTCATCCTCTAGATAAAAACATTTTTTCAGTCATTATTCTGCAGTCAGTAGCTATATTTACATTAAAGGGATACTTTGAGATTTTGGCTGTTACCATAGACTTCCAGTCATTGCACTAATGCTAGTTAGCAATTGCGCTAATGGTAGTTAGCAACTTCCTTCAAACTGCATGCATGCAGAGACATAAAAATGATATCCACGAGTTCCTTTGACTCTGGGGAAGTAGATAAAGGGCTTCATTGCTAAGTATCCCTTTAACTTGTCCAGTGATTTTTTGTAGAAATTCGACAATTGCCTGCTACGGTGGGTTTCCATTGAATTATCTTGTGTCGATAAAAACAGCTGGACGTAAGGACGTCAAACCCCCCCCCCAAAAACCTGAAGTATTTCCATTACCCATTTAGGCAAATTGCGCATGAATAAATTGGCGACAGCCTGTATGCCCTCCCACCTATCTGTTTCATGTCTCAGGTAGCCTGTGAAAGCCAGAATGGATAGAATGCAATAATAAACTCATATTTGCCATATTCTAAAAATTATCATGTGCCAACTAACAATATGGCTATTGGCTAACATTATATCACAGATAAAAGGGGGAGCTTTGATTATACATGATATAACTAATGGTAGCTACATTCACAGTGTAATGTTTCTGCTGGTTGAAGATAGACATTATGGCAATGTTAAAGATGACCTCTTGTTGTTATAGCGCTGCTGTTTCCGTTCAGAGAATGACACCACAGCCTCTCCATAGCTTCGCCCGCCCCCTCACTGATGCACACACACCCAATGCATGCATGCACCAGTGTACGCAGCGCACGCAGCGCACGCAGCCATACACACACTGCCCTCTGTGGTCAGGGGTGGTATAGCGCCCTGAGCTCCCACATACAGTATATAGAACTGTTTGTGTGGGTAGAAAAGTATATAATGCTGTTGCTGGGTAACAGTGCATTAATAAACATTGCATTCAGAGACAAATATAGAAACACTTCTCTTTCTGAGAGGGGGAGGGGGAAGATGGTCTATGGTTTGATCAGAGATCGAAGGTCATATTCACACAATTTAATCTACACACATGCACACACACACACACACACACACACACACACACACACACACAGTCGTGTTTAGCTAACCTTTTGGGGACACACAATTGATTCCCATTCAAAATCCTATTTTCTCTAACCTTTATCCCTGAACCTAACCCTAACCCTAACCCTTACTCTAACCCTAACCTTAAACCTAACCTTAACACGAAAACCTAACCTTAGCCCTAACTCCTATTCCCTAACCCTAAACCTAACCTTTAACCCCTAACCCTAATTCTAACCCTAAGACTAATTCTAACCTTAACCCTAAACATCCTAGAAATAGCATTTTTCCTTGTGGGGACTAAGAAAATGTCCCCAGTTGGTCAAATATTTCTTAGTTTGCTATTCTTGTGGGGACTTCTGGTCACACAAACAGGTAAATATACACTACACAAATACGCTTGTTCAAATGCAGTTGCTGTTTCTCCGGTGGATGTTGATGTTAGAGCTCAAGCTGAGCATAAAATTGCTCCACAATTAATTGGATATGTTGGCCTAGCTATTTTATTAGCAAGGAAGTGTGTCCAAAATGGCACAATTATACAACACACAAATATAAACACACACAGAATGATGCTGTGAGGAAGCACTGTGTGTGTGCTGGCTTCCTTCAACCCCCTAGCTGGCCTAGACTCCTATGACTGAGCCATACAGACAGGGGGGGGGGGGGGGGGTGGAGAGGGAGGGAGAGAGAGTCATGATGATGGCATTGTTACAAAACCAGAGCAGCAATACATCTTGTAGCCCTATGAAATCACATTCATTGGTTACAACGTCGACACAATAAGATGAGGTAGGATGTTTGTTATTTTGTGCTATTTGTTTACCGTAAATATATTGACTCTTATCAAGCACCTCCACAAAGCCAATGGATATGCATATTCGATTTTCTATCCTAGCTCTGGTCCAGGGTGTTACATGCAGCTTGCTGACTCTGAGACTTCCTACAGTGTCAGCAAGCCACACGTAACGCCCTGGACCAGAGCTAGTCCTATCCCTTCTCGACTATACACTTGTGTCTTTAAGGTTTCTGTGTAATTTGAATGCAGTAGAAGTGTACATATACAGCATAGTTGTTTGTTTGTTTTTTTGTTGTCTGCAGAGATAGTTGTCCTGGTCATACAGTGATATTCAACACACATGATGTCACCGTGTGTGACTCATCATGTGACTCTGGCCCTCCGCCACAAGTACAGATGTGCTGTTCTATGCACGCTCTTTGTGTACTTACTCACCGACTGTGATACACGCTCTTCATGTACTTACTCACCACTCTCAGGTAATCATGTGATCAACTGCACTGGAGCCATGGATTATTATTACGCAATAAAATATATTTACAGAGATGTAATGGCGAGATCACCTGTGTATTAAATAAAGGATACAACTGAAATATGTAATGTAATAGAGGCTTAACATTGCAATGTCTATATTGACTATATCCCTCCCTCAGCCCCCTACTGGCATTCTCTATCAGCGCGCTCCAAACCAAAACACTGCTTAGTTTTGTCTATAGGCCTATTCCTACGGCACCAAACGGAAGAAAAAACTGACTGAAACAGGTAAGGACTACCTGAACTTGTCCAATAAGAAATGCTATTTTTCGTTAATACGACCCATGACTTTTGCATGATGAGATGAGTCATTTTAGCAGCCTAGTGGATAGCTCTACTAACAGTGTCTGCATTGTTCATAGCCTGGTAACTTCAACCATTTTGTATCTTCTCTACGGGTCATAGAGTTCAATGTGTCAAATCGGAGGGCCTGTTGTCTGGACCTCTGGCAGTCTCTATGGGGGTGCCACAGGGTTCAATTCTCGGGCCGACTCTATTCTCTGTGTATATCAGTGATGTCGCTCTTGCTGCTGGTGACTCTCAGATCCACCTCTCCGCAGACGACACCATTTTGTATACATCTGGCCCTTCATTGGACACTGTGTTAACAAACCTCCAAACGAGCTTCAATGCCATACAACACTCCTTCAGTAGCCTCCAACTGCTCTTAAACGCTAGTAAAACTAAATGCATGCTCTTCAATCGAACGCTGCTTGCACCCGCACGCCCGACTAGAATCACTACTCTTGGCGGGTCTGACTTAGAATATGTGGACAACTACAAATACCTAGGTGTCTGGTTAGACCGTAAACTCTCCTTCCAGACTCACATTAAGCATCTCCAATCCAAAGTTAAATCTAGAAACGGCTTCCTGTTTCGCAACAAAGCCTCCTTCACTCATGCTGCTAAACATGCCCTCGTAAAACTGACTATCCTACCGATCCTTGACTTCGGCAATGTAATTTACAAAATAGCTTCCAACACTCTACTCAGCAAATTGGATGTAGTCTATCACAGTGCCATCCGTTTTGTCACCAAAGCCCCATATACTACCCACCATTGTGACCTGTATGCTCTCGTTGGCTGGCCCTCACTACATATTCGTCGCCAAACCCACTGGTTCCAGGTCATCTATAAATCACTTCTAGGCAAATCCCCGCCTTATCTTAGCTCATTGGTCACCATAGTAACACCCACCCGTAGTATGCGCTCCAGCAGGTATATCTCACTGGTCATCCCCAAAGCCAACACCTCCTTTGGCTGCCATTCCTTCCAGTTCTCTGCTGCAAATGACTGGAACGAACTACAAAAATCTCTGAAGCTGGAGACACTTATCTCCCTCACTAACTTTAAGCATCAGTTGTCAGAGCAGCTTACCGATCACTGTACCTGTACACAGCCCATCTGTAATTAGCCCACCCAACTACCTCATCCCCATATTGTTAATTACATTGTTATTTATTTTGCTCATTTGCACCCCAGTATCTCTATTTGCACATCATCTTCTGCACATCTATCACTCCAGTGTTAATACTAAATTGTAATTATTTTGCACTATGGCCTATTTATTGCCTTACCTCCATAACTTACTACATTTGCACACACTGTATATAGATTTTCTATTTTCTACTGTGTTATTGACTGTACGTTTTGTTTATTCCATATGTAACTCTGTGTTGTTGTTGTTTTTATCGCACTGCTTTTCTTTATCTTGGCCAGGTCGCAGTTGTAAATGAGAACTTGTTCTCAACTGGCTTACGTGGTTAAATAAAGGTTAAATAAAAAAAAATAAAAAAATGGCCAGTGATGTTATGTAGTCCTGCCTGTGTATGGTTCAGTGGGTTAGCATCCTCCTTGATCATATGGTGAGCTCTCTCTCTGAGTCTCATGGACTGTGTTATTGCCTTCAGACATGAGCATTCCCCCTGTGGTAGGCTAGAGACAGGGCAACACCGGCTGGATGAGGGGTGTGTGGGTGTCTGTGCGTGTGTGTGTGCCTGCCTGCGTGTCACTGGCGTACACGTGTGTGGAAGTGTTTAACTGTATTGACAGGACCGTTTATCTATCTCTGTGTGTGTGTCTGCGTGTGTGTGGGCGGGGGGGGGGGGTTGTCTTGGTGGGTGTGGGACGTGTTAATACTTTTCTGTTAGTATCTGTGTGTGTATTTATGCTGGAGTGCATACTGTATGTCTCTTTACAGCACAAATAAGCTCTGTGATGAGTCAGAGATATTTATGGCCTGCCCCACAGGCCTCGCTTTCCTCTCTCGCTCTCTCTCTCTCGCTCTCTCTCGCTCTCTCTCTCTCTCACACTCTCTCTCTCTCTCACACACACTCTCGCTCTCTCTCTCTCACACACACTCTCGCTCTCTCTCTCTCTCACACACACTCTCGCTCTCTCTCACACACTCTCTCTCTCTCTCACACACACTCTCGCTCTCTCTCTCTCTTTCACACACTCTCTCTCTCTCTCTCACACACACTCTCGCTCTCTCTCACACACTCTCGCTCTCTCTCTCTCTCACACACACTCTCGCTCTCTCTCTCTTTCACACACTCTCTCTCTCTCTCTCTCACACACACACTCTCGCTCTCTCACACACACTCTCGCTCTCTCTCTCTCACACACACTCTCGCTCTCTCTCTCTCTCACACACACTCTCGCTCTCTCTCACACACTCTCTCTCTCTCTCTCTCTCTCTCTCACACACACTCTCGCTCTCTCTCTCTCTTTCACACACTCTCTCTCTCTCTCTCTCTCACACACACACTCTCTCTCTCTCTCTCTCACACACTCTCCTCTCTTACTTTCTCTCTCTTTATCCATCTTCTATCTCCCCCTCTCTATCTCTCTCTTCTACTCTATCTCCCCCTCTCTATCTCTCTCTCTTCTACTCTATCTCCCCCTCTCTATCTCTCTCTCAGGCTAGGATGGCAGAGTGCAGATCCAACTTTGCTGATGTATAAATAAATGCCTGTGTAATCGAGTGGGAATGGTTTATTATTCACTATTAAACTCACATGCTTTCATGAACAAGAAAGTGGACATTTGCATACATTTACCATAGCTCTGGATGCCTGAGCCATGTGGTGATGACATCTGAGTTTTAATGGCAGGCCAGCCTTCAACCAATAGATTTAAAGGGAAGAATCTGCAATTCACAAAACAACAAAGCGGGCCAAAAATTGATGTAATCAAAGCACATTTTTAAAAAGTCCTGTTCAAACCTGTTCAAGAGATCTCATAAAGGATAGTTATTTTCCTTGAATTGTGGGACAGGATCGTTATAGCTTGATTTATTTATTTATTTGACTGTATGCCAGGTACTCTGTAACTTTGTGTTTGTGTGTTTTCGACTCAACTCAAAGGGCTTTATTGGCATGGGAAACATATGTTTACATTGCCAAAACATGTGAAATAGATAATAAACTAAAGTGAAATAAACAATACAAAAATTAACAGAAAACATTACACTCACAAAAGTTTCAAAGGAATAGAGACATTTCAAATGTCATATTATGGCTTTGTACAGTATTTTAATGATGTGCAAATAGTTAAAGTACAAAATAGAAAATAAATAAACATAAATATGATTTGTATTTACAATGGTGTTTGTTCTTCACTGGTTGCCCTTTTCTTGTGGCAACAGGTCGCAAATCTTGCTGCTGGGGTTGCACACTGGTATTTCACCCAATAGTCTATCAAAATTGGATTTGTTTTCGAATTCTTTGTGGGTCTGTGTAATCTGAGGGAAATATGTGTCTCTAATATGGTCATACAGTTGGCAGGAGGTTAGGAAGTACAGCTCAGTTTCCACCTCATTTTGTGGGCAGTGTGCACATAGCCTGTCTTCTCTTGAGAGCCAGGTCTGCCTACGGCAGCCTCTTTCAATAGCAAGGCCATACTCACTGAGTCTGTACATAGTCAAAGCTTTCTTTAATTTAGGGTATTCTGCCACTGTATACTCTCTGTTTAGGGCCAAATAGCATTCTAGTTTTCTCAGTTCTTTTGTTAATTCTTTCCAATGTGTCAAGTAATTATCTTTTTGTTTTCTCATGATTTGGTTGGGTCTATTTGTGTTGCTATCCTGGGGCTCTGTGGGGTCTGTTTGTGTTTGTGAACAGAGTCCCAGTACCAGCTTGCTTAGGGGACTCTTCTCCAGGTTTATCTCTCTGTAGGTGATGGCTTTGTTATGGAAGGTTTGGGAATCGCTTCCTTTTAGGTGGCTGTAGAATTTAATGGCTCTTTTCGGGATTTTGATAATTAGCGGGTATCGGCCTAATTCTGCTCTGCATGCATTATTTGGTGTTTTACGTTCTACACAGAGGATATTTTTGCAGAATTCTGCATGCAGAGTCTCAATTTGGTGTTTGTCCCATTTTTCTCTCTCTGTCTCTCTCTGCCCCTGTCTCTGTTGCTCTCTCTCTCTCAGAGCACTCAGTTGAATGGCAGTAGTGAGCCGAGAGCCTCCCTCAACCTTTTACACTGGTAACAGAGGGGCCTGTGGCTTTTTCACTGGGCTAAGTGCTGCACTCAATCGGCAGTTAACTGTTGGTAAAACAAGCCCGCAGCACACAATACTCCTGCATTTACTGTATGGTGTCTAAAGAGCAGGGGGATTAAGTACAGGAGACTGTGTGTGTGTGTGTGTGTGTGTGTGTGTGTGTGTGTGTGTGTGTGTGTGTGTGTGTGTGTGTGTGTGTGTGTGTGTGCGTGCGTGCGTGCGTGCGTGCGTGCGTGCGTGCGTGCGTGCGTGCGTGCGTGCGTGCGTGCGTGCGTGCGTGCGTGCGTGCGTGCGTGCGAGAGAGAGAGAGAGAGAGAGAGAGAGAGAGAGAGAGAGAGAGAGAGAGAGAGAGAGAATGAAGTCGGGGGTCCTGTATGTGAAGAGTTAAATGACTATGTCTAATGTTCGATCCCCCAACACTGCTTCTGGCTAGTAGAACCTAGCAGGAACCCTGACTTTAGAACAGGTAGCAATAGTTATTATATAGGTTAGATAGTACACGTTAGCTAGCACACGATTTGATTATGGCTTTGAGAATAGCGAAAGACAGACAGACAGACAGACAGACTGTGTGCGATGTGGCTGTGTCCATTCTGTATACGCTGCATGCTGAGTGCTAAGGTGAGCTGCTGTACCTCATGTATAATGAATGGTTGCAGGGAGGGAGGGGACCCAGCCCAGCCCTCTCACCTGTCACATGTCTCTGGGTTGTGTGTGTGTGTGCTTGTGTACTGTGTGTCTGTGTGTGTACTGTGTGTGCGTGTGCCCATGCATGCATTTGTAGCCTAGCGGTAGCCTAGTGGTTAAAAGGGTTGGGCTAGTAACTGAAAAGTCGCTGGTTCGACTCCCTGAGACGACTAGGTGAAAAATTGGTTGATGTGCCCTTGAGCAAGGCATTTAACCCTAATTACTCCTGTAAGTCGCTCTGGATAAGAGTGTCTGTTAAATGTAAAAATGCCTGTGTGTTTGTTAACATGCTGATATGAATGGTCATTACTCTATAATAAAGCTTTAGGATTGCCCAACGGCATAACAATCCAATGTTTTCTCTTCCTCTCTACCTGCAGGAAACGGTAGAACATGTCTTCCTCGTCATTTTCACTATAGAAACCTTCCTGAAGATTATCGCCTATGGTTTAGTGGCGCACCAGAACGCATATGTGAGAAACGGATGGAACATGCTGGATTTTGTCATTGTCGTTGTTGGGTAAGTATCTCCAAGATTCCTTACTCTCCAGCCGCTCATTCAATGCCAACTGGAATTCATCTGATGAGCAGAACGTGAAGTTTTTACCATAACACATTTTTCCTGCTTGTGTTGTGGAGTCCAGGCCTTTTTTGTGTTTCAGTTTGGGGTTCGAATTTGAACTGCAGTTCCTCATTTGAACTCAATGGTTAGCTGTGTACAGTATCTTTCAGCCTGACTGTGTGCTTGTTTGTGACAGTGGTTGAGTTGGACTTCTTTAAGCCTCCTTCCTCTCCAGTCAGTATGCATCCCAAATAGCACATTATTCTCTATATAGTTCACTACTTTTGACCAGGGCCCTGGTCAAAAGTAATGCACTATTATATAGGGAATAGGGTGCCATTTGGAACATATCCACAGTCAGCAGCCCAGTCCTAAGAGAGACACTCATCCAGCTACAATATACAGTATGACCTAGAAAAGACATGGAGGATAAATCACAGCTTTACCACCACTGGAGTGATTCACCATCTCACCCCATATTCCATCTCATCTCTCCCTCCTTCTCTCGCCCACCCTCTCTTCCTCTCTCTCTCCCCCCTCTCTCACTCCATACTCTCTCCTTCTCTCTCATTCCCTATTTATATATCTCTCTCTCTCTCTCTCTCTCACACTCTCTCTCTCTCTCTCTCTCTCTCAATCTCTCTCTCTCTCTCTCTCTCTCTCTCTCTCTCTCTCTCTCTCTCTCTCTCTCTCTCTCTCTCTCTCTCTCTCTCTCTCTCTCTCTCTCTCTCTCTCTCTCTCTCTCTCTCTCTCTCTCTCTCTCTCTCTCTCTCTCTCTCTCTCTCTCTCTCTCTCTCTCCTCTCTTCCTCTACATTTTTCTCTCCCTCTCCTCCTCTGCCTCCCTCCCACCCTCCCTCCTCCAATACGAACACAGTCCAGTAGGTAGCTAGGTCAAATCTATGTCTGTAAGAGACATGCAGGGTTGATCTGTCATACAGTCAGATGCAGAGAGATGCATCCTGATGCATCCTGCTAGGATGACTGACTGACTGACTACAGAACACATGCACATGCTGCCAAATCATAATAGAAATGCCACTCTAAGATAACTCCTGTCAATAACCAAATATAGACAAGTCAATATCCCCACAACTGAACTGGACACGCTGAAGTACTGCACACAGGCCAAAGGACCGCACAAACTATGTGATGTCAGATGAAATGGTAAGATTGCTTCATTGGGATCTGACATCATTATTATTATCATTTAGAATCTTAAATTCTAGAAAAAGGCCAAAAGTACTCTACAAGAATGTAAATATACAGTATTTAATAAAAGTGGTACTCTATTTTGGTATTCTATTCTATTCTGATGGTATTCTATTTTGGTATTCTATTATATTCTGATGATATTCTATTTTGGTATTATATTCTATTCTACTAAATTCTATTTTGGTATTCTATTCTATTCTACTAAATTCTATTTTGGTATTCTATTCTATTCGGATGGTATTCTATTTTGGTATTCTATTCTATTCTGATGGTATTCTATTCATGTGAACAGATGAGTGACCAATCAAACACCGCAGTACATTTTTCCACTCTGATTCAGTCCAACATCAGTTAGCTACAGCTGCTGCAGCAGTCTGTGATTGTAGCCCTGAAGTATGACCCTCTATGGCCCTCCAGGCCTCTATTGGCAGCTCCATTCAGCCCATTTAGTGCCTACTGCTTCCCAGCTTTGACGTGATGTGCTGGGATGATTTCTCCTATTGGCTAGGTGAGGACAGGCTAACTGACTGGATTTAAGCAGACACTTTTTTTTACTATAGGATATTCACTATTCACTCAGCCCATACACTACAGTATTGCACTGTATTTTCACCTGGTATTGTTGTGTATGTGTGTATGTTTATTGATGAGCTGTGTCTTTGTTGTCTATGTAGTTTGTACATGGGTTAAATACATTTGTGCTGTATTTTTCAGCTTGTGTTCTTGAAGGTTTTTTCATTTGTTACTGCAATCTTAGAAACAGATTTTATATTCAGTGTGAAGCTTATTCCAGAACTAGAACTGAGAAGTCATATGGTGATTTGCTATATCAGTAGATACCTACAGTATGTATAGTGTATATATTTTACTGCTGTCTATACATGCAGACTACAGTACAGGTGTATCTTAAAAAAGTTACTTTTCAAAATACCTGTGCTGCAGCAATGGTCAATTGTTAATGTGACAAACTGTGCTTAACAGCAAGTTGGTCTGCAATCATCTAACAATAACAATGTAATAAAATGTGAACTGAAGCGTAAAGAGTATCTGGAAGAGTATAAAAGAGAAAAAAAAGATATATATAAAAAAAAGAGTACTTTAAATAATCCCACAGCACACCCTCCTAATATTATGTCAACTCTGAAAAATGAAATATTTCTAAACTATTCCCCAGACGTTGCAGTTACATCCACTTCTAGCAGCACTTTAAAAAACGTTTTAACTAGCCCAACTGTATTCATCTCTAGTGTATTGGTCTGGGCCTGTATTTATATAAGCGTCTCAGAGTAGGACTGCTGGTCTAGGATGAGTTTTGCCTTTCAGATCATAATGAATAAGATTGCATAAACAGGGAGACCTGATCCTAGATCCTACTCTGAGACTCTTTATGAATACGGGCCCTTAATCCAATGCTCCAATCCTGTAACGTGTTCTCATTCTTTCTGCTGTAATTCTATACAGACTGTTTAGTGTTGTCCTGGAGCTTTTGACCTGTAACATTCTCTTTCTGATGTGTTTCCTGTAACACGTTTCCTCTGGTGTTTCTCTGCAGACTGTTCAGTGTTGTACTGGAGCTTTTGACCAAAGACTCTGTAGAGACGAAGGAGGAGGCAGAGGCGGGTGCGGCTGCAGCAGCGGCAGCGGCAGCGCTCCACCCCTCCGCGCAAGGCCATGGGGGAAAGTCAGGCGGCTTCGACGTCAAAGCCCTCCGGGCCTTCCGTGTACTGCGACCCCTACGCCTGGTCTCAGGAGTGCCCAGTGAGTTACTGCTATCTGACCCTTCACCTTTGACCCCACAACAACACCGACCAGACCTGGGTTCAAATACTATTTGAGATAATTTCAAATACTTTATCTGGGCTCGATTGGGCTTGCCTGACACAATGGAATAGAATAGTTACAAAGAGTACAAACCCCGTCCATCTGGCACTCCAGGCAGGCTAAAGTAAATTTGAAAGGTCTGACACGAACACGGTGTTGTTGTATTGTTGTGAGTGCTGACTGACCCCTCACCTTTGACCCCCATGATGAAACAGGCTGGCTAACCTCTGAAAGTCACTGCATAACACACACCAATAAATAACACTGCGGCAAACTGTGACCTGATATAGCTGGCATTACCTCTACAAGGTTCAATTCAGTCTTCCTCAATCTTGATTTTGTCTTGATGTTTTCCCTCCCCTGTGGTCATGTAGTTCAGTTGCTAAGAAAATGGCGCTAGGAACGCGAAAGTGATAGGTTTGATTCCTATGGCTTCGATTCCCACATCCGCATAATGAATATGTTTACTCAACACTATTTTACTGTATGTTGTTTTGGAGAAAAATGTCCCGAAGTTACATATCTATTAGAAGTCTACTCCTGTCCTGACAGACCCTCCACAGCCCAAACCAGCCCAGCCGTTCCTCTGCATGACAGCAAGTGTTTCTCTCTCAGCTCAGAGTGTGTGTCTGTGGGGTGAAGTCACTAACAGTAACATGTGACCATATGGTCTGTGTGCAGCCCCTCTGGAATGTTCTCTTAAAACAGGCTGTCCAAATCAATGCCCCAGAGACATGAGTTCTCCTGCGAGTGTGTGTGTGTGTGTGTGTGTTTGTGCATGTGTGTGTGTGTGTCTCCCTCACATCCACGAAAACAGACTCTTCGACATTCTGTCCAGATGCACATGCATGCACATGTTTACATACTGTACATCAAGGTTATTATAGTTTTGTGATTTCTATATTGGTTTTGAGGTTTTTATTTGAAATTCAGTTTATTTTCTGTTAGTTTTCAGACTTCATTTACTTTTTATTCAGTTTCAGTTTGATAAAAACATTTATATTTCGTTTTTATATTATTTAATTTCAGTTTTAGGGACAGAAAGTAGCCTAATGCATGGGAGGCTAGAAGCTATATAGCCTATAGCAGGGGTACTCAAGTGCTGTTTGAGAAGGTCCGGTCACACAAATTTCCTAGGTGGCAAAGGTCCGGATAGATATTGTCTTTATCAGCATAGTAACAAACCCCAACCTTGCAACCTATGCAACCTATGCGACCCCAAACTGTTCAAACTATTCACACACTTCTTGTTGGCAAAGAGAACAATTCTACACATGCCATCGAGCGAAGATAAAATGTAGCAGTTTCAAAGCTAATTTCTTGCAATAAAAAAAATTAATCCACATCTTATTTGTGTTCATAATATGAAAAGACATAAGACGTGGATTTTTTTTTATCGTAGGAAATTAGCTTTAAAACTGCTACATTTTATCTTCACTCCCCCCTGTCTCACCTTGTCTTTATCCTGAAATTCTTTGTGGGTGCTGTTCAGATTAACTTTGAAGTTGGTTGGGTTTTTCCATTTTATCTCTGTTCCACACATGCTGTCATCTTCTGACACTACAATAGTTTTTGTCCTTTCCAGCAATGTACACAAAACAATCCCATACAAGGCTTTGCCTTTTGCGACCGACCATTGCTGGTGTTGGGCATGCTGCCGCCATTGTTCACACCTATGGTTCAGGCTCACACTCTGCGCTCGCCCTCTGATTTCTTCCCTGTTAGCGAGTGATAGCGATGCACAAGCTAGGCCTATTTGAAACATCGCCATTACATTTTACATTTTACATTTTAGTCATTTAGCAGATGCTCTTTTCCAGAGCGACTTACAGTTAGTGAGTGCATACATTTTCATACTGGCCCCCTTTGGGAAACGAACCCACAACCCTGGCGTTGCAAGCGCCATGCTCTACCAACTGAGCTACAGGGATGCCATCTACTGGCAGCATTTACCTGCCAGATTCAGAAGCTTGAAAGCCCATTAGAAAAAAAAATACATTCAATTCAAGTAAAACCATTTTTTTAAAGTTTGTTTTGCAGTCAAAGATAATAGTTTCAGTAGTTTTAGTTTTTCAAATGTTTTTCTTAATAATTTTATTTCAGTTTATTTCCAATTTTAGTTTTGATTTTAGTTTCAGTTTTACTATAATAACCGTTTACTATAATAACCTTGCTGTACACACAGGCACACAAGTGCATTCACACACAGACTTACAGTCTTACAAAAACAACCACATACCCACACACATACTTCATACAAACCCTCATAACAGGAGTGGATTGGTGATCCAATGAGCTTGTCCTCCCCATTTCTCCTCCCCACCAGCCTCCACTGACCAATACCAATTCAACCACATACAACATTACTGTAATATACATCATACATACACACTCACACACTCTCTCTCAGACACACACACACACACACACACACCTAGCTATGTCTTCCCTATCTAACCTGTATGTTTGACTCTCTGTAGGTTTACAGGTTGTGTTGAACTCCATTATTAAAGCCATGGTCCCTCTCCTCCACATCGCCCTGCTGGTCCTGTTTGTCATCATCATCTACGCCATCATCGGCCTGGAGCTCTTCATTGGCAAAATGCACGCTACCTGCTTCTTCCCCAGCACAGGTAAGAGCGTGCGCGTGTGTGTGTGTGTGTGTGTGTGTGCATCTTACCATCTGTGTGTGTACATGACTATTGCATTTGTATTTCAGTCTCCCTCTCGGTCTCTCTCTCTCTCCCCCCGCCCCCCCTCTCTGTAGGCATGATAGCAGAGGATGATCCGGCTCCGTGTGCGATCTCAGGGCATGGGCGCCAATGTCCCATCAACGGCACCGAGTGCAGGGAGGGCTGGCACGGCCCCAACAACGGCATCACCAACTTTGACAACTTCCTGTTCGCCATGCTGACCGTGTTCCAGTGTATCACCATGGAGGGCTGGACAGACGTGCTCTACTGGGTGAGGCCCTCTGTCATAGAGATCATATCATTCACTTCTATTTCAGTCTGTGCCCTCTGCGCTCCCTGTGTGGTCTCTGTGTTAACTTTGACCTGCTCATTCCCTCTGAGAGTATCAATAGATTAGTCATTAGGCCTGGAAGTGACTGACATTTCAATGTTAAAGGTTAAAGGTTCAGTCTATATATCTGAGTCCCAGAACCTTCCCTCACCTTTTTTATCACTCTGAACTGTAAAACTAAACTATATACATGCCTTGAGGTTTTTCCCTTGAGGTTTTTCCCTTGAGGTTTTTCCCTTCATCTTGCATTCTTAGCAAACAGTTTTTCTCACCTTTCTCTACCTCTGACTATCCATTCTATTCTCTCTCTCTTCCTCCTCTCTTTCTTCTTCTTCTACTTTCCCCATCTCTCTCTGGTGACGGGTGCCCCTCCAGATGAATGATGCTATGGGTCTAGAGCTTCCATGGGTCTACTTTGTTTCTCTGGTCATCTTCGGCTCCTTCTTTGTTCTAAACCTGGTTCTGGGAGTGTTGAGCGGGTAAGACACCTCTGTCTGTTTCTCTACGTCTGTCTGTCTGTCTACTTGTGTGCCTGCCTGCCTGCCTGCCTGCCTGCCTGCCTGTCTGTCTGTCTGTCTGTCTGTCTGTCTGTCTGTCTGTCTGTCTGTCTGTCTGTCTGTCTGTCTCTCTCTCTATGTCTGTCTGCCTGCCTGTCTGTCTCTCTCTCTACGTCTGTCTGTCTTACCTGTCTGTCTGTCTACCTGGCTCTCTCTCTATGTCTGTCTGCCTGCCTGTCTGTCTCTCTCTCTCGCTACGTCTGTCTGTCTTACCTGTCTGTATGTCTGTCTGTCTACCTGTCTATCTGTCTGTCTGTCTGTATCTATAGGTCTGTCTGTCGGTCTGTCTGTTAACCTGCTGCTCTGGGCTCCAACAGGTGAATGATGCCATCGGCTTTGGAACACCCGCCATCTACTTTGTTAGTCTGATCATTCTGGGCTCCTTTTTCGTGCTTAACCTTGTGCTGGGTGTGCTCAGTGGGTAAGAGGTGGAGGGGGCTGTGTGCTGGGTGTCGAGTGCTCTGCAGTGGGGTGTGGGCTGTGTGTGTGTGTGTGTGTGTGTGTGTGTGTGTGTGTGTGTGTGTGTGTGTGTGTGTGTGTGTGTGTGTGCTGTGCGGGGTGAAACAAGGAACGACAATGGTGTGGCTTGCAGTGTGTGGTGTTGGGGAATGGTGAGAAAGTCTCAGGGAGACAGAGAACAGATATGGAAATACTCAGTCACTGGTAATACAGTATTCCATTTGATATTGAATTCTGACTGATGCTGTTTCACTGCCCTGGCCACCACGAGTATAACCTTTGTTGACCTCTCACTCATTTTGTGTTGTGTTTCCGTGTCACAGCAACCTTTAGCAAAGGGAGCCGTTTTCCCCCACCCCTGTCACCACCACCACCCAACTTCCTGAGAGATAAATTCATCTCATTCCTCACCTTCACTCCCTCCTCAGCCTCACTTCCTAAGCTCTCTCTCTCCAAATGCATCAAGCCCAGTCTACTGCTGCTTCCATTCCCTTGCATTGGGGAGGAAGTGTTAGTGGGGGTGGGATGTTAGTTCATAATTAAGCATTAATGTGTGGTATATAGCCAATATACCACGGCTAAGGGCTGTTCTTACGCACGACGCAACACAGAGTGCCTGGACACAGCCCTTAGCCGTGTAATATTGGCCATATACCACAAACCCCCGAGGTGCCTTACTGCTATTATAAACTGGTTACCAACGTAATTAGAAGAGTAAAAATAATTTTTTGGTCATACCCATGGTATACGGTGGGTCTCATTTAAGAGAAAATTGTATTACGGTTCCAGTTAACTTTAACATTCAGTAATTGTAGATGATTACAGTAATTAATATGTCATACTGTAATATGCTATGAGTGGGACTGATTATTCAAGTAGCAACTTACATAGCAACAAGACCCACTGGGCAAAACAAAACAGCTAAAGGATCGTTTGTTTTTACAAACTGACATATTAATTTAAAATATGGCTACATGTTATATTTTCACATTCATAGCGTATTATAGGCACTCCAGCGTACACCTTTTGGTGTCTCTGTTAACTGTTCATTTGAATGACTGAACGTTTCCCTGAAGCTATTGCACCCACAATAATGGCCAGTAGTCATCAGCTTGCATGTGGTTTTGTGTGTGTTTCTGATTCCTGTGTGAAAATAGTATTACATTCTGAGTACATGCCAGTAACCACTCCCCCCATTGGTCGGTCTCTGCATCGTCTTCATCTCCTGTTGTTATTGAAAGGTGTCCATCCCCCTCCAGTGGCTAGGCTAGGATTAGGAAAAGTACACAGGCTACCAGAAGTCATAGGGATACACAGGCTACCAGAGGTCATAAGGCTACACAGGCTACCAGAGGTCATAGGGCTACACAGGCTACCAGAGGTCATAGGGCTACAAAGGCTACCAGAGGTCATAGGGCTACACAGGCTACCAGAGGTCATAAGGCTTCACAGGCTACCAGAGGTCATAGGGCTACACAGGCTACCAGAGGTCATAGGGCTACACAGGCTACCAGAGGTCATAGGGCTACACAGGCTACCAGAAGTCATAGGGATACACAGGCTACCAGGGGTCATAAGGCTACACAGGCTACCAGAGGTCATAGGGATACACAGGCTACCAGAGGTCATAAGGCTACACAGGCTACCAGAGGTCATAGGGCTACACAGGCTACCAGAGGTCATAGGGATACACAGGCTACCAGAGGTCATAGGGCTACACAGGCTACCAGAGGTCATAGGGCTACACAGGCTACCAGAGGTCATAGGGCTACACAGGCTACCATAAGTCATAGGGATACACAGGCTACCAGAGGTCATAAGGCTACACAGGCTACCAGAGGTCATAGGCATACACAGGCTACCAGAGGTCATAGGGCTACACAGGCTACCAGAGGTCATAGGGCTACACAGGCTACCAGAGGTCATAGGGCTACACAGGCTACCAGAGGTCATAGGGATACACAGGCTACCAGTAGTCATAGGGCTACACAGGCTACCAGAGGTCATAAAGGATACACAGGCTACCAGAGGTCATAGGGCTACACAGGCAACCAGAGGTCATAGGGATACACAGGCTACCAGAGGTCATAGGGATACACAGGCTACACAGGCTACCAGAGGTCATAGGGCTACACAGGCTACCAGAGGTCATAGGGATACACAGGCTACCAGAGGTCATAGGGATACACAGGCTATCAGAGGTCATAAGGCTACACAGGCTACCAGAGGTCATAGGATACACAGGCTACCAGAGGTCATAAGGGTACACAGGCTACCAGATGTCATAGGGCTACACAGGCCTCCAGTGGCTAGGCTACGGTTAGGAAGTCTACACAGGCTATCAGAGGTCAAAAGTAGTGCACTATATAGGGAATAGGGTGCCATTTGGGCCAGCGATATACAGTATAATAGAAGGAGCAGTGCTCCAGTGTATTGATGTGTTATACTGTTAGGAACTGGATACGCAGCCATGCTTTGGTATCATATTGTCATCACGTTGACTGTCTGAAGGACACAGTTGGATTGAGCCCTCATTGCCCATTCAGTATGAACTAACTGAATTACATTTTGAATACAAATTGTGTGGTGAGGTGTTACTGAGTCTGAGCATGTGTTTGTGTGTGATTTTGCGTGTGGCGCATTTGTGTGTTTGTATGTTGCGTATGCATTTACTAACGTGTGTGTATTCTGCCTGCCTGCCTGTGTGCTTGCGTGTGTGTGGTTGCGTGTGTGTGTGTGTGTGTGCTTCTGTGTGTGTGTGTACCCACAGAGAGTTCTCCAAGGAGAGAGAGAAGGCCAAGGCCAGAGGAGACTTCCAGAAGCTGAGAGAGAAGCAGCAGCTAGAGGAGGACCTGAAGGGCTACCTGGACTGGATCACTCAGGCCGAGGACATCGACCCTGACAACGAGGACGAGGAGGGCAACGAGGAGGGCAAACGCAACCGTAAGCACCCTGCAACACACACACTACCCTGCAACACACACTACCCTGCAACACAAACACTACCCTGCAACACACACACTACCCTGCAACACACACACTACCCTGCAACACACACACTACCCTGCAACACACACACTACCCTGCAACACTCACACTACCCTGCAACACTCACACTACCCTGCAACACTCACACTACCCTGCAACACACACACTACCCTGCAACACACACACTACCCTGCAACACACACACTACCCTGCAACACACACACTACCCTGCAACACTCACACTACCCTGCAACACTCACACTACCCTGCAACACTCACACTACCCTGCAACACTCACACTACCCTGCAACACTCACACTACCCTGCAACACTCACACTACCCTGCAACACTCACACTACCCTGCAACACACACACTACCCTGCAACACACACACTACCCTGCAACACACACACCACCCTGCAACACACACACTACCCTGCAACACTCACACTACCCTGCAACACTGACACTACCCTGCAACACTCACACTACCCTGCAACACACACACTACCCTGCAACACTCAAACTACCCTGCAACACACACACTACCCTGCAACACTCACACTACCCTGCAACACTGACACTACCCTGCAACACTCACACGACCATGCAACACTCAACACTACGCTGCAACACTCACACTACCCTAAAACACACACACTACCCTGCAACACACACTACTACCCTGCAACACACACAGTACCCTGCAACACACACACACTACCCTAAAACACACACACACACTACCCTGCAACACACACACTACCCTGCAACACACACACTACCCTGCAACACACACACCACCCTGCAACACACACACTACCCTGCAACACACACACTACCCTGCAACACACACACTACCCTGCAACACACACACCACCCTGCAACACACACACTACCCTGCAACACACACACCACCCTGCAACACACACACTACCCTGCAACACTCACACTACCCTGCAACACTCACACTACGCTGCAACACTCACACTACCCTGCAACACACACACCACCCTGCAACACACACACCACCCTGCAACACACACACTACCCTGCAACACACACACTACCCTGCAACACACACACTACCCTGCAACACACACACCACCCTGCAACACACACACTACCCTGCAACACTCACACTACGCTGCAACACTCACACTACCCTGCAACACTCACACTACCCTGCAACACACACACTACCCTGCAACACACACACACTACCCAGCAACACACACACGCTACCCTAAAACACACACACACACTACCCTGCAACACACACACACTACCCTGCAACACACACACACTACCCTGCAACACACACACTACCCTGCAACACACACACTACCCTGCAACACTCACACTACCCTGCAACACTCACACTACGCTGCAACACTCACACTACCCTAAAACACACACACTACCCTGCAACACACACACACTACCCTAAAACACACACACACACACACTACCCTGCAACACACACACTACCCTGCAATACACACACACTACCCAGCAACACACACACACTACCCTGCATCACACACACACTACCCTGCAACACACACACTACCCCAAAACACACACTACCCTAAAACACACACACTACCCTAAAACACACACACACTACCCTAAAACACACACAACCCCAAAACACACACTACCCCAAAACACACACTACCCTAAAACACACACACACACTACCCTAAAACACACACACACTACCCTGCAACACACACACACTACCCTAAAACACACACACACTACCCTGCAACACACACACACTACCCTAAAACACACACACACTACCCTGCAACACACACACTACCCTAAAACACACACGCACTACCCTGCAACACACACACACTACCCTAAAACACACACAACCCCAAAACACACACTACCCTAAAACACACACACTACCCCAAAACACACACTACCCTAAAACACACACACACACTACCCTAAAACACACACACACACTACCCTGCAACACACACACACTACCCTAAAACACACACAACCCCAAAACACACACTACCCTAAAACACACACAACCCCAAAACACACACTACCCTAAAACACACACACTACCCCAAAACACACACTACCCTAAAACACACACACTACCCCAAAACACACACTACCCTAAAACACACACACCCTATCCTAAAACACACACACACACACACACTACCCTAAAACACACACACACACTACCCTAAAACATACACACTACCCTAAAACACACACTACCCCAAAACACACACTACCCCAAAACACACACTACCCCAAAACACACACTACCCTAAAACATACACACTACCCCAAAACACACACACACAGTGCAAGTGCAGCCAGTGAGTGTACCTGTGTACAACAGAAAGACTCAGAGAGACTACAGTATGGGAGGCATGTTGTTTAGGGAAATATAGCTACTGAAGGTTTCCAGTGTGACCTGCTCTTTTGCAGTCCTGTAGCTCTCATTGGCTACATACTGTAATTCTGTGTTCAGGGTTACTGTGTTAAATCCACACACACACACACACACACACACACACACACACACACACACACACACACACACACACACTAAAATACTGCACACTCGCACACACACAAACACACACACACACACTAAAATACTACACACACCACACACACACGGCAAAGCAGATAATATAGATTTGGTGAGCCACAGTCCCCTGTAATGTAGGTCAGTGTAGGGAGATGAAGCCAAAAGATCAAGGTTGTTTTAAAAAAAAAGATTACATACATAATCTGTGTCACGGCTGCACTGTGAGTCAGGTGATTACATTCTCTCACTCACTCTGTCTAGACACACACACACACACACACACACACACACACACGTGCACACACACACGCGCACGCACACACACACACACACACACACACAGACAGACATAGACACACACACACTCCTACATGTACAACTATATTAACCACTATATCTTGTAATCAGCCCGTAATATTGTTGTCAACTATTGTTATGACTCTAAAGCATATCTATATCAGGTGTGTGAGGTGCACTATACAGCCTTCCTCAGTTCACACCATAGTACTGTTAGTGGAGCTCTCTGTGTGTACCAGTTGAGTTAGTCTGAGAAGGGAAAAAGGGATAAATCATATTACTTGAGCAGAAGAAAGACTGTAATCCAAATCCTCTTTATATAAGCAGCACATGATGCAGAACAGAACAGCAAAACTGCTATTGCCCCTCCATACAGCTTTAGTACTGTACCCTCCCTCCCTATCAACCAGATACTGCTACTGCCCCTCCATACAGCTTTAGTACTGTACCCTCCCTCCCTATCAACCAGATACTGCTACTGCCCCTCCATACAGCTTTAGTACTGTACCCTCCCTCCCTATCAACCAGATACTGCTACTGCCCCTCCATACAGCTTTAGTACTGTACCCTCCCTCCCTATCAACCAGATACTGCTACTGCCCCTCCATACAGCTTTAGTACTGTACCCTCCCTCCCTATCAACCAGATACTGCTACTGCCCCTCCATACAGCTTTAGTACTGTACCCTCCCTCCCTATCAACCAGATACTGCTACTGCCCCTCCATACAGCTTTAGTACTGTACCCTCCCTCCCTATCAACCAGATACTGCTACTGCCCCTCCATACAGCTTTAGTACTGTACCCTCCCTCCCTATCAACCAGATACTGCTACTGCCCCTCCATACAGCTTTAGTACTGTACCCTCCCTCCCTATCAACCAGATACTGCTACTGCCCCTCCATACAGCTTTAGTACTGTACCCTCCCTCCCTATCAACCAGATACTGCTACTGCCCCTCCATACAGCTTTAGTACTGTACCCTCCCTCCCTATCAACCAGATACTGCTACTGCCCCTCCATACAGCTTTAGTACTGTACCCTCCCTCCCTATCAACCAGATACTGCTACTGCCCCTCCATACAGCTTTAGTACTGTACCCTCCCTCCCTATCAACCAGATACTGCTACTGCCCCTCCATACAGCTTTAGTACTGTACCCTCCCTCCCTATCAACCAGATACTGCTACTGCCCCTCCATACAGCTTTAGTACTGTACCCTCCCTCCCTATCAACCAGATACTGCTACTGCCCCTCCATACAGCTTTAGTACTGTACCCTCCCTCCCTATCAACCAGATACTGCTACTGCCCCTCCATACAGCTTTAGTACTGTACCCTCCCTCCCTATCAACCAGATACTGCTACTGCCCCTCCATACAGCTTTAGTACTGTACCCTCCCTCCCTATCAACCAGATACTGCTACTGCCCCTCCATACAGCTTTAGTACTGTACCCTCCCTCCCTATCAACCAGATACTGCTACTGCCCCTCCATACAGCTTTAGTACTGTACCCTCCCTCCCTATCAACCAGATACTGCTACTGCCCCTCCATACAGCTTTAGTACTGTACCCTCCCTCCCTATCAACCAGATACTGCTACTGCCCCTCCATACAGCTTTAGTACTGTACCCTCCCTCCCTATCAACCAGATACTGCTACTGCCCCTCCATACAGCTTTAGTACTGTACCCTCCCTCCCTATCAACCAGATACTGCTACTGCCCCTCCATACAGCTTTAGTACTGTACCCTCCCTCCCTATCAACCAGATACTGCTACTGCCCCTCCATACAGCTTTAGTTTAGTATATCTCTCTCCACCATCCCTTCCTATGAACCAGAGAGCAGCACTACACCACTACACTATCTCTCAGTCCCCAGTCTCCCTCCCCTAGAAAGTACAGAGCTCTAGATTAGAATCACGCCTCTTTCACTGCTTAACTTTAGAGCCGTATCTCTCCTGTACTCTCTACAAACTCCAGAGCTTCAGTACGGTCCCAGTCCCTCTCCTGTTTACCAAGTAGGGAGATTTAGTCAAGCATCTCTGCCATACTTCCAAATACACTGTTTTACTTAGACATTTCTCGTTCTATTGTCAATAACTGGATTTCAGTCCCTCCAGGATTCTGCGATTCTGTTATCACAATTGTTTTTGCAAAATCAACAATCCCCTGCATATTATGCGAGGGCTTGCAAATTTGACCAATCACTGCACATTTACCACAGAATATGGTTAAATCAAGCCACGCATAAACAACGTTTTTCCCTCGTCATTGCATTTTCGTGACAAATTGGACAAAATCATCACATATTCCCATGCAAAATGTCAGAATTGCGCAGCAAAATCATTAATTTGGCCCACAAAAAATCCCTGCGAAATCCTGGAGGGAAGGGGATTTAGTAATTGAACCTTCAAACCAAGTAAGGTAAGATATAATAAATTGTAGTAAATTATAGTAAAGTATAGCAAAGTATAGTAAAATATAGTCAATTATAGTCAAGGATAGTCAAGTATAGTAAAATATAGTAAAGTATAGTCAAGGATAGTCAAGTATAGTCAAGGATAGTCAAGTATAGTAAAATATAGTAAAGTATAGTCAAGGATAGTCAAGTATAGTAAAATATAGTAAAGTATAGTCAAGGATAGTCAATTATAGTCAAGGATAGTCAAGTATAGTAAAATATAGTAAAGTATAGTCAAGGATAGTCAAGTATAGTAAAATATAGTAAAGTATAGTCAAGGATAGTCAATTATAGTCAAGGATAGTCAAGTATAGTAAAATATAGTAAAGTATAGTCAAGGATAGTCAAGTATAGTCAAGGATAGTCAAGTATAGTCAAGGATAGTCAAGTATAGTCAAGGATAGTCAAGTATAGTCAAGGGTAGTCAAGTATAGTATACTAAAGCAAGTAAAGGATTAGCACAGGATTATCACCACTGCCTCCATTCACACACAGTTAACAGAACTAGTAACTGGATAGTAACATGATAGGAGATATGTATGGTAAGAGTAGCATCTTCAGTATGTAGGGGTCTCAGAAGAGAGCCTTCTAGTGCTGGGAATGCTTGGCACTGGGCTGAAGGTTGGGGTTAAAGGTCAGGGGTTATAATAACATGGATCCCTTGGCGGTGCCAGCTTGTGAAATGCATCACCCTGGCTTTTCTGTGTCTGTCACCGTACCCGGCCATGACATGAGAGACTGTATACTAACATATACACTGAGTGTACAAAACATTAAGAACACCTGCTCTTTCCATGAAATAGACTGACCAGGTGAATCAAGTTTCAAGTTTTAATGTCACATGCACAAGTACAGTGAAATGCCTTTCTAAAAAAAGTATAATTCCAGGTGAATTCCAGGTGAAAGCTATGATCCCTTATTGATGTCACTTGTTAAATCCACTTCAATCAGTGTAGATGAAGGGGAGGAGACAGGTTAAAGAAGGATTTATAAGCCTTGAGACAATTGAGACATGGATTGTGTATGTGTGCCATTCAGAGGGTGAATGGGCAAGGCAAAAGATTGAAGTGCCTTTGAACGGGGTATGGTAGTAGGTGCCAGGCTGCTTCAAGAACTGCAATGCTGCTGGGTTTTTAATGCTCAACAGTTTGCGTGTGTATCAAGAATAGTCCACCACCTAAAGGACATCCAGCCTAGGAAGGTGTTCTTAATGTTTTGTACACTCAGTGTACATGTGAATGCTGTTAATTTGCATTACAGCATGTTAGTACAGACTCTAGAGCTACTGTACTGTTCTGTATGACCCCCCCCCCCCTCCCCCCCTCCCCGGCCTGCAGGTGCTAGCTTCCTGTCATGTGACTAACAGTTGTCCATCTTCCTCTTCTGCTCCTCTTCAGTGTCTACTACAGTCCATGCTACTGGTGTCAGTGTCAGTGGTGCTGGTGTTGTCAGTCAGTGTCGCTGTTGCCAGCTGTACTGGGTCGTTCCACGAAAATAGTGCCTTTAAGTAGAAATTGTGCACCAATATTGAATTTTAAAAAACTGTTATATTAAATGAAGTTCCCTTTAATATAGACCACATTGAGAATTGAATAAAACAGATTTTTAATATGAATAAAGGTTTGCTAAAGGCTTGCAAAATTCAGCGTTTTGACATGTCCCTCCATCAACCCTGTGCCACTTCTAGGAATATTTTAATGCACTTAATCCCAAAAGTTTTACCATCATTGTAAAGTTCTTGTTATTTTGTTGCTTTGACAACGTCATTTCTGAAGATTATTATTTATATCATGTAATTTGTGATTAATTTACGTCTGTCCCTCATTTTAAGGTCAACCATGTTACGTGAACTGAATTCTCGTTTTAATAGGGTGAAACTATCCCCACCAAAAATGCTCAATTCATTGAACATCTATAGTCAAATCATACAGAAAAGCAGGTGAGCTGGTTCTACTCTTTTTGGCAATTGTCTGGTGTTTTGTGGTGGAAAAATAAGCAGGTCGAGCATAACATGTCAACCCTGTTACCTACCCATAGATAGACAGGCTAGAAATGTTTTAACAATGTATTTTACTTGCATTCAATTGCCCCTCCCTGTTGCACACAACAAGCTTCCATTGCTCCTGTCACAAGCAGAGTTATGGCTTAACAGATTTAAGCCTGTTACTTTATTTGGCCCTTAATAGCCACTTACTATCTCATTAAGATGGTAAAATGTGTTTTTATGAAGTTGAACATGTGCTCTTTATAACAGCATGTTAAAATTAGGTGAAATCAAACGTTTTTTGTAACCAAGTTACACTTCTCGAAAGGCACCGAATTGGTGGAACGACCCTACTATTATTGTTGCTGTTACGGTTGTTGTTGTTGTTGTTGTTGTTGTTGTGGTGCATTGTTACTGTGCTGCTCTAACCCGTCTTGATAGAGGCCCATTCTCGCCCCCATGTTTCTCTGCTGTGCCATCTGCTGTCTGAATGCATGGGCTTGCATGCATTAAACATGAAGGGGTGACTCTGGCTGACCTCACAGAGAAGAAGAAAGGAAGCAGGTTTGGGTGGTTCAGCCTGTCCTCCGACACTCATGGTAAATCCCCTGGTTTTCCCTTCCACATTGAAAAAGTGTGCGTGTGTGCGTGAGCAAGCTTGTGTGTGTGTGTGTGTGTGGATGAGTGAGCATGCGCGCGTGAGCTTGTGTGTTTGTGTATGTATTTGTTTGTTTGGGTGTGCCTGTGTGTACACCTCTGTGTGTCTGCAGCCTAATGTCTGCAGCATAATGTCTGCAGCATAATGTCTGCAGCCTAATGTCTGCAGCATAATGTCTGCAGCCTAATGTCTGCAGCCTAATCGCCCTGCTTGTGCTTTGCTATTGTGATTGACCCTTCTGTTTGAGCATCACTATCTTTTTGATCTTGCTTTTCCTTTTGTATTCTTTCTTTTTGATAAAGCCTCTCCCTGCAGGCTGTCTCCTGCTGTTTTATGACTCAATGAGCCCAGACTCTCTTATCCCCTGTGAGGGGAGTCAGATGAGGAGCATCAGGCAGCAGAATAGGAATACATACTGCTCTGGCTGATACCAGGCACTCAACTTCTCACCCTCTCTCTCTCCATGCACAGCCTGGTTAAAACAGCTAGGCTAGGGGCTCAGTGTGAATAGGAAAATGTGGCTAAACTGAGATCACTACATCCAGCAGTCAGCAGTATTGAGAGAGAGAGAGAGAGAGAGAGAGAGAGAGAGAGAGAGAGAGAGAGAGAGAGAGAGAGAGAGAGAGAGAGAGAGAGAGAGAGAGAGAGAGAGAGAGAGAGAGAGAGAGAGAGAGAGAGAGAGAGAGAGAGAGAGAGAGAGAGAGAGAGAGAGAGAGAGAGAGAGAGAGAGAGAGAGAGAGAGAGAGAGAGAGAGAGAGAGAGAGAAATAGAGAGGAAGCGGGAGCTGTCGGAGGACTCAAGAGTCAAAGAGAATGCTTTCACACAAACTAAGCAGCAGTGCGTACATGACCTCGCACAAACAGGCTGTGGTCTCACATAAAAGTTGTAGCTGTGTTTCTTTTCACAGTCTTAGCAGCAGTCTTCTCATATTACAGAAGCTCTCCCAAAGTATTTAGAGTAGTATTTTAAAAGTCTAATATTTTAGAGTAGTATCTAGTGTTTTGAGTCTCATATTTTAGGATCTAGTGTTTTGAGTCTAATATTTTAAAGTAATACTTTATTTTTTGTGTCTAATATAGCTGTTTAAAGGAGCATCCTCTCTCTTCATCCTGTACTCCTCCTCCTCCTCCTCCTCCTCCTCCTCCTCCTCCTCCTCCTCCTCCTCCTCCTCACGACTGCATCAGAGAGCCCTCAGACATAGCAGCTGTCCCGTCCTCTAACTCCCCTCTGTCCCCATGTCTCTAACTCAGCACGTTAAGTCATAGTGATGATTACAATGACAATACTAGTAACACTTATGTTGGCAGTTAGTTTATTAATTTATAGGAAGTTAATATGGTACTAGTAGCCAGTAGTTATTATGATGAAGAGAGATCCTATCACATTGTCATACTTTCCGGGGGATATAAAATAAACACAAACCCTGTAGTTTTTTCTTTCTTTCTTGTTTTTCTATCTGCCCACTTTAGAGACTGTCTATTGTCTATTCTGTTGCACATGGATTTGGTTTTGGGAGGTATCGTCCTTTGGAACTGAATTTGTGTTGTGTTTTTTTGTTGTTGAAAAAGGGGATTTCTTAGAAATGCCTGCAGTGATGCTGACCGTTCTTTCTTTCTTTTGTTGAGGAATTTGTTGACGAATGAGGTTTCTTTTCTCTGGGATGTGTTTGACTCAGCTGTGGTACCATGGGTCTGACTGTGTACTGTACGTTTGAGGTGTGTGCGTGTGTGTGTGACATGTACGGTTTGTTGTATGTGGGTTCTGTGTGTGTGTATGATGAGTACTCTGTTTGCCACCGCAGCGAGTATGCCAGCCAGTGAGACGGAGTCGGTGAACACAGAGAATGTGGCCGAGGATGAGGTGAAGACACCATGCTGTGGACCTTTTTGGTGAGAACCCCCCCAGACTAGAAGCACATCTGCAGTACGGTACCATAGAACACAACCTCCGATATCATAGAAACTACCACATTCTTTACAGAAACACAACCTCTGTCACCTGAGTGAACTATTTTGTGCTTTATATATCTTTATCTATCCTCTATCCTGTCTGGACAACTGCTGATGTAAAATGAGCTTTAATAAATACATGTGTTTGATTGACCACTCCTGTTGCACATAGGATACAATGAGGGAAAAAAGTATTTGATCCCCTGCTGATGTTGTACGTTTGCCCACTGAGAAAGAAATGATCAGTCTATAATTTTAATGGTAGGTTTATTTGAACAGTGAGAGACAGAATAACAACAAATAAATCCAGAAAAACGCATGTAAAAAATGTTATAAAATGATTTGCATTTTAATGAGGGAAATAAGTATTTGACCCCCCTCTCAATTAGAAAGATTTCTGGCTCCCAGGTGTCTTTTATACAGGTAACGAGCTGAGTTTAGGAGCACACTCTTAAAGGGAGTGCTCCTAATCTCAGCTTGTTACCTGTATAAAAGACACCTGTCCATAGAAGCAATCAATCAATCAGATTCCAAACTCTCCACCATGGCCAAGACCAAAGAGCTCTCCAAGGATGTCAGGGACAAGATTGTAGACCTACACAAGGCTGGAATGGGCTACAAGACCATCGCCAAGCACCTTGGTGAGAAGGTGACAACAGTTGGTGCGATTATTCGCAAATGGAAGAAACACAAAAGAACTGTCAATCTCCCTCGGCCTGGGGCTCCATGCAAGATCTCACCTCGTGGAGTTGCAATGATCATGAGAACGGTGAGGAATCAGCCCAGAACTACACGGGAGGATCTTGTCAATGATCTCAAGGCAGCTGGGACCATAGTCACCAAGAAAACTATTGGTAACACACTACGTCGTGAAGGACTGAAATCCTGCAGCGCCCGCAAGGTCCCCCTGCTCAAGAAAGCACATATACAGGCCCGTCTGAAGTTTGCCAATGAACATCTGAATGATTCAGAGGAGACCTGGGTGAAAGTGTTGTGTTCAGATGAGACCAAAATCGAGCTCTTTGCCATCAACTCAACTCGCCATGTTTGGAGGAGGAGGAATGCTGCCTATGACCCCAAGAACACCATCCCCACCGACAAACATGGAGGTGGAAACATTATGCTTCAGGGGTGTTTTTCTGCTAAGGGGACAGGACAACTTCACCGCATCAAAGGGACGATGGACAAGGCCATGTACCGTCAAATCTTGGGTGAGAATCTCCTTCCCTAAGCCAGGGGAGTGGGACAAAATCCCTCCTGAGATGTGTGCAAACCTGGTGGCCAACTACAAGAAACGTCTGACCTCTGATTGCCAACAAGGGTTTTGCCACCAAGTACTAAGTCATGTTTTGCAGAGGGGTCAAATACTTATTTCCCTCATTAAAATGCAAATAAATTTATAACATTTCTGACATGCGTTTTTCTGGATTTTTTTGTTGTTTTTCTGTCTCTCACTGTTCAAATAAACCTACCATTAAAATTATAGACTGATCATTTATTTTGTCAGTGGGCAAACGTACAACATCAGCAGGGGATCAAATACTTTTTTCCCCCACTGTATGTGGCTTTGTACTACATTTATGAATATCCTGCAGTCAGCAAGCTAAACTGACATTTATTATAAACGTCTTGATTTTTCCAGTCAAAAAATTTCTAAGTCAAAGTTCAGGTCAGTGAAATCACCTTACCTCGCATGTGTCCTTGCTCGATGCATGCAGCAGCGGTCTGTACAGTAAAAGTGTTCTTTTTCTGCATGAAGTAGTGACGTCTGTTATTTCTGTAGATAAATGCTTGCTTTAGGTTTCTCTACTGTATGTGCTGTTCTGTTCTCTGGAGTCAGCTTTAATGAGTCTGCAGGTAATAAATCAACTCCAACTCCCCTTTAAACAAGTCAGCATATAATCTGGGGCATCGGGAGGAACTGGAGGCGCTGCAGCCTTATGCAGTGTTTTTATACTTTGTGATTTATACTGCATGCTATGCTGCGCTCTCCCTCTCCCAAAGTTCTTTCAAAGTTCATTGACTTCTCTTTCCCAAGTTTTCTTCTAATATTCTTTGAACACGGTGCCCCCCCCCCCCCCCCACCCTTCAATGAAAACCTCCCCTACTGGTCTCCTTTTACTGACATCACTTCCTGTCTCACAGTCGGCGCTGGCGTCGCTGGAACAGGTTCTGCCGCAGGAAGTGCCGGTTGGCGGTGAAATCAGTGCCTTTTTATTGGCTGGTGATCATCCTGGTGTTTCTCAACACTCTCACCATCTCCTCAGAGCACTACATGCAGCCTGACTGGCTCACTCAAGTACAGGGTTAGTGCACTACAATCGGCCTGACTGGCTCACTCAAGTACAGGGTTAATACGCCACAATCAGCCTCACTGGTTCACTCAAGTACAGGGTAAATACACTACAACCAGCCTGACTGGTTCACTCCAGTACAGGGTTAGTGCACTACAATCAGCCTGACTGGCTCACTCAAGTACAGGGTTAATACGCCACAATCAGCCTGACTGGCTCATTCAAGTACAGGGTTAATGCGCCACAATCAGCCTGACTGGCTCACTCAAGTACAGGGTAAATACACTACAACCAGCCTGACTGGCTCACTCCAGTACAGGGTAAATACACTACAACCAGCCTGACTGGCTCACTCCAGTACAGGGTAAATACACTACAACCAGCCTGACTGGCTCACTCCAGTACAGGGTAAATACACTACAACCAGCCTGACTGGCTCACTCCAGTACAGGGCATGGGTCTACTACACCACACACTGGCTACCAGTTTTTCCTGACCACGTGACCTGACCAGCAAAACTTCAGGCCCATAGTTATACTCTATAACTAAGGCCCAGAGTAGTCTCACTTGCCAGACTCATGGCGCTCCGTGGCAGCTGTGAAAAGAGACTAGGCCAGAACTACTTCCAGGTCAGGTCAGGTGGTAAGGAAAAACTCCTGGCCTTAACTATGGTATCAATTGTATTTTTCGTGTGACTTGCTTCAGCAGTCACACTTTAAATCTTGTACTTATTTCTGACTTTTTATTAAAGTTATTATTTGTACCACTACTCCTCTTACACCATTTAAGCTAGAAAAGCTATTAAAACTTTAAAACATGTAGACTGGTCTGGAATAGTTTGCTTACATACAGTCGTGGTCAAAAGTTTTGAGAATGACACAAGTATTGGTCTTCACAAAGTTCGCTGCTTCAGTGTTATGAGATATTTTTGTCAGATGTTACTATGGTATACTGAAGTATAATTACAAGCATTCCATAAGTGTCAAAGGCTTTTATTGTCAATTACATTAAGTTTATACAAAGAGTCAATATTTGCAGTGTTGACTTTGCAATTAATTGCAATTCATCTGATCACTCTTCATGACATTCTGGAGTATATGCAAATTGCCATCATCAAAACTGAGGCAGCAGACTTTGTGAAAATTAGTATTTGTGTCATTCTCAAAACTTTTGACCAACACTGTACAACGTTTTGATACCTTTTATAATTTTTAAACTATTAAGCTTTTTGTAATCCCAAAAAACGTAATCCACTTTAATGTAAACAATGTGACTTTTGACACAAATCAGCTACTTTGACCACTTTCCCAACAACTTAGATAAAAACTTTGAGCGTATGAAATCTTAAACCCGGTTCAGATACAACAGCCGACATAAGGAGAGATGAGACGAGACAAAATTAGCTAGTTTTAGAATTGTGTGTTGTAAAACAGCTGACTAAAGACGGGGCATTCAGATCAAAAAGACGAGATGCATGGTCGAGAACGATTCCACTATAACGTGACTCTTTTTACAATGATGTGGTGAAACTTTGAAACAAAGTTGCCACTTGTTGTAGCATGGTGTTGTAGCGAACGAGTATCATTAAATACATGCTCCAGAAACAGGGCACACTTCGTGACTTGACAGAGAAGAAATATTAGCAAGCTAGCTATTACTGCAGCAAAATAGCTAGCTAGCTGTCTGCTTGACTTGCTAGCTGCTTGTCTAAACACAGACAGAACGTCAGCGCACTGTTCTCTGATTGGCTAAATGGATCTGTCTCATCGCCAGTCTTTAGCTAAGATTTGACATGTGGGAAAATCAAGCAGCCGACATGAGACGTTCTAAAAATAGACCGTTCAGATCAAGCAAATGTTCTAAAACTGCGTAAAACCATGTTGTTTGTTGTAGCTGAACCGGGCTTTAGTCTACTTCTCTGCTATTCAAATCTGAAATCAGAACTAAAATGTTTTCTACCAATTTAGTTTTAGTTGTATTTGTTTGCACAAAAGAAAACAAGTGATAGACAACAATACAGATACAAATAAAAATAAAAAAACGGTGTGCAGGTGTTGTTGGAAGCCCAAGGGCTTATATGAAAACCACACCACAAAAAAGTATATACAATACATAAGTACAAAAATAAAAAGGTTTGTTAAAACAGATAACAAAACATACTAATTATAAATATATAAATGAATTGATCAGTAATCACAAAAAAAACAATACAGCTGTTTTAGTAACCAAGTAAAAAATTAAACTCTACTTTTAAAAACGGATATTTTAACCACCTTCCCAAAAACTTTGACAAAAAAGAGCATACGAATTATTGTTCTCTTTCTCTGTTGTTCAAATCTGAAAAGAACAGAAATAACTTCTACCAATCAAGAGTTACAGCTGTTTTAGTTAACCGCATCAACTACTTTCATTAAGCTAACTTCCCACTGTTGAATTAACTGCCATGGAACTTTCAGAAATGTCTAATTATAAACCAGTTAGTTTGGGTCCTGGATGCTGATTGGCTGTGTGTATATCAGACAATATATCACGAGTATGATGCAAAACTACTTGTTTACTGTTATATTAATGTTGGTAACCGGTTTATAATAGCAATAAGACAACTCTGGGGTTTGTGGTATATGGCCAATATACCACTGCTAAGGGCTGTATCCAGGCACTCCACTTTGTGTTGTGTGTAAGAACAGCCTTTAGGCGTGGTAAGTCGCTCTGGATAAGAGCGTCTGCTAAATGATGTATATGTAAATGTATACTGGCCAATATACCACACCTTGTCAGGCATTATTGCTTAATTATAGAACTGGGGGAGCACATTCTAAGAATTAGACAATTAATAACCAATGTAACTTTTGACACAAATCAGCTCTTTTTACCACTTTCCCAACCGTTGGAAAAGGTATGAAATCAGTCTACTATTAAAATGTTGAATCAGAACAGAAATATATTCTACCTATCAAACGATACAGCTGTTTTAGTAACCACATCAATTACATTTTCTCTAAAAATGTGTCAACTGAAATTTAGGCCACT
The DNA here is from genome assembly GCF_964263955.1 of Coregonus lavaretus. NCBI lineage: Eukaryota > Metazoa > Chordata > Actinopteri > Salmoniformes > Salmonidae > Coregonus > Coregonus lavaretus. The sequence goes on along the minus strand of NC_139995.1, from coordinate 44,635,142 downwards.
TTCCAAACGACTTACATAACAACTTACTGTGTATTACATCTTGGTGTGTTTATCTGCTATTCAAATTTGAAATACAACAGAAATATCTTCTACCAATCAAACGATACAGCTGTTATACTAACCGCATCAACTACTTTCATTACGTTAACTTTCCCACTGTTGAATTAACTGCCATGTAATGGGCAATTCTGACATTTCTAATTATATCACTGGGGGAGCACATTCTAAGAATGAGAACCACTAATTAATGTGACTTGCTTCAGCAAGACCACTAGAAATTCCACTTACTTCTGACGTATACAGTGAGGGAAAAAAGTATTTGATCCCCTGCTGATTTTGTACATTTGCCCACTGACAAAGAAATGATCAGTCTATAATTTTAATGGTAGGTTTATTTGAACAGTGAGAGACAGAATAACAACAACAAAATCCAGAAAAACGCATGTAAAAACTGTTATAAATTGATTTGCATTTTAATGAGGGAAATAAGTATTTGACCCCCTCTCAATCAGAAAGATTTCTGGCTCCCAGGTGTCTTTTATACAGGTAACGAGCTGAGATTAGGAGCACACTCTTAAAGGGAGTGCTCCTAATATCAGCTTGTTACCTGTATAAAAGACACCTGTCCACAGACGCAATCAATCAATCAGATTCCAAACTCCCCATTGCCAAGACCAAAGCGCTCTCCAAGGATGTCAGGGACAAGATTGTAGACCTACACAAGGCTGGAATGGGCTACAAGACCATCGCCAAGCAGCTTGGTGAGAAGGTGACAACAGTTGGTGCGATTATTCGCAAGTGGAAGAAACACAAAATAACTGTCAATCTCCCTTGGCCTGGGGCTCCATGCAAGATCTCACCTCGTGGAGTTGCAATGATCATGAGAACGGTGAGGAATCAGCCCAGAACTACACGGGAAGATCTTGTCAATGATCTCAAGGCAGCTGGGACCATAGTCACCAAGAAAACAATTGGTAACACACTACGCCGTGAAGGACTGAAATCCTGCAGCGCCCGCAAGGTCCCCCTGCTCAAGAAAGCACATATACAGGCCCGTCTGAAGTTTGCCAATAAACATCTGAATGATTCAGAGGAGAACTGGGTGACAGTGTTGTGGTCAGATGAGACCAAAATCGAGCTCTTTGGCATCAACTCAACTCGCCGTGTTTGGAGGAGGAGGAATGCTGCCTATGACCCCAAGAACACCTTCACCACCGTCAAACATGGAGGTGGAAACATTATGCTTTGGGGGTGTTTTTCTGCTAAGGGGACAGGACAACTTCACCGCATTAAAGGGACGATGGACGGGGCCATGTACCGTCAAATCTTGGGTGAGAACCTCCTTCCCTAAGCCAGGGCATTGAAAATGGGTCGTGGATGGGTATTCCAGCATGACAATGACCCAAAACACACGGCCAAGGCAACAAAGGAGTGGCTCAAGAAGAGGCACATTAAGGTCCTCGAGTGGCCTAGCCAGTCTCCAGACCTTAATCCCATAGAAAATCTGTGGAGGGAGCTGAAGGTTCGAGTTGCCAAACGTCAGCCTCGAAACCTTAATGACTTGGAGAAGATCTGCAAAGAGGAGTGGGACAAAATCCCTTCTGAGATGTGTGCAAACCTGGTGGCCAACTACAAGAAACGTCTGACCTCTGTGATTGCCAACAAGGGTTTTGCCACCAAGTACTAAGTCATGTTTTGCAGAGGGGTCAAATACTTATTTTCCTCATTAAAATGCAAATCAATGTATAACATTTTTTAAATGCTTTTTTCTGGATTTTTTGTTGTTATTCTGTCTCTCACTGTTCAAATAAACCTACCATTAAAATTATAGACTGATCATGTATTTGTCAGTGGGCAAATGTACAAAATCAGCAGGGGATCAAATACCTTTTTCCCTCACTGTAGTTAGTGTGCCTTCCTTCACAATACCACTCTATATATTAACCTACTACTACTATAAGGCCTACTACTACCACACTCACTACTACTACTACTACTACTGCTACTACTACTGCTACTAATAATAATGCTAGTACTATTAATGCTACTGCTACCACTACTACTACTACAGTCACTACATCCACCACTACTGCAGTCACTACTTCTACTAAAACACTAGCCTTAATTTTTCAACATTTCTTTGACTACAATAAAAATAATTTTGGCCAACTGAAGCAAGTCACACAATTTATCTTCATGGAAAATTACCTTTCTAGTTTATACTGTGTTAATGTGTTATATTGACTGACACCTCCCTCTGTCCTGGTGTTTCCAGACGTGGCAAACAAGGTTCTGCTGGGATGTTTTACGTGTGAGATGATGACCAAGATGTACAGTCTGGGCCTGCAGGCCTACTTCGTGTCCCTGTTCAACCGCTTCGACTGCTTTGTAGTGTGTGGAGGCATCACAGAGACCATCCTGGTGGAGCTGGCCATCATGTCTCCTCTCGGCATCTCTGTGTTCCGCTGTGTCCGCCTGCTCAGGATCTTCAAGGTCACACGGTGAGACCACTGTCATGTGGAGTAGGGTGAAGTCGCCCCTAGACACTGATCTCTTTGTGTGCGTGTGTGTGTGTGCGTATGTGCCTATGTGTATGTATGCATGTGTGTGTGTGTGTGTGTGTGTGATTTGGCCTTACCATCTCTCTGTTCTTCAGTCACTGGCAGTCTCTCAGTAACTTGGTGGCATCGCTGCTCAACTCCATGAAGTCCATCGCCTCCCTGCTCCTCCTCCTCTTCCTCTTCATCATCATCTTCTCCCTGCTGGGCATGCAGGTGTTCGGAGGCAAGTTCAACTTCGACGAGACACAGACCAAGAGGAGCACCTTCGATAACTTCCCCCAGGCACTGCTCACTGTGTTTCAGGTGTGTGAACAGTACAGTGTGTGGGTGTGTTCTCTCTCTCACACACACACACACTTATATCTAGAACCTCATGAGCTACCGGTATTTAGTGAATGTTGTATATAAGGAGAGCCTCCTGGTGATGACATCATGACATAGGGGCTAACCCAACGAGGTAGTGGTAGAATACAGATGGGTAAACACTGATCGCCGCTCGCGGTGAAAAAAGTAATGCTCCCTATATTTTAAATGCATTTTTCCACAATAGGTGAGTGTGTGTTTGTTTATGCTGTATGTTGTTTTTTTTGTGTGTTTTTTTTATGTTGTGTGTTACATAACTAGAGTAAGATGTCCCATAGTCTATATATGTTATGTACTGTACAGTATGTTATGTTGTACTACCAGTGTATGCTGTATGTGTATCCATAAAATTACATATGAATTGTAGGGCCTCTATCTGTGCAGCATCCAATATGATTGAGTGTATTTGGGTGTGTTGTGTCCAGATCCTAACAGGTGAAGACTGGAACGCTGTGATGTATGACGGCATCATGGCATACGGCGGCCCTTCCTCCTCAGGGATGATCGTCTCCTTCTACTTCATCATCCTCTTCATCTGCGGAAACTGTATCCTTTCTTTACAACACTCATCCTATCAACAGCCCAAATAATCACAATCTGCGCTCACCTAGGTTCCAGAGGAGGCTGGTGGGAGGAGATATAGGAGCTGATTGTAATGGCTGGAATGGTATGAATGGGATGGTATCAAACATATAAAACCCACCCAAAACAGCCTCCTCTAATCCAGACACTCCAGAGTTGGGAGGTTTGTATTAGCCCAAACACAATAACCATCTTCTCCTGGGCCGTTTCCTCCCATCCAGCATTGAACATTTCTGACTTGGACACAAGCACTGCTTTTCTCTCTGTTCCTATTCTGAAGGTTCTGTGTCAGTGTCTTCCTTTTGTCCTTGACTGAACCCTTTGCTCAGACATCCTGCTGAACGTCTTCTTGGCTATCGCTGTGGACAACTTGGGAGACGCAGAGTCTCTCAATGCTCCGCGAGACAAAAAGGAAGTGAAAAAGGAAGAGGTAAAACTCCATCCCAGACTTATTGTGCTTCAGGTTTATTCAGTGTCATTGTATACATGTGAAACACATCACGTGTGATGCTATGAAATAGTTTAAAATACACGTTAAAAACTAAATTATGACACTTATTTTGGATACAGGTGCCAGTGGAGGAGGAAGAGGAGAATGCTGCAGGTACATCTAGAGAACAGGCCCGCGGGTGTGTGTGTGTGTGTGTGTGTGTGTGTGTGTGTGTGTGATCTGTCTCACTGTGTGTGTGCCTGTCTGTGCAGCAGAGGAGGAGGAGGAGCCGGAGGTTCCAGCAGGGCCACGCCCACCCATCTCTGAACTGGTCAAGAAGGAGAAGATCACTCCCATCCCTGATGGCACCGCCTTCTTTATCTTCAGCAAGACCAACCCGTAGGTCACACACACACACACACACACACACACATACATCAAGTGGCTGTTCTTGAGCCTGTTCTCAGAGATGTGTGTAATGTCTGTTGTTCTCCTCAGGATCCGGGTGGGATGTCATAAACTCATCAATCACCACATCTTCACCAACCTCATCTTGGTCTTCATCATGCTCAGCTCTGTCTCCCTCGCTGCAGAGGACCCCATACGCAACTTCTCTGCTCGCAACATTGTAAGTACAGGAACCTTCTGTCTAGGTTAGAGGAACACACGGTATACAGCAATTGATTTTCAACTGATAGGCTTTGTAGTAGTACATAGTACGTACAGTGAAGACAAATTCTGTATTGACTTGTAACATTATTTTAAGGTTAATTATTTACCTTGATTTAGTGATTTAGTTTGTTGCGATTGATGTTAACTTGAGAGACACTAACAGAGTACCGTGGTAAAGATAACTCTTTCCTGAACTTTTCCCCATGATGCTCGGAGGCAGCAGGTTCATTGACTTGAGTTTCGTTATTTCAACTCATCATACTAACTTAACCTCAAGCTCAAGCTGCGGGAACTTAAAGATGATATCATTGTGGTAGTGGGTGGATGACATCATGCAGATGCTCTCAATGAAACTATATGATGAATAGATACTGTATTATAAAATATATTGTAATCTACCGTACATGGATTTGATTCATTTATATGAATACTGTTGATGTTCTGTTTATGCATACTAAGTAATTTCCTATGCTCTTTCCTGCACACATGGATTATCCCACTCTCACTTGTTTTTCTAATGTCTTTGATGAACATATGCTGCATAACCTGTATAATTGTTGTTAAACATGTACGTTGCTTTTTGCAGATACTTGGTTACTTTGACTATGCTTTCACGGCTATCTTTACTGTTGAGATCCTGTTGAAGGTAAATGGCCTGTGTCCGCCTCTCTGTGCTGTCAACTAACTGCCCCCCACAGTAACACTCCCAAACGTCTGGTTGCCTTCCAGGTCCTAGGCTATGCAGATTATGTCTTCACTAGTATGTTTACATTTGAGATCATGTTGAAGGTAACCCCCGTTAATGACGACAGAGAGCCTTATTGCATTCTCTCCTTGTGTGTCACCTGCTGCCACCACAGTACTACCTGCCTTGTTTGGTTTTCAGTTTCTATTCTTTCTCTTTTTTCTCCATGGCACCTCTTTTAACTTTTAGATTGTCATCATTAGCTAACTCACTTACAACTACTACTACACATACACTAACTAACACAAGAGTTGTTCAATTTCCACTAATCAAGAAACTAATAATCCAGGAAGGAATCAGACACAAACTAACCCAGATTGGTGTCATCATGTTTGTCACGTTTGAGTTGAAAAGGTTTTTGGAATTTCGACCGACGACACAATTTTGTGTAACTCTCAAAAAATGATGCAACTCTTTGTGCAAGGAAACAGCTATCAATGCACTGTTTCAAACATGTAGCTTTGACTGAAGTTGAACCTGAAGTCATTGGGGGAGTTTTGGGGTAGTTTAAAAACAAACATCTAAGGCCATCTCCAGTCAAAGCCAACTCCATGCCTCTATCTCATACTGACTGACTGCTATTCAGATACTAAGCCATAAAAGAGGGGGCAAACCAACCATGTTCATGTGGAGCATGGGCTTTCCCCTGACTGACTGAGTGCATAGAAATGTAGTGTTTCCTCCAGAACCGTTAAGAGGGTAGACCTAACCTGCACAGTCCTGTCCAGGGTCGTATTCATTAGGGCAAACCGTAGCAACATGTTTTGCAACGGAATACGAAAACTAGCATTTCTTATTGGACCAGTTCAGGTAGTCCCTCCCTGTTTCAGTCCGTTTTTTTCAGTTTGGTGCCTAATGAACACGTCCCGGCTCAGCTTGGTCCTGCTGCGTTAGCAATACCCTGCATTCTCGTTTAGAACTCTCAGTTAGCTCTTTACTCCCTCCCTCGCTGGAGGTTCTACTGGTCTCTACATTTACATGCACTCAGGACGATGAACTTTACTTTTATGATTTGAACAAGACTTCCTTTTGCTGGGTTGTTTATTTCTCTGCCTGCTGAAGTCTGACGTTTTTAAGTGGGAGCTGCTTTATCATCCCCTTTATATTATGAGCTATTAAAGAACATGAAGGAATGTGCTTTAAGGGAAACGGCCATACATGAATGTGTCAGTAAGGGGATTCGGTTTTCCAATCGCTAGAGCGTTCGATCCTATCGTTCCTCTCAGGTAGTAGACATAATAACTGCATGTTTTATTGCTGCGAGGTACCCTGTTATTAGCGGATTGGGAAATGAATGATTTACTACTACATTCATGTACCAGGGTGCCGTGGGGTGGCGATGGTAGCTGCGATGGAGTCTGAGCTCGCCACCCTGAAATAGAGTGATCTACAAGAGTGTGGAATTATGTGGGTGTACGTGGGTGTGTGTTAGAGTGAGTGCTGTATTATTGCTGTTTCTACTCCTTTATCTATGTAGGTGTGTCTGTTTGTCTTGTGGTGTTGTGTACTTCTCACTGGGGTCTCCACGTCATTTCAACGTGGAAAACTGGGTAATATTTGGTTGAGACAATGATCAATGAGATTACAACCTATATTCACCCACTCACAAACACAGCCAAAATTAGTTGCATTTCCAATGTGTTATCACTATGCTTTCAACCATCGAAAAGCACAACCAAATTCCAAGATTTCCACAGACCTGCGACGACCTGTTATCTTGGACATGCACGCTTTAAATTATTACATAAGAAGAACTTTATAGTTGCAATAACCTCAAAATGTGACCATGGGTGTGTTACACATTTTAAGGTTGAATGTTACATTAGTTTGTAAGGTAGACTTTTACTGTATTACAAAAGTAATATTGAATTGTGTTTGGTTGACAACGCAACCAAATATCAACATTTAAAGGAAATTTATCTGCTTGGATAGTTCCATCTGAGCCACTGGCTTAAATCCCATTCTTTAACTTTAACTTTTGGTTGAGTTGGAGACGTGAATCCAACATATAATTTGTTAGCTTGTCGACAAGTTAATAGGCTGTATTTTATTGAATTGTGTTTGTTGTCAACGCAACCAGCTATCCAAGCAGAAGATAAATTCTCCTTAAACATCAATTATTAATTTGTAGACAAAATGGAATTAAAGCCAGACTAAGTCAGTGGCACAGATGGAACTATCCAAGCAGAAGATCCATCTCCATCAAATGTTGATATTTGGTTGCATTGAGAACCAAACACAATTCAATATCACTAAATATAATTACATTTTAAATCAACCAGAGCTTGAAACCCTAGGCCTATTGTATTGTGTATTTTTAGTTTAAATCTGTGTTGAATTGAAATAATAGTTGTTGATGACTTTGCAAATGCAATATAGTCCTAAATAGCATCATTGATGATATATGAGTGATAAAGTATGGTCACATTTAATTTGCTCTGTTAAACCTACCCTTTGGAATGACTTCGATAGCAACAGTGAATCTATTTTGTTGTTAAGTGGAGATCGCACAACAATCATACTCACGATAGCACATTAGTAATAGTCATGACAAATATCTTAGCTAAGCAGGGCTGGGCTTGGTTAAAACCCTTAATGGGAGACCAAAGGATAGCTGTAGATACAGTGAGGGAAAAAAGTATTTGATCCCCTGCTGATTTTGTACGTTTGCCCACTGACAAAGAAATGATCAGTCTATAATTTTAATGGTAGGTTTATTTGAACAGTGCGAGACAGAATAACAACAACAAAATCCAGAAAAACGCATGTCAAAAATGTTATAAATTCATTTGCATTTTAATGAGGGAAATAAGTGTTTGACCCCCTCTCAATCAGAAAGATTTTTGGCTCCCAGGTGTCTTTTATACAGGTAACGAGCTGAGATTAGGAGCACACTCTTAAAGGGAGTGCTCCTAAACTCAGCTTGTTACCTGTATAAAAGACACCTGTCCACAGAAGCAATCAATCAATCAGATTCCAAACTCTCCACCATGGCCAAGACCAAAGAGCTCTCCAAGGATGTCAGGGACAAGATTGTAGACCTACACAAGGCTGGAATGGGCTACAAGATCATCGCCAAGCAGCTTGGTGAGAAGGTGACAACAGTTGTTGCAATTATTCGCAAATGGAAGAAACACAAAATAACTGTCAATCTCCCTTGGCCTGGGGCTCCATGCAAGATCTCACCTCGTGGAGTTGCAATGATCATGAGAACGGTGAGGAATCAGTCCAAAACTACACGGGAGGATCTTGTCGACGATCTCAAGGCAGCTGGGACCATAGTCACCAAGAAAACAATTGGTAACACACTACGCCGTGAAGGACTGAAATCCTGCAGTGCCCGCAAGGTCCCCATGCTCAAGAAAGCACATATACAGGCCCGTCTGAAGTGTGCCAATGAACATCTGAATGATTCAGAGGAGAACTGGGTGAAAGTGTTGTGGTCAGATGAGACCAAAATCAAGCTCTTTGGCATCAACTCAACTCGCCATGTTTGGAGGAGGAGGAATGCTGCCTATGACCCCAAGAACACCATCCCCACCGTCAAACATGGAGGTGGAAACATTATGCTTTGGGGTGTTTTTCTGCTAAGGGGACAGGACAACTTCACCGCATCAAAGGGACGATGGACGGGGCCTTGTACCGTCAAATCTTGGGTGACAACCTCCTTCCCTCAGCCAGAGCATTGAAAATGGGTCGTGGATTGGTATTCCAGCATGACAATGACCCAAAACACACAGCCAAGGCAACAAAGGAGTAGATCAAGAAGAAGCACATTAAGGTCCTGGAGTGGCCTAGCCAGTCTCCAGACCTTAATCCCATTGAAAATCTGTGGAGGGAGCTGACGGTTTGAGTTGCCAAAAGTCAGCTTCGAAACCTTAATGACTTGGAGAAGATCTGCAAAGAGGAGTGGGACATAATCCCTCCTGAGATGTGTGCAAACCTGGTGGCCAACTACAAGAAACATCTGACCTCTGTGATTGCCAACAAGGGTTTTGCCACCAGTACTATGTCATGTTTTGCAGAGGGGTCAAATATATATTTCCCTCATTAAAATGCAAATCAATTTATAAAATTTTTGACATGCGTTTTTCTGGATTTTTTTGTTGTTATTCTGTCTCTCGCTGTTCAAATAAACCTACCATTAAAAGTATAGACTGATCATGTCTTTGTCAGTGGGCAAACGTACAAAATCAGCAGGGGATCAAATACTTTTTTCCCTCACTGTAGATACATTCTCCAGTACGAGGTGCTGCCCAGCCTATATATATTTTTTTCTGATAGTGGATGTAACGTTGAAGATCTGACCTTGTTTTAAAGGTACAAATTCAACATATTTCATGCAAGGTTTGTCTATGTGGAAATCTTTTTTACCATGATGACATAATCCTGTGGTTGAAATTTCACCCTCAAACAACAGTTGGTGACTTTTTTCAAATCCAAAGTATTTTCTACGTAGATTCCACATCACAATATGATGACAAATTCTGTTGAAACAACGTTGATTCAACCAGTTTGTGCCCAGTGGGTTGTGTGTATGTCTCTGTGTTTGTGTTAATGTGTGTATTTGTGTGTATTTCTTATTGTCTGTTACCCCTCTAACTTATTGTCTGTTGCCCTTCCCTCCAGATGACCACATATGGGGCGTTCCTCCATAAAGGAGCGTTCTGTAGGAACACCTTCAACCTGCTGGATCTGCTGGTGGTGGGGGTCTCCCTGGTCTCCTTCTGCATCCAGTCAGTACATGCTGCTACCCTCCACCCACACTATTACTTTCCTATGTTTCTTTCTTTCTTTCTTTCTTTCTTTCTTTTTTTCTTTCTTTCTTTCTCTCTCTTGCTCTCTATTTCTCTCTTTCTCTCTCTCTCTCTCTCTCTCTCTCTCTCTCTCTCTCTCTCTCTCTCTCTCTCTCTCTTTTTTTTTCTCTCTCTCACTCTGCTATCTATCTCTTCATCCTCATATTCATCTCGCTCTCTCCCTCTGTCCTCTGTCTCTGTTTCGTCTCTCTTGCACACTGTCCTAACACATCATTTTTAATTGATATGGTCAGGTTAGATATGGCAATGAATGGTTGTATTTAGAGAGTGCAAGTTTGTTTCTGACAGTAAGTTCCTGTGATGACATTTAGGTCCTCTGCCATCTCAGTGGTGAAGATTCTGAGGGTCCTGCGTGTGCTTCGGCCCCTGAGGGCCATCAACAGAGCCAAAGGTCTCAAGGTAGACTGTAAACCTCCTACTCCTTCTCTTCATGTATCATACAGTGAGGGAAAAAAGTATTTGATCCCCTGCTGATTTTGTACGTTTGCCCACTGACAAAGAAATGATCAGTCTATAATTTTAATGGTAGGTTTATTTGAACAGTGAGAGACAGAATAACAACAAAAAAATCCAGAAAAACGCATGTCAAAAATGTTATAAATTGATTTGCATTTTGAGGGTAATAAGTATTTGACCCCCTCTCAATCAGAAAGATTTCTGGCTCCCAGGTGTCTTTTATACAGGTAACGAGCTGAGATTAGGAGCACACTCTTAAAGGGAGTGCTGCTAATCTCAGTTTGTTACCTGTATAAAAGACACCTGTCCACAGAAGCAATCAATCAGATTCCAAACTGTCCACCATGGCCAAGACCAAAGAGCTCTCCAAGGATGACAAGATTGTAGACCTACACAAGGCTGGAATGGGCTACAAGACCATCGTCAAGCAGCTTGGTGAGAAGGTGACAACAGTTGGTGCGATTATTCGCAAATGGAAGAAACACAAAATAACTGTCAATCTCCCTCGGCCTGGGGCTCCATGCAAGATCTCACCTCGTGGAGTTGCAATGATCATGAGAACGGTGAGGAATCAGCCCAGAACTACACAGGAGGATCTTGTCAATGATCTCAAGGCAGCTGGGACCATAGTCACCAAGAAAACAATAAGTAACACACTACGCCGTGAAGGACTGAAATCCTGCAGCGCCCGCAAGGTCCCCCTGCTCAAGAAAGCACATATACAGGCCCGTCTGAAGTTTGCCAACAAACGTCTGAATGATTCAGAGGAGAACTGGGTTAAAGTGTTGTGGTCAGATGAGACCAAAATCGAGCTCTTTGGCATCAACTCAACTCACCGTGTTTGGAGGAGGAGGAATGCTGCCTATGACCCCAAGAACACCATCCCCACCGTCAAACATGGAGGTGGAAACATTATGCTTTGGGGGTGTTTTTCTGCGAAGGGGACAGGACAACTTCACCGCATCAAAGGGACGATGGACGGGGCCATGTACCGTCAAATCTTGGGTGAGAACCTCCTTCCCTAAGCCAGGGCATTGAAAATGGGTCGTGGATGGGTATTCCAGCATGACAATGACCCAAAACACACAGCCAAGGCAACAAAGGAGTGGCTCAAGAAGAAGCACATTAAGGTCCTGGAGTGGCCTAGCCAGTCTCCAGACCTTAATCCCATAGAAAATCTGTGGAGGGAGTTGAAGGTTCGAGTTGCCAAACGTCAGCCTCGAAACCTTAATGACTTGGAGAAGATCTGCAAAGAGGAGTGGGACAAAATCCCTCCTGAGATTTGTGCAAACCTGGTGGCCAACTACAAGAAATGTCTGACCTCTGTGATTGCCAACAAGGGTTTTGCCACCAAGTACTAAGTCATGTTTTGCAGAGGGGTCAAATACTTATTTCCCTCATTAAAATGCAAATCAATTTATAACATTTTTGACATGCATTTCTCTGGATTTTTTTGTTGTTATTCTGTCTCTCACTGTTCAAATAAACCTACCATTAAAATTATAGACTGATCATGTCTTTGTCAGTGGACAAACGTACAAAATCAGCAGGGGATCACTGTAGTACTTGCCACAGTATTGGTAGAACAACTGCAGTAAACTTGTGATAGTTTGTTACAAAAACCTGTACCAGGTTTTAAAAAAAGTTATCGTTCCCGCATCTGTATCATTGCTATAGCTCCTTCTTCCTCTTCTTTTACATATATTGTTTACCTTTCATCAAAGTAATGCCATCTTACCATTCAATGACTGCTAAAATATTTACTTTGACCCTTGCAGCACGTAGTCCAGTGTGTGTTTGTGGCCATCAGGACCATCGGTAACATCATGATCGTCACCACACTGCTGCAGTTCATGTTCGCCTGCATAGGAGTACAGCTCTTTAAGGTCAGCACCGTAACACTGGTTCTAAGATCAGTACTATAACACTACCGTAACAGCACTGTCAGCACCGTAACACTGGTTCTAAGATCAGTACTATAACACTACCGTAACAGCACTGTCAGCACCGTAACACTGGTTCTAAGATCAGTACTATAACACTACCGTAACAGCACTGTCAGCACCGTAACACTGGTTCTAAGATCAGTACTATAACATTACCCTAACAACACTGTTAGCGCTGTAACACCAAATTGGAAGAAAACTGACTGAAACACGGGGGACCACTGAAACCCGTCCAATATGAAATGCTTGTTTTCATTTGCCGTTGCAAAATATTTTGCTACGGTGTGTCCTAATTAATAAGACCCTGGTGTGTAGACACTATCCCAGACAATGACACTGTGTCCAGGGTTAATTTTATATCAGCACCATTTAGAAGATGTGTGTGTTTGCTTCACAGGGGAAGTTTTACCGCTGCACAGACGAAGCCAAGTCCAGCCCAGACGAATGCAAGTCAGTTGCTTTTGATACATTTGTCCATCTATAGCTACATACAGTAAACTGACACCAGTCATATTGTACCATAAATACTTTAATTTACTCTACAGTATGTGTTCTGTAGTGTCTTTGATTTGAGCATGTTGCCCATAGACATACATATTCACAATATTCATATTGTTTATATACTGTACATCATAGGCCTAACCCTATATCCTGACCTCTGACCTCTAACCCCTGTGACCTCTAACCTCCCAGGGGCACCTACATCCATTTTAAGGACGGGGACGTGAACCAGCCGGCCATCCATAAGAGAGTGTGGCACAACAGCGAGTTCAACTTTGACAACGTGCTGATGGCTATGATGGCTCTTTTCACCGTGTCTACCTTCGAGGGCTGGCCTTCGTAAGACACACTCTCATATTTTGTACTCAAATACAATATTATACACGTTCATATTTTTGCGTATAAAAAATAGCAATTAAACAAAAATGCTCTTTCTCTTCTCTCTCGCACTTTCTCTCTCTCAGGTTGCTGTACAAGGCCATAGACTCGAACAGGGAGAACCTGGGTCCCATCTACAACTACCGCATCGAGATCTCCATCTTCTTCATTATCTACATCATCATCATCGCTTTCTTCATGATGAACATCTTCGTCGGCTTCGTCATCGTCACCTTCCAGGAGCAGGGAGAGAAAGAGTACAAGAACTGTGAGCTTGATAAGAACCAGGTCAGTTCTTGTATGTGTGTGTGTGTGTGTGTGTTTAGAAGAACAAAACGTGTGGGTGCGTGCGCATGTGTTCGTGTGTGTTCATGTGGTGTCTATGTGTGTCTATGAGTTTTGTGGTACTACCTGTCTAGTCTGCTGGTCCTCCCCCACACTAGTGTTCTCAGTGTGTTGCCATGCAGTTTGTGTGTATACCAGGGTTTCCGTTAGGAAAATGTGCCGCCAGACATTTGACCAGCAGCATTAAAATTGACCTGACATTTGAGAAATTTACTGGACCCATATGCATTGGGTAAGTAACCTGATTAGGGCGTTCCAACGGTGCTCAGAATGACAGAAATCAAATTTAGATTATAGTAATTCATATTAACAGAGGATGCAACGATGTGCGGTCCTTCTCACCAAATTCTGATGAGCACTTTGTAGATGTTAGAATAACTGTCCACATGTACTTTTCCTCAGCCAACAAGATGAGTAACGAACAGCAAAATCACTAGCCTATGCCAATCTACTATCCCCCATAGTAGAAAAGTTTGCCTATTCTATTGGTCAGCTTGGCGAGAAAGAAATAGCCTATTCCAAACAGACTCTGGGACAGCTGTGAGACGATAGATCCCAAATTCATACATCCAGTAGGCCTAGGCTACATAAAAATAAAAACGTTAAAAAGCAATGAGTCTGATGCAACAGATCAGAACGTTTATCTTAAAACGTTGATAAACGATTATTTCTTCACATTATGAGCGCAGCAATGTGCACATGGCAGTAGACTATGTGTGAATGTTTGTTGATGGGAAATGAACGGGAAAACACCGTTGTCAAAACGCACCGCACATGCGAGCGGTTTCATGTGACAGAGATGAAAATATCTCGCACTGTCTGACAGTTTTTCCGCTCAAAGGCTCTGTATCTGTATGCTGTACGCTTGTGATAAATAAGAAACATAACGAATATACTGTACACACGAGCCAGTTTAATTCCACAAAATTATGCAAATTAGCACATACAGTGCATTGGGAAAGTATTCAGACCCCTTCCCTTTGTCCTCATTTAGTTACGGTACAGCCTTATTCTAAAATGGATACAAAAAAATAAAATCCTCATCAATCTACATGCAATACCACATAATGACAAAGCGAAAACAGGTTTTTAGATTTTTTTGCAAATGTATTAAAAATAAAAAACAGAAATACCTTATTTACATAAGTATTCAGACCCTTTACTCAGTACCTTGTTGAAGCACCTTTGGCAGTGATTACAGCCTTTAGTCTTTTTGAGTATTTTATTTAACGACTTTTCAATGTTTTAATTGGCCAAAAGCCGGTTATTAGCGGCTAACGGAAACCCTGATGTATACTATACTGTGTGTACAGGTATGTAATGAATAACTGTGTGGGTGTGTTCTCTCTACAGCGTCAGTGTGTGGAGTATGCCCTGAAAGCCCGTCCGTTGAGGAGGTATATCCCTAAGAACCCCTACCAGTATAAGTTCTGGTACGTGGTCAACTCCACAGGGTTTGAATACATCATGTTCGTCCTCATCATGCTCAACACACTATGCCTGGCTGTGCAGGTAAGAAGAAGCTCAACCCATTCAGAGGCCACAGTCTTGTAGTAACATTTGTTATTATACTCCGGTTATTATAAATAAAAAATGTTGGTCGCTCTCCCTCCCTCTCTATCTATCTATCTATCTATCTATCTATCTATCTATCTATCTATCTATCTATCTATCTATCTATCTATCTATCTATCTATCTATCTATCTATCTATCTATCTATCTATCTATCTATCTATCTATCTATCTATCTATATCTCTCTCTCTCTCTCTCGCTCTCTCCTCTCTCTCTCTCTCTCTCTCTCTATCTCTCTCTCGCTCTCTCTCTCTCTCCTCTCTCTCTCTCTCTTCTCTCTCTCTCTCTCTCTCTCTCTCTCTCTCTCTCTCTCTCTCTCTCTCTCTCTCTCTCTCTCTCTCTCTCTCTCTCTCTCTCTCTCTCTCTCTCTCTCTCTCTCTCTCTCTCTCTCTCTCTCTCTCTCTCTCTCTCTCTCCCTCCCTCCCTTTCCATCTATCTATCTCCCTCTCCCTCTCCTGTAGCACTATGGCCAGTCTGCAACATTTAACTATGTGATGGACATCCTCAACATGGTCTTCACTGCTGTTTTCACTGCAGAGATGGTTCTCAAACTCATCGCCTTCAAACCAAGGGTAAGGACACACGCACACACACACACACATACACACACACACACTCGCAGACAGACACACACACACAGATGCATGCATGTGTGCACACAGACGGACACACACACACACACACACATACATTGTTGTGCATCTCCCATCTCACATAGATCCCAATTTGTCTATTTTGTTGGTGTTTTGTCTGTGCCTGTTATGTTTGTAGGTGTCTTTGG